>NC_134354.1:73816844-74127981 GCF_048569485.1 Anomaloglossus baeobatrachus
CTTGTCGTCTCTTAGAATTCCTTTTGACATGTCTACTGATCTTCATTTCAAAGTAAAGTAATAATAGTTTTTCCAGTAAGCTTAATAAATGTAAGATGTACGCATCAAAACTGCTAAATTGTATTGTTTATGGACATCTTGTCACTTCTTTTGTGGAGTTATCTGACATGAGAAGATTGATTGCATATAACCATTAATGAACTGCCTTTCAAGTTGCTGAGTACTCCTCCCTTTAAGAAACTTCTCTTGTCTGATTGCTGTCTAAAGAATTGATTAGTATTTAGTGCATATAGTCTACGAAATAAAATACCATTTAAAGAGCAATTTAGAGAGAATTGCTCTTTAACGCTATACAATCAGTATCATACATAGGTGGTGATGATGTAACTTTGCAGTGACACACTTTGCAGTTTCTTAATGTAGTTTTAACTGGAAATACAAAAGTATTTGAGTGATAACCTAAGATCAATAAACCTCCTAGGAAAAATGCAGCTTTAACTTTAATCAATGCTTTGTACCTAAAGAGGAGCAGAACAGGCAAATTTCCAATTTACCTGTTCTCACAAAATTTTTCAGGAAATTAAATTTGTGCAGAAGTTATTCTCCTTAAGTTTAATGCCCCTTATTATACTTAGATCTCAGAGTATAATAAACGTAATATATTCAAAATAATAATAAAAACCCATTACACTGACCTCACTGTTCAACTCTCAGCCAGTCCCTCAGCTCCTCACTATCACCTGTCAAGTCCCTGTAACATCTTGTGATCCCTACTGCTTGCTGATCCTTGACTGCTGATATCCCAGGGGCCTTAAACACTGAGCTGGGACTTCTTTCTCTCTTTAGGCCTGGGAGGCTTCTGTGATAATGTGAACTAGATCATGACTTCAAGGCGCAACAATGTGCATTGTGACCTATTGTGTGTGTGGGCAAAACCCTACCTAGTCTCATCATAGTCAAAATTCTCATCACAGCATGAGATGCCCGGTGCTGTCAGTGCGAACGGTGAAGACCAGAAGATGTAATGAGGACCAGTGATGGTGAAGAGTAGTAATGAGCGGACTCGCAGATAACTGGGATCGTCTGATCCTGGTGATCTGGTTTCTAAAATCTTGTTCCGGGCCGTATTCCGGTCCCCATATAAGTCTATGGGAACCAGAATCTAGCAATTAAAAATGGGGGTAGGAGGGATAGGGGGATGGAAGCAAGCATGCTTTACGTACCAAAACACTGGCATGGCTATATACTGCTTCCAGGCCAAGCATGCATTCACTTCTGGGGCCACGCATTAGTCTAATTTCATATGCACTGCTTACTCCTCCCACTGCCGCCTGCGATTGGTTGCAGTCAGATGCGCCCCCACATAGAGTGGCAGTGTGTCAGATGACTGCTTTGAATCATAAGTGTTGTCTGCATTTAGCTTGATATAAAAATAAATAAATAAGTATGTAAAAAATAGCCTGCAGCCGCAGGCTGGGATTGTCGCATCCATTAGAGGACATTATTATTAGTTTGGGACAAGGGCAGGGGACATTATTACAGGATAGAGTCCAAGACAGGGAATGTTAATACAGCATAGGGCCAAGACAGGGGTCATTATTACAGGATATTGGCCAGCACAGGGAACATTATTTCAGAATAGCGGACAGGATAGGATACAATAGTTCTGTATTGCTGCCTGGACAGAGGACATTATTACCAGTTAGGGGCCAGGATGGTGGACATTATTAAAGGATGGGGGGTCAGGATTTAGAATATTATTGCAGGATAGGAGACAATATTATAGGGCAAAAGACATTATTACAGGAAGGAGACATTTTAGACATAGTGGATTCTGATCAGTAACAGAAGATGGTGGTTATACTCACACACTGTGAGGTGATAAAATACAGTTGAAACCAGAAGTTTACATAAACTATCTAAAAATACACATTTGCATGTTTTTCTCACTGACATGAAATCAGAATAAGGGTGCGTGCCCACGATCAGTAGTTGCAGCATTTTGGATGTAGCGTGTTTTTGCTGCATCCAAAACTCTACATTGTACAGTACAAGCATAGTGCATGGTATTTCTAGAAATCAAGTGCCCACTGTGCTTGTTTTTTCCACAGCACTCACTGACCTGCGGTGCAGCTTTCCAAGCCGCAGCATGTCAATTGTTTGCTGCAGATTAGCATGCATCCTCCGTAGGGAGAAAACAGTGATAGACCGCAGTGCACTGAACCCTGATCATGAGTACGAGCAGCTGCAGTCTCCTGTGTTCTCCTGTGGAAGAGACTCGCAGCCCCGCAGGTCAGGACCTGCTGCGTCCAGGATACAAATGAGTCCTGATCGTGGGCACATACCTCAAGTCTTTCCCATTTTAGGTCAATTAGGATTACCAAAATTGTTTATATAAATATATTCCAAAGCCCATAATAATGAGAAAAAGAGAATGTTTTAAGACATTTGTATTACTTTCTGCAAAGTCAAAAGTTCAAACGTTTACATACATTTCATTAGTATTTGGTAGCATTGCTCTTAAACTGTATGATTCTCACAATAGTTTGTAGGAATTTTGGCCCATTCCTCCTGACTGAAGTGGTGTAATTGAGCCATGTTTGTAGGTCGTCTTGCTCAGTTCTGCCTTTTCAGTTTTGTCCATAAATTTTCAATAGGATTGAGATCAGGGCTTTGTGATGGCCGCTCCAAAACTTTGACATTGTTATTCTTAAGCCACTTTGTAACCAGTTTGACAGTATGATTCGGATCATTGTCCATTTGGAAGACCCTTTACAGCCCAAGCTTTAAGTTCCCGGCTGATGTCTTGAGATGTTGCTTCAATGTTGACATATAATCTTCTTTCCTCATGATACCATATATTGTGTGAAGTGCACCAGTCCTTTTTGCAGCAAAACAACCCCACAAGATGATGCTGCCACCCCTGTGTTTCACAGTTGGGATGATGTTCTTTGGCTTCAAAACTTCCCCTTTTTCCTTCAAACAGAACAATGGTCATTATGGCCAAACAGTTTAATTTTAGTTTACTCAGACCACAGAACATGTCTCCAGCAATTGAGGTCTTTGTTCCTGTGTGCATTTGCAAATATTAATCTGGCTTTTTTATGTTTCTTTTGGAGTAATGGCTTCTACCTGGCAGAGTGGCCTTTCAGCTGATGTTGATACTTGTTTCACTGTGGATAGTGACACAATCTTACTATCTTCACAAGGTCTTTTGCTTTTGTTCATGGGTTGATATGCGCATGACTGACCAAAACATCTTGATCTGTGGTGCACAGAACCCATGACTTTCCTAAGTGGTATGATGGCTGGACATTCCCATCTTGTTTGTACTTGAATATAAATGTTTGTATAGATGAACCAGACACCTTCAGGCATCTGGAGATTGTACTTAAGGATAAACCAGACTTGTGCAAGTTCACAATTCTTTTTCTGAGATCTTGGCTGATTTATTTTGACATTCCCATGATGCTACATAAAGAAGCAGTGTATTTCATGTGTGCATTAAAATACATCCACAGGTGAGTCTCTAATTAACTCAGCTGTTGCCAAAAAACCTATCAGAAGCATCCAAAGACATGACATCATCATATGGGCTGTCCCATATTGTTTAAAGGCATATTACTCTTAAGGGTACTTTACACGCTGCGATATCGGTAACAATATCGCTAGCAAGCGTACCCGCCCCCATCGGCTGTGCGTCACGGGCAAATCGCTGCCCGTGGCGCACAACATCGCTAACACCCGTCACACGGACTTACCTTCCCTGCGACGTCGCTCTGGCCGGCGAACCACCTCCTTTCTAAAGGGGCGGTTCGTGCGGCGTCACAGTGACGTTACACGGCAGCCGTCCAATAGCAGAGGAGGGGCAGAAATGAGCGGCTGGAAAATGCCGCCGACCTCCTTCCTTCCTCATTGCCGGTGGAGGCAGGTAAGGAGATGTTCGTCGCTCCTGCGGTGTCACATATAGCGATGTGTGATGCCGCAGGAACGAGGAACAACATCGCTACTGACCATACAATGATTTTTCATAAATAAACGACCTCATTCAGACAAACGATTTTTGCCTCTTTTATGATCGCTTAAGGTCGCTCCAGCCTGTCACACGCTGCAATGTCGCTACCGGCGCCGTCACAAACACCGTGACCCCAACGATATATGGTTAGCGATGTCACAGCGTGTAAATGGACCTTTAGTGTATGTAAACTTTTGACTTTGCAGAAAGTAATAATAATGCCTTAAAACATTCTCTCTCTCTCTCTCTCTCGCTCTCTCTCTCTCTCTCATTATTCTGGCATTTGGCAAATATAAATAATTTTGGTTCCTAATTGACCTAAAACGGGAAAGGTTTATTCCGATTTCATGTCAGATAGTGAGAAAAAGATGCATATATATCTTATTAGATAGTGTATGTGAACTTCTGATTTCAGCTATATAATCACTCTGTGCCAATATTTATCACCTTTATGTGGTTCATTATTGATATATTAGTTTCGGCATAGTGGGTTTTTTTCCGTAACAGTATGGTGATATTTGTTATTTGATAACTGTATGATTATAATTTAGAAGTTGATCTTATCGCCATGTTTTCTATGAAATATACACTTTTAATGTGTATTCTTTATTTTTTCTTACTTAGGTGGATAGTGTGAACACATATTTATAGGATCTAGAAAGCTACAAGGGCCCATACAGCTGATCAAAATACTGTTGAGGGCCCAAATTTTGAACCAGGGTCCATAGGGCTTTGTTACTCCTCTGTGAAAAGGACAGTAATTGAAGCTGTTACTATATTAATATTTTTATTCAAGTTTTTATTCAATTCAAGTAGTGAATTTTTGTGTATTCAGCAACAGTTTAACTGTCCCTATTAACGTGAAAAATACTTTTTAAGTGGCAACTATCTTTCTAGTGTTGACCCCATTTATTGGACTGAGTTTCTGTTACTATTGGGTATTTTTATTGATATTTTTAATTACCAACTTAAAAAAACTAAACATTTGTGCCTAATTTTCAATGTAATTTGTACTGCCTCCATGTCTGTGAATAAAATGTCCTGAATTTTTCTATGAAACACATTTTTACTTTGCCAAATTTTGCCACTTTGCACAATTATATTTTGCTCCAAGAATGGTACTTATGTGTCTAAATACAAGAAGCAGGCAGAGGGCATCTGGCAGAGCATCGGAGCCAGAATGACCTCCGCAATGATGAAAATAAAAGGGTTACGGGAGAGTGAGCATTGGCACATTGTCTTCAATGCCTTTCCATAATTCCTCTGCTAGACTAGCAGCTCTAAACCTCGATATACAGCCATCTGTTACCTCTCCACAGGAGTTGGAGATGTCAGGCATTAAAGCACAGTCAGAATCAGAGTCCCAGAAGAGAGGACAGCGTCTCTTAGGGAAATCCAATGTAAGAGTTATAGGTTTAGGAGAAAGGAGGGAATAAAAGAAGCTAAATTCCCTGAGCTGCTATGGGCAAACATGCAGGGTAAGGTGTAAAATGTGGGCGAAAGGCTAAATGGATATTCTTTAAAATACAAAGCTGAAAAACATTACTTATTATTCATGTCAATATTCATTTTGTAAGATATCAATCTGTTGGAAAATCATTCACCTAACTTAAACATATTCTTATATAACAGATTAAAAATTAATAGAACATACAGTGAGCTTTGCTTACACTCGTAGGTTTTGCGCAATCTTTTCAACTCTCCTCCCTATCACTTTAATACGGAATTTAACCAAAGAAAATAATTAATGGAATAAAAATATATCAAATTCACATTAAATTTTACCCAAAAATTGGATTTGCCACCATTAAATTTTTTTCTTGCAGTTTGATTTTTGTCAATCAAGCCTGCTGGCTGACAATTAGATGGCTTATAGAGGAGTGAGAAAGCGATAAAAGTACAAATAATTATCGACACCTGGCCCTAAGCTCACACAGTGTGTAGCCCCGATAGTGTCCCATCATCTTCTTCTTTTTGGTCCAGCTTCTGGTACTGAAGATGCCACTTAAGACTGGACTGGACCAAAGAAGGTGACTGGACCAGTGTGGGACTGAGTGGCAGAAGGTAGGGTCCATGTGGGTATAATTTTTTTAATTTATTGATTTTTATCTATGATTAACTATATTTTTATGCCCTTGTACCTGAAAAGACCTGAAAACGTATTTATATATATATATATATACATATATATAAATATATATATATATATACAGTCAGGGCCAGAAATATTTGGACAGTGACACAAGTTTTGTTATTTTAGCTGTTTACAAAAACATGTTCAGAAATACAATTATATATATAATATGGGCTGAAAGTGCACACTCCCAGCTGCAATATGAGAGTTTTCACATCCAAATCGGAGAAAGGGTTTAGGAATCATAGCTCTGTAATGCATAGCCTCCTCTTTTTCAAGGGACCAAAAGTAATTGGACAAGGGACTCTAAGGGCTGCAATTAACTCTATAGGCGTCTCCCTCATTAACCTGTAATCAATGAAGTAGTTAAAAGGTCTGGGGTTGATTACAGGTGTGTGGTTTTGCATTTGGAAGCTGTTGCTGTGACCAGACAACATGCGGTCTAAGGAACTCTCAATTGAGGTGAAGCAGAACATCCTGAGGCTGAAAAAAAAGAAAAAATCCATCAGAGAGATAGCAGACATGCTTGGAGTAGCAAAATCAACAGTCGGGTACATTCTGAGAAAAAAGGAATTGACTGGTGAGCTTGGGAACTCAAAAAGGCCTGGGCGTCCACGGATGACAACAGTGGTGGATGATCGCCGCATACTTTCTTTGGTGAAGAAGAACCCGTTCACAACATCAACTGAAGTCCAGAACACTCTCAGTGAAGTAGGTGTATCTGTCTCTAAGTCAACAGTAAAGAGAAGACTCCATGAAAGTAAATACAAAGGGTTCACATCTAGATGCAAACCATTCATCAATTCCAAAAATAGACAGGCCAGAGTTAAATTTGCTGAAAAACACCTCATGAAGCCAGCTCAGTTCTGGAAAAGTATTCTATGGACAGATGAGACAAAGATCAACCTGTACCAGAATGATGGGAAGAAAAAAGTTTGGAGAAGAAAGGGAACGGCACATGATCCAAGGCACACCACATCCTCTGTAAAACATGGTGGAGGCAACGTGATGGCATGGGCATGCATGGCTTTCAATGGCATTGGGTCACTTGTGTTTATTGATGACATAACAGCAGACAAGAGTAGCCATATGAATTCTGAAGTGTACCGGGATATACTTTCAGCCCAGATTCAGCCAAATGCCGCAAAGTTGATCGGACGGTGCTTCATAGTACAGATGGACAATGACCCCAAGCATACAGCCAAAGCTACCCAGGAGTTCATGAGTGCAAAAAAGTGGAACATTCTGAAATGGGCAAGTCAATCACCAGATCTTAACCCAATTGAGCATGCATTTCACTTGCTCAAATCCAGACTTAAGACAGAAAGACCCACAAACAAGCAAGACCTGAAGGCTGCGGCTGTAAAGGCCTGGCAAAGCATTAAGAAGGAGGAAACCCAGCGTTTGGTGATGTCCATGGGTTCCAGACTTAAGGAAGTGATTGCCTCCAAAGGATTCGCATCAAAATATTGAAAATAAAAATATTTTGTTTGGGTTTGGTTTATTTGTCCAATTACTTTTGACCTCCTAAAATGTGGAGTGTTTGTAAAGAAATGTGTACAATTCCTACAATTTCTATCAGATATTTTTGTTCAAACCTTCAAATTAAACGTTACAATCTGCACTTGAATTCTGTTGTAGAGGTTTCATTTCAAATCCAATGTGGTGGCATGCAGAGCCCAACTCGCGAAAATTGTGTCACTGTCCAAATATTTCTGGACCTAACTGTATATATATATATATATATACATATATATATATATATATATATATATATATATATATACAGTGGAACCTTGGTTTACAAGAACTTTCCGCTCTGGGAGTGTGATTGTAAACCAAGTTGCTTGTCTAGCAAAGCAAAATTTCCCATAGGAAATAATGGAAGCTCAGACAATTCCTTCCACATCTTGTGCACACACGCACAAACACACACAAACACACACACACACACATTATGCTGACCCCTCCTTTCGTTCCCTCGCCGTCCTCCTGGTTCTTGTAGTCTGCATGTACTGTATGTATGTCCAGTAACCATCGCGACCGATGCCGGAGCTTCCCTAGTTAGCACATCAGCAGCAGACGTCATCAGCAGAAGCCGCTTGCCTCTGATTTGCCAGTGCACTGACATCAATGGCATGAGCCACTTGCATCTGATTGGTCAGCACGCTGCCTTTGAGAAGCGCTGACAGTGGAAGTTCCTCGATAGTTGCGATGGTTACCGGATACACATACTGTACCCGCGGACTACAAGAACCAGGAGGCCGGCGAGGCAACGGAAGGTAAGGTGATCATATTATGTGTGTGTGCGTGTGTGTTTGTGTGTGTTTGTGCGGACTGCAAGCGTGGGTCAGAGCGTGGTGAAAGTACGGAACCGAAAGTGTGTGCGGTGAGTATTTGCTCGTACAGCAAAGATTGCTCGTAAACTGAGTTACAAATTTCCAGCAAGCTTTGCTCATATAGCGAAATACTCGCACACCGAGTTACTTGTAAACCGATGTTCCACTGTATATATATTTGATTCACAGCTAATCAGTAGCCACTTCACTATCACTTCGTCAAGACAAAATTGACATATGGTGGAGGTCAGAGAGCAGTAGCAGCTCCCACTTCTAGTTGTTAGTTGAGTGAGGTGGCCAATTAGCTACAACTGATTGGCTGCAGGGCCCATATTACATAACAATGTCACTCAAGCCTCAGGAGACTAATCACCGACGACCCAAAAGTTAATATAAGGTATCCTTATTCTACGTGAGGGAATATTATAAGTTTTAACTAAGAAAGTAAGAGAAACTTTCAGCTCACCCATTCCATGTGCTCTGATTTCCTTCTGCTGCACGGTCTGCAGGTGCTGTTACCTGTGTATAATGAAGAGGGAAAAGTTCTGCCCAGCGCAAGAAGGAGAAATACGTCAGTAAATTTCCAGGTGCTTTATTCTGCTTGGTTTCCAATAAAAACGGTCATATAAACATATGAACAGTTAAGACATAGTCCTCCATGGATATTGACACAACAGCGACGCGTTTCGGCTACACTCCAGTAGCCGAAACGCGTCACTGTTGTGTCAATATCCATGGAGGACTATGTCTTAACTGTTCATATGTTTATATGACCGTTTTTATTGGAAACCAAGCAGAATAAAGCACCTGGAAATTTACTGACGTATTTCTCCTTCTTGCGCTGGGCAGAACTCTTCCCTCTTAACTAAGAAAGTGTTGTCTGAGTATAAGCTAATACTCTGTGAATACTATGCAACATAGCGCTCTGCCACCAAGCTGGTGCTATTTTATGCGTCTGGCTAGAAAATTGAGATCTCTCAACATTGTTTCCATGTTTTTGATACAGTAGGGTTCTCCTGAATAATTTGGTGAACTTACCCGATGAAAGATAAATGTTCTTCTCTTTAAAAAGAACCAACGAGCAGGATTTTTATAGATTAAGTAAAGCCAGTTCTATACTGGTGCTAGTATGCTGAATGTAAGCATAGCTTCTGTTCTGAGATTGGATGTTTTTTTTCAGAAATATCTGCAAGTATAGTTACAGAAATGCACTGCTATGTGATTGATAGCAGCTACAGAATATCTGGACCAGGTCTTGCTATCTATTTCCGCCACTGTCTGCTGCCTGACTTTGGTAGATGCTAGACTGTATGGGCTACATCCATTTGTGAGCCATTTCTGGAGGTATGTTTAAAATGCAGCCCATACAGTCTAACATCTACCAAGGCCAGGCAGCAGACAGGTGTAGATTGGAAAACCCGATCCACCCATTATATATTCTGTAGCTGCTATAAATCAAATAGCAGTACATTTCTGTAACTTTACTTGCAGATATTTCTGAAATAAAACATCCGATCTCAGAACAAAAGCTCTGCTTACATTCAGCATCCTAGCGCCAGTATTGCACTGGCTTTACTTTATATTTGAAAACCTGATGGTTGGATCTCTTTAAGGCATTGGATTTTGTCATGCATTGTGAATCCAGAAACTGTTATCTTCATTCTGGAGGAGAGCTATTTTGCATACCTTAATGGGGAAAGTGATTTGGGCATAATAAAGCCTAGTCCATTTTTATCGACTGTAAGGATAAAATAATGCGAAAAAAATCCAATATTAAGTAAAGCAAAAATCTATTCAGTTCTTTTCCATCAAGTTTACATTGCTCTTTTTCCAGTGAAGTGAAACCTGACGGGCCCATTATAAGGCAAATGGATTAGGCAGGATGTGTTAAGCGCTTTTAGAATATGGATCATAACATGATATATTCATTGTTACTTTAATTTATACAGGATAGATTTGATGGATCCATTATGCTCCGGCGTAAGCAGAACCTAAGTTTTCCAATAAGTGTGAATCTTGCATTAGTTTTGTACAATTTTGCATCATCAAATGTCTGAATATTAAGAGTATTAGTGATAACGTGGAGAATTTTTCTAGTATGACAGTAGCGGTGTATAAAGTGCGGTGGTCAGCAACAGTCTTTTGATAAAATTAGAGCATCCCAGTCTGGTTTTGCTTTGAGCTGAAGTCATCATAATCCTTTTCTTTCTATAGTAAACAGATTACAGTGTCCTTTTAATCTATATATAACACTTATGCACAGCACTGTGCCGAACAATTAACACCTCGGGCCAACTCCTGGATTAGTCAGCAAATTTAAAGCATGCAATAAGCATCTTTATTAAATCCAGTAACTGTGCATTATCAGAGACTTATTGGAAGTTTGCTGTGTATTTCATTAAAAGGAACCTGTCAGGTCCAATAAGCACCCAGAAACGCGAGCAGTTCTGGGTGTATATTGCTAATCCCTGCCTAACAGTCCCTGTATACACTAGCATAGATAATGAGATCTTTAGAAAAAGTATTTCTAAAGATCTTTTATTGTATGCTAATGGACGAGGGGACTAGTCCCCTGGGCGTTAGTTCCCCTAGCCAGTCAGCTCCATTAGGATGTTAGTACGCCCCTGTGGGTGTGCTATCATGCTAATGAATGCGCAGCAAGGAGAGAGAGGCTGTGGAGAGATAAGGCGCAAATAGGGTCTTATCCGGTAAACAGATGGAGGGTGAATGTCAGAAAAAAACACTCACCTGGTCTGGTTGTGCCAGTCACAACCCCTTATTGAGCATGGAAATAGCATGGAAGGCAGCGGTCCCGCAGTGGTATAACAATAATAAAAGCAGGAGGAAAGCGGGTTTAGATACCTACGCGTTCAGGGACATATGATATATGAGTAACGAGGAGGATGACGTAATGAGTGTATACGTGGCTTCTTTTGACTTATATATAGGAGCCTGTGGCCGCTCTTTTGCTATAGTATTCTCTGTATATTGTCCTGATGAAGGGGATGGATATGTCCCTGAAACGCGTAGACCTGAGAAAATAAAAAAAAGATTTACTAACACCCTGCGGACTCCTGTGGTTTTGGCGCGGTATCTAAACCCGCTTTCCTCCTGCTTTTATTATCGTAATGAATGTGTAGCATCAGAGGATGATCTAACTCACCTCTCCGCCACCATCACGTTCAATGCTGGATTTCGGCTCAGTGCGCATGACCCTGGAGTTTTGGTCATGCGCACTATGAAGCCGGGTGTATGCGTCCTTGCTTCAAACTGAAGTAGTGCACATGGTCCAAACTCCGGGGTCATGCGCACTGAGCTGAAATTCAGTGTCAGGCAGCGATGGCAGCGGAGAGGTGAGTGAGATCATCCTCTGACACTGCGTATTCATTAGCATGTTAGCACACCCACAGGGGCATACTAACATGCTTATGGAGCCGACTAGCCAGGGAAGCAACGCCCAGGGGACTAGTTCCCTCGCTCATTAGCATATGGTAAAAGATCTTTAAAATACTTTTTCTAAAGATCTCTTTATCTATTCTAGTGTATACAGGGACAGTTATTCAGGGATTAGCAATATACACCCAGAACTGCTCGCGTTCTGAGTGCATATTGGACCTGACAGGTTCCCTTCAACCCATAACACAGTATTTCTGAATACTAAAGATCAGGCCATTCATTACATCACTATTAGATGGAGCGACTGTTACAATGGATGCAATTTTGGACAATCGCATTTCGTTTCTTCAAATTTGCACATCGATTGTAAGATTTTGGCAGGTTGAAGTTGGATTAATTCTCATTTTGAGATCTCAGATCTTTTCCTTAATCAAAAAAAGTCCCTGTAATCAACTCACTTCAATTTAGTTAAAGAGGATGAAAATCATCAAAAAAAGCATAGGTTGTGCCATAAATGTTTGATATGTAAAGGAACACTAGTTCTGCAATGTTTAGAGTTCTTGTGGAAATAGATGGTGAAACAAACGCGAATGGCTGCCTTCTTGACAGTTCCACTAGACCCCTTTCTTGAGATATATTGTAGTTCTGTGTTTGTAGGATGCTTGTGGTATATCTTATAGGTATGACATAAATGTACCAGATGGGAACATCCCTTTAATTTAAGGATAGAGCTAAATATATAGTTTCATTTGTTTTAATTAAACATAATTATGAAACTCTACTTCCAAAATGCTATTTCTCATGTCCCGAGCCTTTGAGTTAGTATAGTTTGCACTAAGGAGGTTCATGCATTGTGAAAAATAAGAAAGAGAATACTTAGAGCCCGCATAGTACAATTTCAAAGGCTTCTGGAGGCTAATGCAAAATCTATTAAATCTTAAACCACCAACCTACCTTGTTTTTGTGCTATAAGATGATTTTTTTAACAAGAAAAACTTTTGTTAAAATGTTTGTGCATCTTATAGTCTGGGGGTAGCTTTCTGTGATGGAAGAGAATGCCAACACTGTATCCTCTTTGCTCACAGAGAGCTACCCTCTCTCCTCCTGTCACACATTGATCTATGTGATTGGTGTGTAACGTCCACCGGGGGTTCAGCCAAGGCTGGGAGTTGTATTTGTGTCAATGGCCGGCCTACATGAAAAGGGGATAGGATATAGCGTATGAATGATGGGGGACCCACTCTCAGGAATTATTGTTTCCATAAGTCAATGACAGAGGCTGTGTTTTCTTCTAACGCTTGAACTTTACTACAGAGCATAACTTCAGAATCAACTTCTTCCCCAAAAGGGAGGCACCACTTTTCTTCAGGTTAGGACACACATTTGAATATCATGTTCAGCGTTCTGGCAGTCACAGAGTCACACCGGCTTCCTGGAGCAGATTTGGACATTTGGCTAGGCGTCCCTATGATCTGTGCCCACGGTGGCTGCCCCTAAGGCTTGGCCCCACGCTTCTCTGCATATCGTACACATCACGTCTGTCTCTGTCCACAGGAACGCTCCTCACTTGCTCCCAGGATCTGCTCTGTCTCCACTGCCCTCTGTCTTGTTCCACTCCATCTCTCTGCTCTCACTAACTGTCCCTCCTTTCCTCCTCCCTCCTTTTCCTGTAACTATGGGCTGGGCTTTTCTTCCTGCCCAAGCAACCTACCACTATCATTTTGTTCCTGACACTCCTGCCTCTAACTAGGGGAGCTCAGCACCATCTTGGGGTAGCCGGTGGGATTATGACATACCCATTACAGTTTACACATAGTTTCACACAAATAACATCAATAAATACATTAATACACAGCCACAAAAGTAAATCACATATCACAACATGGCAGGTCTTCAGGAAGGCTTACAGAGGTCCAGTCACCCTCTTACAGGTGCAGTGCAGGAGAGGAAGCTACCAGACTGAAACATAGGCTGCAGGAGCTTGCAGCTGAAAGACCTTCTGCAGTAGGAATTTCAGAACCGTTGACATTATGTGACTGAACACATGAGCAAAAAGGTGCTTGTGTTAAACATTGGAAGGTCCTGCAGCTGCTCAACTGCAGTGTCCTCTGGGCAGGTCACAGTGGCTCATCTCCTGTTCTGTACTGATCAGGAACTGCAAGATGTGGTAATGTATAGTGTTTATAAGTAAATATACTTGTTTCAGGGCTGTGTGTCTATATGGGCATGTAGTGTGCATGTATTAAAGCTGAGGGTGTATACATGTGCATGTAGTGTGCATGTAGCAGAGCTGTGGGTGTCTATACAGTCATATGAAAAAGTTTGGGCACCCCTATTAATGTTAACCTTTTTTCTTTATAACAATTTGGATTTTTACAACAGCTATTTCAGTTTCATATATCTAATAACTGATGGACTCAGTAACATTTCTGAATTGAAATGAGGTTTATTGTACTAACAGAAAATGTGCAATCCGCATTTAAACAAAATTTGACCGGTGCAAAAAGTATGTGCACTCTTTTCAATTTCTTGATTTGAACACTCCTAACTACTTTTTACTGACTTACTAAAGCACTAAATTGGTTTTGTAACCTTACTGAGCTTTGAACTTCATAGGCAGGAGTATCCAATCATGAGAAAAGGTATTTAAGGTGGCCACTTGCAAGTTGTTCTCCTATTTGAATCTCCTATGAAGAGTGGCATCATGGGCTCCTCAAAACAACTCTCAAATGATCTGAAAACAAAGATTATTCAACATAGTTGATCAGGGGAAGGATTCAAAAAGTTGTCTCAGAGATTTAAACTGTCAGTTTCCACTGTGAGGAACATAGTAAGGAAATGGAAGAACACAGGTACAGTTCTTGTTAAGCCCAGAAGTGGCATGCCAAGAAAAATATCAGACAGGCAGAGAAGAAAAATGATGAGAACAGTCAAGGACAATCCACAGACCACCTTCAAAGACCTGCATCATCATCTTGCTGCAGATGGTGTCAATGTGCATCGGTCAACAATACAGCGCACTTTGCACAAGGAGAAGTTGTATGGGAGAGTGATGTGAAAGAAGCCGTTTCTGCAAGCACGCCAAAAACAAAGTCGCCTGAGGTATGCAAAAGCACATTTGGACAAGCCAGTTACATTTTGGAAGAAGGTCCTGTGGGCTGATGAAACAAAGATTGAGTTGTTTGGCCATAGAAAAAGGCGTTATGCATGGAGGCAAAAAAACACAGCATTCCAAGAAAAGCACTTGCTACCCACAGTAAAATTTGGTGGAGGTTCCATCATGCTTTGGGGCTGTGTAGCCAATGCCGGCACCGGGAATCTTGTTAAAGTTGAGGGTTGCATGGATTCAACTCAGTATCAGCAGATTCTTGACAATAATGTGCAAGAATCAGTGACGAATTTGAAGTTACGCAGGGGATGGATATTTCAGCAAGACAATGATCCAAAACACCGCTCCAAATCTACTCAGGCATTCATGCAGAACAACAATTACAATGTTCTGGAATGGCCATCCCAGTCCCCAGACCTGAATATGATTGAACATCTGTGGGATGATTTGAAGCGTGCTGTCCATGCTCAGCGACCATCAAACTTAACTGAACTGGAATTGTTTTGTAAACAGGAATGGTCAAATATACCTTCATCCAGGATCCAGGAACTCATTAAAAGCTACAGGAAGCGACTAGAGGCTGGTATTTTTGCAAAAATTGTGCAAATTGTGCACCGGTCAAATTTTGTTTAAATGCAGTTTGCACATTTTCTGTTAGTACAATAAACCTCATTTCAATCCAGAAATATTACTCAGTCCATCAGTTATTAGATGTATGAAACTGAAATAGCTGTTGCAAAAACCCAAATTGTTATAAAGAAACAAGGTTAACAATAATAGGGGTGCCCAAACTTTTTCATATGACTGTATGTGCATATAATGTTCATGTCTATATGTGCATTTAGAAGAGCTGTGTAGGTCTATGGGTATAAAGCAGAGCCATGTATGACTATGTGCATGTAGCAGAATCATGTATGTCTATGGGCTTGTAGCAGAGCTGTGTATATCTATAAGAATGTAAGAGAGCCATGTATGTCTATGGGCGTATAGCAGAGCAGTGTGTATATAATACATACACTGCAAAAAGACACAAACCATAGATTTATTACCTCCTTATTGTACCCTAGTGCAATTAGTGATAATGATTCTTTTCCTTTACACTGCCATGGAAGATTTAATTAACAGGAAAAATGTTTTTCATATTGTCTGCAATCTAAACCTGGGGTGGATCTTATGGTAAGAGGCATCTTGTAGTCCAAAAAATACGGTACGTGTGCCATATATAAAACCGCTGTCATTGTATGTGGCAAAACTACATATTCTAAGCACCATAGCTGTGGTATAACTATTATCTCTACACCTTTGAAAATCTACCTGCTCTTTTTAACTATTTGTTTAGGAATCCAATGCTATTCAAGTGAAATCAAATTCTACATATATTTTGCATTTAGTTTCTGCATGGATTCAATTTGTCGCCATTTTTCTGAACCATGATATTACATTAAAAGGTCAAAAAAGCAAAAATATCCTTAAACCTCAGCTCACCCATCAAGTCCCTGTCACCTGTACCTTATGCTTACCATAACCCTGGACTCTCTAGGAACGCTAATGTTATAATGTCATGATCTGACTGCATGCCCTTGGATTTGCCATTGGCCCTGATACATCCACTTTTAGGGTATAATAATGTCCCCTCTGTATTATATGTGAATATGTTTATGTACACTCTCATTTATATGATGTAAACGGAGGGACATTTTGTGTGGGTGTATTGGAACCACCTGTCTGACTACATACTCTTGGATCTGCCGTTGGCCCTGATACAATCATTATTGATTAGGGTATGCTAATGTTCCCTCTGTATTATATGTGAATATGTTTTTGTACACTCTCATTTGTATGATGTAAACAGAGGGACATTTCTTGTGGATATATTGGAATCATCTATTTGACTGCATACACTTAGACCTGCTATTGGCCATGGTATAGCCACTATTGATTTGGGTACACTACTGTCCTCTCTGTATTATATGTGAATACGATTCTGTACACTTCTATTTTGTAAACAGAGGGACACTTTTTATGGATGTATTGGACCTACCACCATAATTGGTGCTTGTAAAATCTAGTTTTTGATCCGGCTTTTAGTGTTCATCTTAACTCTTTCAAGCCCTTGTCACCATATTCACTAAATAAATTATGTATTGTTTGCACTACAAAAACTCGTGTTTCTCCATTCCTGGATATAATTAGGAGTTTGTGCCACCTGTGTGATCCCTGGACAGACAGGGACGCCGGGTATATGACCAGTATGGTTTTCTGGAAATCTGTTATGACCTTTGAAAATCTACCTGCTCTTTTTAACTATTTGTTTAGGAATCCAATGCTATTCAAGTGAAATCAAATTCTACATATATTTTGCATTTAGTTTCTGCATGGATTCAATTTGTCGCCATTTTTCTGAACCATGATATTACATTAAAAGGTCAAAAAAGCAAAAATATCCTTAAACCTAAGCTCACCCATCAAGTCCCTGTCACATTTTCTGATTTTCCACCACTTATGCTGAAATCCCCGAGCCTTTCACCCTGAGTCGGGACTTCTGACTCTGAGGAGACGGGTTCTGCAGATGCACGCACATGGTCGTTGTGACATTTTGTGCTGTTGTGGTTGGGGATTTCAGTGTGAAGAGGAGCAGGTGGGTAACGGTGAGGAGTGGAGTGAATGGAGAGGTGTGAAGTGAGGAGAGAATACTGATTTTCTTTTATTTTTTTACACATTAATTAATTATGTTCTAGGGTCTGGAGAAATCCCATAGCACAATAAATTGTCATGCTGCACTAAGACATGGCCCGGAGTAGTATAGCAGAGTCACCACAAGGTAGTACCAGAGTAGCGTCACGCTGTACAAAGACGTGACCCGGAGTAGTACAGCAAAGTCACCACAAGGTGGCAACAGAGTAGTTAGAGAGCCGAGTCAGCAACAGGACGTCAAAACAATGTATGAAGTGTGAGCAAACTAAGAGTCAGAAGCAAGCAAAGTGGTCAGGAGCCTAATAGTAATAGAGAATGCCAAAGGGAGAAACAGACCAAGTCAGGGACGGGAGCGTAAGTCAAGTACCGGGAAGTCCAAACTACAAACAAAGGTATGACAAGTGGGATGGGGCCAGGAGAGGACAGAGAGACACAGGTTAGGCGGGAGAAGGTGCACAGCAGGACAGATCGGGTACCTCAACAAAGCCAGCTACACACACTATGAAACATAGACTATCCCTAGTGCTGAACCAGAGATGCAGCACCCAGATATAGCGTCCCAGAAACCAGAATGAGGCAGGGAGAAATTAACCCCTAACATGACCAGGCCAGAGCTGGGAGATACTACAGCGGCAGATACCAGCCTGGATCACGCAAACAGGAATATTTCAATATTCTCAGATCTGCTCATCACTAAGTTTGAGATGTGCCTCCATTTATGTTCAATTAAAGCTTTATACAACTCCTAGGTATGATACGCTCCTGTTTATGAGGTATGTTAATAATTTCATTCCTGCTGAAATCATTTAGTACCAGCTGTACTATCCACTTTCACTTTGTTGGTAAAACTTATCCAGCAATCTTTGATTAAATATACAAAATCCAATCTCCTACATGTGACAATTAAGTTTTTAAGCCATTTACATATCTAACCACAGAAGCTTCTAAGATCTTCCTTTATTCTTATAGGAGTAGCTATTTTAGCTAGGCTAAATATATTCAGTGGTGAAATGCTTCAGATTGATCTGACCTTTATATCCTCAACAATCTTCATTTTAATTAAATGAAAGTTTTAGTCATTCTCATACTAAAATAGAGTGTAAGTGTCAACGCAACATAAAGTATCCACTTTCAGAAGATGAATATGGAAAGATGTGCTGGATGATTATATGGAAGGCTTTGCTGAAATTTAAGTTATATGCTAAGAGTGCGTCTGTGCTCTACTTTTCTTTATTCATATGTGTCTTTACAAAGTCTTCAGTTTCTCATTACTCTTTCTTTTAAGTTTTTTTTGTTAAAGATTTCAAAACTTTCTAACTTTTAATAATGATCTATTTAAAATATGAATTCTTAGATTACCCTCAAAGGTGTTTCTATTCCATTTGACTATACGAGTAGTAGAATATAGTCATTATGACAGTTTCACAAATTGTGCTGTAGGTACCAAAGGATCCTAAAGTAATCGTAAAGTAATAGTAATATTAACGTTCAGATCTAGAAAATGTTAAGTTGACATAGAATTGACCCAGCATTCGAATATCACGGCAAAAAGAGGACAAGTTGACACCAAACCTGACATCGGTCAAAGGCTTGTGCAATGTGAAGATATCTTAATCTTCTTAAGTGAGATAATTTTCTTTGACAGGTTACCAAGATGGAGTGCTATGGGTCATGATAGTATTTGCTACAACAGTGTGTAAAGTGTTATGTAGTAGAACTGTATTGGATATTTATGCTATGTCCAACAATGAAGATCTCTTTGCAGAGAATGTCAGAAATGAGGATTTTTTTTGTCATATAACCCATTGTCAGAAGTGAAGCTGTAAAAGATCACTGCCCACCACGACACCATACTTAGGGTATATTTTTCCATTGTTTCCATTCCAACATCCTGTCTGATTTTTTTTTGTATAGGATGGGCAAGATGTCTCTGCTGTTTGTACATAGGGGACTCCTCTCGATGGAATACGTTGGCTCATGCTGTCATTTTTTCTCTATGTAATCATGCATAATTCAGCTTCTTTACTCCATGTCTGAAAGTATGAAAGCACCTATGAAGGGGACAAAAGAGAGTAGGGTGATAACGGTTGGCGATGAGCAAACTCGTGGATGTTTGGGTTCACCAAAA
Organism: Anomaloglossus baeobatrachus; assembly: GCF_048569485.1. NCBI lineage: Eukaryota > Metazoa > Chordata > Amphibia > Anura > Aromobatidae > Anomaloglossus > Anomaloglossus baeobatrachus. The sequence goes on from NC_134354.1 coordinate 73,836,660, forward strand.
CCAGCACAAATTAAAAAAAGTTAAGGTTCGGCAGCCTAACTTGGCCCCGAACAGTTCCTCTCAGACGCCGAACCCCATATAAGTCTAAGTAACATGAATATATGTGTTATAAATAGTGTTAGTAAGGGCTGAAGGGGCTGCAAAAGAAAGAAAATAAGGAATAAAGCAGAACAGTTATACTTACCGACCTTCCACTCAGCTGTAACACTGTTTCCATGTTGGCTCATTAGCTCTTAGACATATTCACTGCTTCCACCACCCACTGTCAGTTCCGGCATCTGTGATTGCTTGCAGTCAGACCTCACCCCCAATCTCTGTGACAGCGTCTGTAATTGGTTGAAATCACACATGCTGCTTACATCCCTGTAGTGGTGTAAAAATAAATAAATAAATAAACTGTCTAAGGGTTCCCCGTATATTGATACCCTGGGCAGACAAAGGACACGGCTACAGGTTTCAGCCCCCAGCTGTGTGCATTATCTTTGCTGTGTATTAAAATAAGAGGGACTCCGTGTAGCTTTATAAAAAATATTTATATAAATAATTAAAAAAAAAGATATGTGTGCCCCCAATTGTGATACTCAGCCAAGATAAAGCCAACACCTGGGGTTGATATTCTTAGGCTGGGGAGCTTTTGGGCCCCCCAGACTAAAAATAGCTTCTAGCAGCTACCCAGAATTGTCTCATCCATTAGGCACTTTACCAGGCTCATCTCGATTGCCGTGGTGTGGTGGCAATTGGGGTAATATAAGAGGTCAATGACAGCTGTGATTTGTCAATAATTGTGTTAACAAAAAGAAAAAAAAAACATAAAACACATAAAAATCCTTATATTTTTAAAACCTTTCTTTAAATTATGAACAACCAGGTCCGACATAATTCACACTATGTATTATTCTTTCTTCTTGTTCACCACCATAGTTTCCCATTGTTAACATCAACAATATAGTGGAATACACCAATATAAAGGATGTACCAGAATTTTAATTTTTCCTTTCTTAAATAGAAAACTATGAAACCCCTGTGTCCCGAGGTACACTCCTTTATGAATTTGTCAGAATGAGCTTCCCATTATTAACAATAACACTAAAATGGAAAATACTTTTAAGAGACGTGTGAAACCATCCAACTAGGTAACAGACCTTATTTTATAGAATGTATGTCACTATTAAAGTTGGTGTAAATTAATTCGTTGGTCCTAGTCCCGGTAATTTTCTGTCTTCCGGCTCTTCTTTTTATTTAGTCATTCTGACTCAACATCACATGCTGCAATGATAATGTCATTCCAGGCTGGCTAATCAAAAGAATCATGTATGCAAGATGGTAGAAGTCATTCTCAAGGCTCCCATATGGAGGTGGAAGATAAATGACCTTGGTGTTGGACCGGGTCCTGCAAATCGATTTGCACAAAATTGTCAAAGAACATTTTATTGGATCTCTAGTCAGAGTGTCTAAAGTGATTAAAACATGAACCTTCCTCACAAGCCTTTGGCTATCACTAGATCTGAGTTGATTCCTTTTCTCTCGCTCTTTCTCAGTCTATTCGAACAACATGTGTAATTGCCCTTTAAGTATTATTGTCAATTACTTACCTAATTATATAATTTAGATCAAATGTATACATTATTTTCAAGATATTGCTCTGTACGCTTTCTGTTAACCCAATGTAATGTTTTTTTCCCCATCAGTTCTTATATATGTCACTGAATCTGGATACAAAATGTCTCACACCTGTGAAATGTCTGCAACACACCCACAATCTGCAAACATTTGGTTTACAAATTAAATCAATTCAATTTGTCACAGATCCATGATTCATGAAATCAAGTGCCTTTATTTGCATACATAACTGAAGATGGCTAAAATTAAAAATTACAATTTACTTTCTGCATCATTATAATACAATACATCACCTATTTCAGACGTGTAATAACACATCTCCCTTGTTGAGTCTTTCTTCGCGCTGTCACTGGATAGCATTGAAATCTACGGCTAGCCTCCACGTACTAGTCATAGTGTTAGTCAGGAGCATATGGAAATGTTACCCTTGTTGGTTATTGATGCTATCACCTACAATGTGCACATATTAATCCGTTATAGTATTTATTGCTTGATCAACAATAAGTTTTACATTTTTTTACAGATTTCTTGAGTTTCGGTTGCATTTTTCACTTAATCATAAAATGAGTATCAATTAGTAAAATTCTGAAAAATTACAGCAAAATTTCATCAAGGTGGCATCAAAGAAAACTCTTGATTAATTCATATTCTGGTATTTCAGGAGGTAGTGATGAGCAAATATGCTAAAATTTGATTAGGTAAATTTTGTTGTCTTTGGCCAGGATTTTTGATTTGCATTGAATTCATTCTATGTTAGGCCGGTGTCCCACTTGCGATTCCCTCAAGTGTATCTCGCGCGGGTTTCGCAGTGCATTACCCATTGTCACGGGCTCACACTCTGCTCACAGTAGCGGGTCGGTTGCATACATCTCCATGCAGCCGAACCGCTCCTGTGAGCAAAGTGTGAGTCCGTGATGGGTGATGCACCGCAAAACTCACACGAGATACACGTGAGGCAATCGCAAGTGGGACCCTGGCCTTAACTCCATGTGCCTTATTGTTCTCTGAGTTCACTCCAGAATCCAATACATTATAACCACAGATACAAAAAAATGATTCTGCCCTTGCCCTGGCCCTCACTTGTACAGCCCTTTATGCTCCAATTCTTTTTTCAGAAATCCACTGCGATCAAGTCCAGTCATCTTACGTTAAATCATGACATTATGGCAACCTATGTGATGATGTCATGATGTTTTAGGGTCTAGTCAAGCCCAAAGGGGCCAATGTCTTAGGGACTAGATGGTATCCAAGGAATATATTTCTAAAATTCTTGGCATAGTACTAGGAAGCTCCATGAATATAACTCAATAATGCAAATGGTAGATTTTAAACATAAATATAGTTCTATATTGGTCAAAGAATGCCAAAATAGAGTACTTTTAATATACTACATACATATATACTATAGACAGTGTCTTGATAAAGTATTCATAACCCATGAACCATTCCATATTTTTCACTGTACATCCACAAACTTAACCCCTTCACCCCGGGCGATGTTTTTGTTTTTGTTTTTGTTTTTTGCTCCTTTTATTTCAAGATCCGTAACTTTTTTATCTTGCCACCAATCTTGCCATATGATGGCTTTTTTTTGCAGGACAAGTTGTACTTTTAAATAAAATCATAAGTTTTACAATATAGCGTACTAGAAAACGGCAAAAATTGCAAAAAAAAGTGCGATTGCACAATTGTTTTTGGGGTATTTTATTCACTGTGTTCAATATAGGGTAAAACTGATGTGTCAGTGTGATGCCTCAGGTTAGTACGAGTCCGTAGACACCAAACATGTATAGGTTTACTGTTACCTAAAAGGTTAAAAAAATTTCAGACGTTTGTCCAAGAAAAGGGGTGCACTTTTTATGCCATTTTCTGAAACCCATGGAGCTCTCATTTTTTGGGATCTATAGCTCACTGATGGCTTATTTTTTGCGTCTCAAGCGGACGTTTCTAACAGCACCATTCTTGCGCAGATGCTACATTTTGATCGCCTGTTATTGCATTTTGCACAAAATTTGTTTACCATTTACCAATCAGATTAATTGATTTTATATTTTGATAGATCAGGCATTTCAGAACATGGTGATACCTAATATGTGTATTTTTTATTTTTTTAACCCTTTCATTTTCAATCGGGCGAAAGGGGGGTAATTTGAACATTTATTTTTTTTTTGTTTTTTTAATTTTTTTAAAACTTTTTTTTAACTTTTTTTTACTTTACTAGTCCCCCTAGGGGACCATAAGGATCAGCAGTGTGATCACATGTTCATTTCTGTAGTTGACAGCTGCACAGCTGAGATCTGCAGAAATACTGCTCTCCTCTCACACATAGCGCTCTGCTGGCAGTAAGAGGAAGTGACTCATGATAGCTACAGGAGTCATCACATGACCCTGTGCTACCATGGCAACCATCAGCTCCATGTGGTCACATCACGTGACTTTCAATGGAGCCAGGTGAGTGAGTGCTTACTGCGGCTGGGATGTATGCTGCGCTGTGACATTTTGAAAGCGTGGTGTAAGGGATCAACAGATGCGGGTGGATAGCAGATCCACTTGTGCCTGACAGCCGCACATGTCAGCTGTTCAAATCAGCTTACATGTGTGGGACTCACTGCTGGCTGCCCGTGGTAGGCGGCGGTGAGTATACCGTCATGAGGCAGGACACACCCAGTATAGCCAATGTCGGTAAGAGGTTAAAGGGAACCTATCATGTGAAAAAAATGCTATTAACCAGCAAATGTGGGATTATTCTGCAGCTTAATAGCATACTAAACTTCCCCAGTACTGCACTTATAGCTTCGCTGTCAGATGGAAATGAACTTTATTCCTCCAGGCAGCCTTTGGTTTCCAGTCATTGAGGTGTATAGTGTAGAGTAAGTCGTGGCTGTAACCACGCCCCCCACACTGACTGACAGGTTCCTCTAATGCTAAATGTGCAAAGTTGGTAGGCATGCTCTAAAAGACATGCAGCAGTAACTACAGCGATAAGTGGCTCTACAAAGTATTGTCTCAGGGGACTGAATACAAATTTATGTCACAATTTTCAGATTTATATTTTTTCTATATTTAGAAAATCTTGTATCATTTATTTTACACCTCATGAATACTTGTTTCTTTGTTTTGGTATATCACATAAAATTCCAATAAAATACATTTAAATTTGTTTCTCCTCCCTGTTTGTGATTCCCCGGCCTCTCCGCCTGTCTTCAGTCTGTGAATAACAGGTCACTGCTGAGATTTCATGCAGAGGAGGCAAGTCACTCAAACACTGGAGTTGGGCAAAGGGGACTTTACATTACAATATCGTACTGACAGGTTCTCTTTAATATGACTAATGCTCGACATGTTTAAAAAGTAGCATGTTGCTTTTTTTTGTATATGAAGCAGTTCAGGACTTCCCTGTGGCATGTGCGTCAGACTGTAGATTCTCCAATTCACTAATGCATAGGATGTTGGCTTGCGTTGATTTTGATATTTATGTTTTATAATAAAATTTGGGTGACTTTTGCCTAAATCATATGAAATATAATTGGTACTAGAACCAGTAGACTAATTATACTGTCTGTATTGTGGTGACAGGTTTTAAAGTGGTTATCCGGGAATATTAAATTGAAGGCCTATTCTTGGCATAGGAACAAAAAGTGAGTATACAGCAACAATTGGAGTAAAACTCAAAGTTTACTTCATCATCAAAATGATGATAAAACGCAAAACACCTGACGCGTTTCGGACATCAGTCCTGAGTCATAGACCTACAACTAAGGCTATACGTCTGAAACGCGTCAGGTGTTTTGCGTTTTATCAGAATTTTAATGATTAAATAAACTTTGAGTTTTATTTGCATTGGTGCTGGATATTCACCTTTTCCGTTCTGTATCCTGTGGAAGCCAGCCACATGTATTCGTGCATCTGCAGTGGACTCCGGATAAATACTACCTGTTCTTAATTACCTACTGCACCTATGGTTAGCTAATCCCCTCTTTTTGTTTTCCTATTCTTAACATAGGTCATCAATATCTGATCGGTGGGAGTGGGACACTCAACACCGCTACTGATCAACTGTTTCTTATGCCGATGGCATCCAGATGTGATTGGCTGCCAAGCAAACCTACACAGCTGTTTCAACTGTATACTGATTGTGGTTAGGCATCCACCTCCTATTGAATAGGGTGCACATGTGCAGTACCTGGTAGACAGAGCTGTGATATACACCTCAGTAGCTGAGTACATAATTCAGCCAACGGCACTGAGAACAGTTTACTGGCAGAAGTGCTGGGTCTCACACTCCACCGATCATATGCTGATGACCTAACCTAAGGATAGGCCATTAATACAAAAGTCCCAACAACAGTTTTAAGAATACAATCAAATACAAATATGAATAAATTATAACATTGTATATATATCCAAATCTACTAATATAGAGAATCAGAATTAATAAGAGTGTTCCGATACCCATATGCTAAGTTTAGCCATTGATGTTCTTCAGTCAGGCATCTGTAATGATAATTCGACAAGCTCCACATCAATTGTAAATAAAAAATATACCAAACATAAAATTATCTCATCTGTGGAAGTTTTATTCCATTGAATCGTCCAGAAGGTAAACAAATAGATCTTTAATTCCCAATCATCTTCAATGGCTTGCAGACGATTCAAGTGAAGGAAGAGTTGCCAAAAATGCTTCTGAACGTATCTTCATAGCGAGTCTTTGAAAGAAATACAATAGTGCACATTTTCAGGAAGTCCCTTAAGAAAAGAGGAGCTAAAAATCACATTTTCCTTGTAATTTAATAATAAAAATATAAAAATAATCTGACACGACAAAACATCTTTGTCTCACTTCAATAGATCAAACAGCGATGAAGCCATTAAATCATGTTTGATTAACCTATCAAAGTTTATGCTTTTATGTTGCTTTCCTTGTATTTTTTTCGGGGCAGTTTCATATTTATGAGCTGGTTTTACTGAACATGAAAAGAATTCCTTCACCTGTAATTTGCAGAAACATTTTTTTTGATAATTCATTTTTTTAATCTAGATATTTTTTATTTATTTTATAAAATTAAAGATAATTTCTTTTTAGCAGTATTTTAGGGGCTAACTAGTTATATACTAGTCTAACATATAGTTAAAAACCCTCTAGCATTTATGTATTTTAGTGTTCAAGTGTTTGTGGGGCAAATCCAGACCTTTAAAATGCTTAGTAAATTGTCACTAAGAGAGCCCCTTATTTATTGAAGCAGATAACACAGTCCTTTTTTGCATTTCTTTTAGAAAGGGGAGTCCTGTGCTAGTGCAGCACCCTGGGGTTTGCTACTCCAGTGGTCTGCAGGATCCTAAGGCTTTCTGGAATGCCCTCTGCCGACAACCCACACCTCACACACAGGAAGGGGCACATTCCCTGAGAATTGGGTGCAGCATGTTGAGGGTTAACAGTGGGCAGGTGTGAGAACCAATCCCTTAGCTATTAGCCTGGGGAAGGAGCATGGCTTGTGGGAAGCTAGGGTTGCTAGGCAGAGTAGGCAGAGAGGAAAAACGATGGTTGAAGGGGTGACAGTTGAAAGGAGTCAGTGAGTGAGAGGGGTGTGAGGATTGTGAGGAGACCCCAAAGGGCGACTAGGAGGTAGTAGCCTGAGGGTAGAAAGAAGATCCCAGGTACTACGCACGACAGGGTACTGGACCCCAGAGTAGACGACAGCTCTAGGCAGTCTGCTGATCCAGCCGTGTGTAGTGACTTCCAGGGTACCACACCACCCATAGGCTCAGGGACACAGCCTCATATATAGGACCCAGGAGAGGGCACCGAGAAGTAGCCTACCCCACAAGGGACCACGAGACCTGTCATAGTGGGCCCGGAAAGACAAAGAAGCGGAGCGCCGCAGGTCACCAACAGCTTCAGGCAAGGGGACCATCAGATCTGCATGTGCACAGAGGGCTCAAATGGGTCTAAAGTCAGCACTGGGACAAAGGAAAGTCGGTTGACCAGCCGTACCAAACTGCACTTGCAACATCCAGTGAGTAAATACCAGTTAATCTGCAAGAACTGTGTCGTGTCTATTACTGGCGCACCATAAGGCGCAGCACACCTACATGGGACTTAAGCCCCTATTGGCGGAGGGCGCGAACACACTTGCTGCTATACCATCTTTCCCTGCAACCACAGATGTGGTGGGACATCTTATTACCGCAACCCGCCAGTGGCGTCACGAGTGACATACAAAATAACCCTTTTACCGAGCACCCCCCAGGTCACGGAACCGGGCATGGCCACCTGTGACTGTGATCCCCATTATCCACCACCCGGAACCGAGTATCCCAAGGGCCTGGGGTGTGGCAGCGCTCTACACTAGTTTTCACCTAGTATCAATAGATTTAGACTGGGTTTCCTTTCTCCAAGGTTTCATGGTCTGCTTTTATGATATCTTGTCCTTGAAATTGATGGTTGATGAGTAATAAAATACCCATAAAAAAACACAGCTGTTATTTACCGTAATCTCTTTATTGGTATATATTTCCAATTGTTTTCATGACTAAAAATATATTATATACATCTACATACATAGTAAAACATCTTTGATTTGACTACACCTCAAAATAATATTGTTAAATATGGTACTCTATTCAAGATTCTTTTATCTTATGTTTAAAATTAGGACTGAGCAAATTTAGTGGAATTAAATTCAATTTGAATTTTACAAAATTTTGTGTTCTCCAAAATGTGGATTTTTTTTTTAATATGCTCTTTGCGAATTCAACAAAGTGGCAGCTGAATGACTATCACCCTAAAGGGCTGTCAAAAAGTTAAAAAAAACCTCTAATACCTCCCCACCTACATCTCTTGCCTATTGGTTCTTACCACCTTTTCTTACTGTCACTGCATGCTGAATTCATGTGTAGGGTTGGTCCAGGCGTTGGCCAAGGCCTAAGGTTGTAGTCGTGCACCGACCCGATGAACTACATGAAACAGGTTTGAGGTGTGTGGAGGAGGCGGTGTGGTGTGGTTACCTGAGGGCTGCAGGCGTTCTTTTCACCTGCTGATGGTCCTGAAGAATCAAAAACACACTCATGGTTGCTGAATAACACTTTAACTTTACTGGAACACTGACATTCTTCTCCTTTGGAGAGGCACACATATTTTACAGGCTTTGGTATACAGGGCAATACGGCTCTTCCCATACTGGCTATATACAGATTCTCCACTCTGGGTCTTAGGCAAGCAGCTTCTCTCCTAAGGATAGGCTATGCTGAGTTTTACATGCAAGGACCCCAGAACTGGCAATGTCGGAATAAGGCACTGATCTTCTCCCACACTACCTCAGTCTGCCTGCAGACTATGGAGACGCTGCTGATATATTTCCCAGACACCATTCTGTAGCAGCCTTCTGTAGGTTACCAACTTCAGTCTTTCTCCTGCCCAATGCTTTTGCCTGTTCTTTAGCACAGCACACTGCTCTTCGCTCTAATACTTGCTGACTAAACCAGGAAATCCTACCTCCTATATCCCCCTGACCTGTGGGCCAGGTTTCCTTCATTAACCCTTGCAGTCATGCCACTGTACCTTCTATCTGAAGTCCCTCCTAGCACTTAGAGAGTCCAGTGCCATCTGGTGTTAGCTGGCAGGACTGTAACATAACCTACAGGAACACTTACATATTATACTCTAAAATACATAAAAAGCACAATACAATCAACAGATAAAATAAACTTTTAGGGTATAACATCTGGCATCTTACGGGGGGTTCTCTCTTTTGGACACCCTCCTAAACATGAGCCTCATAAAGATAAACTAGGAGATTGATTTCAATTGTGATTTTACAATTCAAACTCTAGGCCAGGACTTTTAACCAAGACTAGGCCCTAGGATGTTCCAGGGCAAGGCAGTTGTAAGGGCACAACGTCCTGTGGTGAATATGCTCAGGATTTCAGTGTGCATTGGTGGTAGGAAAGAGCATTGCGCACCATACAGGTGAGAGTAAGCAGCAGTGGTGGCCAAAGAAGTGAGTGTTGAGAGGACAATATTTCTTCCACATTTTACTTTTTTTTACACCTCTGTGTTCTCTTGATCTCTTTATACCCTAGGAAATAATAAAGGACATTCAGTTTGTAGAGAATATATGGGCTTCAAATAGAATTTCCTGGTAAAATCTGCTCAATTCGAATCTCATCAGATACGTTCATCTGTGCTTAATTTCTGATGGGACTGAAAATCTGTAACTGTGTCCTCTATTTGGTGTGCATAAGGAGGAGGCGTCCTTGAAGAAGTGGTCTATAGCAGACATTTCACTATATATTGTGCATGAAAATATCAAGAGCTACACAAGATCTTGTGTATTGACCATCTTTATTAAAAGAATCATAATTTTGAAGCTATATATAAGAACAGTGAGAAACGGAAGTTTTTTAAGGTTAAGGGAATTCGCAAATCTATAAAAAAAATTACTAGTCCTAATCAAATTCTTTCAAATCTTCACAAAAAATGATTAATTCAGAAATGTAACCAATACAATTGAAAGACAATTATATTTTCGTAGTTTAAAGACAATTTGCCCTCTAGCGAATATTGTTTATGCCAGAATTTTTTGGCTTGGTCTGTATCATACTCCCCAAAATACCTTGGTATTTCACTGATGCATATTAATATTTCAATGTTGCCAAGCCTTGGAACACGGGAAGAGTGCACTACAAGTAATTAATGTAGATCTAGGATAGGAAAGGTCATTAGTGTTGGCAAATGAAGAGATTTATGGAGCTCAAATTGCCACCTGTTCCCATTTACAAGGACTAAGAGACAAGTAAGTGCTTAACCATCCTCAGATTGTTACGGAGACAGTCCCTTTAATGCTTCGGTAAAATCTTTTTGTTCGGAGTGCTACAACATTGAAATTAATCACCAATTTTGCTAATGATCTCTCCCTGAATAGGCTTTCAACTATAAGATACGGAGACCTGAGCTGTTATATTAATTCCTCTAGTCAATTGTAATAATGTTAATCAGTGATGTTCAAATCTGATCAAATCCTTGTACATACGAGTTGATCCTTTAAAGTTGAACGGAAGCTTTTCATGTCTAATTAAGGCCTGGAATTGACAAAACTAGTTCTCATATTACTTTTATCGCTCCTGTAATATCCCTGCAGAGATACCTCATTTCTAGTAGCACTGAAGAATATAACTTTGTATGAAATTACATTTTTTAGAAAATAATATTTACTAATTTTACATTTCTTCATTGATAATGACAGTCCTGTATGGCTTACATTTTTACTGTATTGTACAAGTATATGTAAAAAATTGGGATATGGCACTAATAGATGTCATATGTTCATGTATGTATGTATGTATGCATGTATGTATGTAACATTAGTATTTACATTTGTATTAGCAATACTACGGTTTTGTTATTTTGGCTGATTCACTTGGACAGCAGAATTGATTTATTCCAAATAAAATTGATTAAAAGGGATTGCCATTGAAGACATTTATTAAGCACTTAGGTCTCTAGTCTTCAAAGTATAACAAATGGAGTAGAGTGAATGGATAAGAAAATAATAAAATACATTATACTCACATGTCCTGGGTTTCTACCAATCCTTATGCCATCTGCACTCCAACTGAAGCCCCCTTAGTCTCCCACCCTGGTATTCAGTTCTTCCAATGCTTTTGCTAATGATTGACCTCACAAAATGATGTGCATCACCACCATGTCACCAAATGAGACCATTCACTGGTCCCAGCATGAAAAGAAAGTTAAGTCAAGCATGGATGTATTGGAACTGTAACATTGGCAGTGTAAAGACAAGTGAAGTCCACTACAGCTAAGTATAATGCCTTTAATTATTTTATCCTCATCCTAGCAACCAAAAGATCACCATTTTCCTGGATTTGTGTAAATAGCATTCCCAAAATGTTAGATTCACCAAAATCCAAAAGTTTTGATACATTTTTAACAAATTTGATTCATTGGTATGGGTCAACAGACACATCTCTAGATGTTATCCTTCTCTAAGCATTGTGCTTTCTAGCATTTACAGGAATACCTTGCAGAAAAATTACTGATTTACACTAAAACAACTATCAAACGGTAATGCCTTGATTTTCATTATAACATAGACGTTAGGTAGGGTTATTCAGAAAATAAGAGATTGCCAGAGGAGACTATCAACAATTGATGGAACTAGTTATATAGAATAGAATGGTCTATCAACAACTGTATTTGTACTATTTATTTAGCGGAGTAGTGAATATACCTATCATTTGCAACATATGTGGGATAAAAAAAGATCAAAATAAATTGACCAATCACTTCAAAATGTGTTATTTTGTGTGAGGTGCAAAAGATAGAGTTCCAAGATTAAGGGGAACCAAAGTAAAGGCCCCGTTACAAGCAGCAATGTATCTAACGATATATCGCCGGGGGTCACAGATTCCATGACGCACATCCGGCATCGTTAGCGTTGTCGTTGCGTGTGACACCAACGAACGAGCGTTAACGAAGAAAAATACTCACCTTATCGTCCATCGTTGACACGTCGCTCATTTTCTAAAAATCGTTGATTGTGGAGGACGCAGGTTGTTCGTCATTCCCAAGGCAGCACACATTGCCATGTGTGACACCTCGGGACTGATGAACTACAGCTTACCTGTGTCCACCAGCAATGTGGAAGGAAGGAGGTGGGCGGGATGTTACGTCCTGCTCATCTCCTCCCCTCCGCTTCTATTGGGCGGCCTCTGAGTGACGTCGCTGTGATGCCGAACGTCCCTCCCCCTTCAGGAAAAGGATTTTCGCCGCCCACAGAGAGGTCATTTGGAAGGTAAGTACATGTGACGGGGGTTACCAACTTCGTGCGACACGGGCAACAAATTGCCCGTAGCGCACAAACGATGGGGGCGGGTGCGATCACACAATAAATCGACACGTGTAACGGGGCCTTAAGATTCACTTATCTACGACTTTCCTACTTTGAACACATCATATGAAGAGAGCAATAACTGAAGAAGGATATAATGGTTGGAAGAATAGAAAGAACAAGGCAAAGAAGAGGACCAGCTCCCAGATGGCTTGATATTATCAAAGTAACGGCAGAGAAGACCCTGGTGGTTGTCACAATTTCTTCTTTCAGTGCTTCTAGAATGCAGTGAACAACTGTTTGTGGTAACTATGGAATCAGGGCATGTTGACTTTTAAGTTTGGTGATTGACAGCTCAGTCGTCCAATATGGTAGTGCAGCATGCCTAGCTGTTAGTGTATTGAGTGACAACTGAGTCGTTTAATCTGCTTCTGGGAGGTGCTGCATTTGTTCAAGTTTTCCCTGTTGCCAGTGATTGCCCAGCATCTTGGCTGAGCAGTTTCTTCCAGATTTCTGTCAGTCGTAGTGTTCTGTTCAGTGGTGCTTGTTGGCCTGTATTCCTGTGCTCTCTTTTATTGATTTATTGCTTCCTGGCCATGGACCTCATTCTGACCATCCATTTGACTAGCACCTTTACTCTGACCTACTTCTTACTCCCGAACATGACCTGACTACACCTCTGTTTATCTCCTTAATCCTTGACTTACTCTCCTGACATCTGACCCCGAAACTTGTGATTAGTGTCACTTTGGAAATATCTATGCTCACACAAGATCAATCTTCCTACTAATTATTTATCCATACAAATTGCCATGGCTGAAGATTGATCTGAAGGCTGTAGAAAAAAATAAGCACTTTATGGTTGATGTATCAATTTTTACTTAGTAGCCAAAGTGAGTAAAGACACCATTTTTTATATGGAGTGTAAAACGAGGCAAATTTATAAAATTATATTAAATATTTAAAAATGGTTAAAAATCAAAAAATGTCCCAGCATAGTGAGAAGTAAGGCTTGAAAAAATTTAAATTATCATTAGATGACCTCTTTGTGGTCAGATACAGTGCCCCGGCTAATCAATACTGCATTTTCATTATCAGAATACTGGATTATTCAACAAAATGATTTTTTAAGGTGAATCAAATTATTTTGACTTTTATGCTTCCTTGTCCTGTCACATAAGAGTATTCTACAATGTTTTCAACTAAAGGCAAATTTCAAATTTCTATAGGCTCACAAGCAAATTTGACAGCTGTTCCGACATTTGTATTTATAGTTCAAAGGCTTGCTGTCATGTTTTGCATCTTTGCTTTTAAAGCCCGAGTCCTCAACTGAGGATATTATTGTATAAATAACCCATACATCCTGAATATCACAGGATTTATGTTTCTCTAGCGCAAGAGATAGTATAATATATTCAATGTTCCTTTTTAGAAATCATTGCATTCCTTTGATGTTTCAAAAGCCGGTAAGATATATTAACATCATTATATATTTATGGCAAAAAAATGGGTAATGGTATCCCTCTTGCTTGATATCCCATGAGAGAAGTGTGTGGAACTCTTTAACAGTATGCAGTGAAAAAAAATAACCATGCATATTTTTCAAAGATTATTTAAAACTGGTCATTTTGAGCAAAAGTCTTTTCAAGAACAGTTGAATATACAGTAAAGTGCATATACAGTAAAGTGTATATACAGTAAAGTTGAATATACAGTTGAATATACAGTAAAGTGACGCATATATTTCATTGTAGTATTGCATACCGTGGAAAGAGCCCAAAAAATAATTTTGTTCCTACATATGCTAGAGAAAAAATTGATAATTTTGCTGTATCAGCCAAGTCATCATATGCGGGTCATTCAATGACAGTTACTATTACATTGCAGAATTTCCGATCCACAAATTTGTGGGGTATGCTAAGAGTATTTCTTTATTTATAAAATATTTTGATATCACAGGTTTTAGGGTATGGGAATCTTTTGGTGACTTTTATTTTAACCTAAATACTTGTTTTTCTGGCTAAAATCTATATTTGCATACAAGTTTCATAGCTGATTTATGACCACATCAAAGTTTATCTCAACTCTGATGGTCCATACTGTGTTATGTGGATCAGGTGTCTACTGTCCACCATCAATATGGTGATTCTGAGTTGGCTGCTTAGAAACACTAAGCTGATTGAGGGTTGTTGGACCTAGTCAACAAAAAAGCAAAAAAAAAAAAAAATAACCATACCAAAACATGACAAAACACTTAATAAAAATATAAAATATATCTTAGCCTTTTATTTTCATAGCTGATTTATGACCACATCAAAGTTTAGCTCAGCTTTGATGTATTCTTTAGTCATAAATCAGCAAGGGGGAGATTGGAAAAAATTAATTAAAAGAGTTGCAAACTCTCAATCAATATTAGATTATTGGCAAATTCTCTGTTAAATAGGACATTTATGACTTTTTACATTTTTAACTGGGTACATCGTGAGATAAGGGCTGAAGCACTGGGTAACATGTTTCTCTTCATTTTCTTATAGACATTTATGTTTCAGAGATGCTAGGAGGCAGGGAGAGTCAGTAGGAGAGTGGGCGGAGCAGGAGCTGAACTTTGTCGTGGGAGGAGCGCTGGCAACCTATATTTCATTAATGCCTCCTCGCTAACACCAGTAGTGGGGCATACTTTCAGTCTTCCCCCTAGGCAACAGGATCTGTGATAGTATAATTATTAGTATGTGAGCGGTTACTTCTTGGTTCAGACATTATAACCCTTAGGCAAAAAGCAGATAGGTAGTATTATGTACGTTTGGTGGGCTATGATGATGATTTTGTATGGCTACGAGATGAATGGAGGGTACGGAAAGCAATTGGTGCTCAGATATTCATAACCCAGAAAATGTACATAAACCATAAGTCTACTCCCTGCCTGAGGATGGAGGTGAGGGTTCTGAGGCTAACACACATTATTGCCACCATAGCACATCATATGTGTATATACCACCATCATACTCATTGCCTAGGTGTTACAATGCCCTGCACAAAAAGGTGGCCGCCAACTCACTAATAATTATGTTTCCACAAAGTTTGCTTCCTATGGGAAAACTGATAGCATGTCACGATGTGTATTAGCTTTACAGCATTGATGCACACTAAGTGCAGCTCCCACTCTGAGGATCCCTGTTTTCACGGTTCATGAAGCATATTCTATATTTTCTACCTCTGTTATGCCTTCTGCTTTGAATTGGACAGTGTTACAGTGGTGGAAAAAGTACATACCCCCTGAGAAGAATGTATCTCCCATGAGGTTACATATGGACTTTATAAGCTAATATTTTGAAAATGAAGAAAAAAAATGTTTTTCAATGCTTCAGCCCCAATATCATCATTTTTGCCAGTTTTTGTGCGGTCAGAAATTAGTACACTTGTAATTCAGTTATACAATCCAATATGGGACATTACGCCACACATCATTGTGCAGCTCCATGCTGTATCAGTCAGTCTTCTATAATAGCTGCTTCCACAGTTGAAAAACAGGTGGTGGGATGTTCTAAAAGCTCTGTGCTGTATCAGTTACCTGATGCTTCAATAGTCTGAGAAGAGGGGGCATGACATCCCAGAAGCTCCTTGCTATTACAGTCTCCTGATGCTTCCTCAGTCTGAGCAGAGGGGATGTGATGTCACAGAAGCTCTATGCTGTGAATATCAGTCTCCTTATGCTTCCGCAGTCTCAGAAGAGGGGGCATGGCCACGTCTTCTGTTCTCAGTATAGGAGTAGATATCATGAGACTGATTCTCAAAGCAGGGAACTTCTGGGACGTCATGCCCTCTCTTTTCAGACTGTGGAAGCATCAGGAGACTGATACAGCATAGAGCTTCTTGGACATCACACACCATGTTCTTGAACTGTGAAAGCAGCAATTTTAGGAGACTAACTAATATATCATGCAGCAGCACAATGATGTAATGTAACATCCCAGATGGGAGTGGTGAGGATTGAGGAAGAGCTACGGTATAACTGAATTACAGGGGTTGAAAAGATACTAGAAGTATAGCTAGGCATCCCAGCTTTATAGTGTATGAGTGCAGGAAAAGTATATCTCCAAAGGTGCCTATAGTATCCTTTTACTCCATTTATATGACATACATGTTTAATACTAGACATTTCCCCTGGACAAGACTGATGTTTTTACTCAGAAAAGAAAGACCTTTTTTAGTCTTAGATAGCTCTATTAAAATAGATTACCATTGTTAAGTATTTTATTTTAAGGGGGTGATATTCTTGCTGGGCGAGCAGGGATTTTATTAAGTCCACTGGAATGCAACACATAGAAACCTGAAGGGGCTTGACTATGGACTTTAGCCTGGTGTTCTTCACAGCCCCTAATGATGGAGGAGTTACGCTGCAGGGATTGGTCTGGGTGCTACTCGAGAGACTGGTGTTGTGCGGCTGGCCCCAGGGGCATGGAGCAACAGTCATTAGTGGTCGATGAAAACGGCAGCAGCTGTAGAGGCTCCTTCCAGAATGGATAGATGGACAGATGGATGGATGGACGGCAGCTGTTGGTGACTATAAATAGTGGCAGCAGGTATCATGGAAGGCGACAGAGGTGGTGGCTCACAGCAGCAGCAGATAGATATAATGGCAACAGTACTCTGTAATACAAACAGGTATAAGCAACAGCACTAGCACACCCAAACAGCAGCAGTAGAACAGTGCTAGTGAACCTGAATACAGCAATGAGTCTAGGTGTAACTCATTGCCCAATAAACTTCTCAAATACCAGAGTCGCCTTAAAAACCTATGGCCTCCTAGCTGACTTGGGAGGTACTTCTGGGTTAGGAGGCCCTTTAAGAAAGGAGGTTTGGCCGCAAGCCTGCCCTATGGGCAGGGGTCGGAAGCCTGCTAAGAGTACAGATGCCCTGTGGACCTGCAGCATGGAACGGAGAAGGGACCACAGCAGGAGGATGCCTGGACAGGTGAGGGAACTGACGACCATGCAGGGGGAGAGGAGCAGGAGAATTCAAGGTCACTTGCCTTGGTGTTACAGGGGGTTAGGGTTAATATGGAGCACCTAGATTAGTTAACAGATGTTCTGAGCATTTGCAGAGAACTGAAAACTTCCTTCAGACCTATTAATTTTAATCTGGAATCTACTCTAACTAGTTAACATTTATATGTGCAATAATTCCTATTTATTCTATTATCCTTTGTATAAATGCAAAATATGGAACTTTTATTTCATAGAGTTTGTGGTCTAATTTACTTAATTTGAGGAAACGTAATAAGGTCATATTTCTGCACCTGTATCACAGCACAAGTCTATTTCAAATTACTACATTGATTGAATCATATAAACTACATGATCATACATGGGATCCCTCTCCAGGATGGGGAACTTTATAAAATGGGTATAAAATGTGAAGTCATGTGAAATTAACCTACGAAGAAATTTTAGAAAAAAATAAATGTATCAGTTTCTAAAGGAGTCTATAGTTTGGTGAGCTTCACATTCTTGCCAAATTTGACTTTCTTGGCATATCTGAGGTACAGTCTGCTTTAGTTCATGTGCATCGACTTCATTAAAAAAGAAAGCTGCCTTCATGTAGGATTCACACAATGGATCCTTTTTGTTATTGAAATTCAGCCTTTTTACCCATATGGAACTCTCATTGCCATCTCGACACTGACTCTTTCTATGTGAGAGGACTTATGAATGTTTCCTCCTCCAGAGATGAGACCTTTGCCGCTCTATGGACCAAGCATTGATGGTTATAAAATCAACCGAGAGAAAATCTGTCACTTTTGAATCTTGCCCAGTCTCTTGCTTATACCTACGGGAATTTGGCTGAAGACTGGTTAAAATCTTATCACCAGACTATAAAGCAGAGCTGCTTTTTAGTGGCATGAACTTAAAATAAATGATGTCCAAATTCTGGAGTATTTGTGTCATTGCCGCGTCCAGACAAGAAATTCTTTCTAATTTCAGCCATCTGTTCGAATCAGGGTGCCAGTGAAACATTTCAGTGTGAGCTCCCCAGCTGCTCCTCTGTTCCTTCCTGTCAGACTAGCTTTGGGAGTATTAAAACGCAATTCAGTAAATGTGAGGGTCTAGAGGAAATCACGGCCAAATCATATCATCAGATTCTTAAAAAATGATCATTTACACATCAATAGTTTGATAGCTGAAGATCTTATGTTTGGTTCAAAAAAGGTTAAAATATTCCCAGTTGCTATTATTCATAGATTTATAGACTTTTCTTTTCTATTGTATACATATTTTTTTTTATTAGTATGATGGACTTATCTTAAGGTGACAATGTTGTTTATGCGAATATTCGATGCACAATGTAAGTCTATGGGAAGCCCGAATAGTTCCGAATAGTTGTTATTCGGGTTTCCCATAGACTTACATTGCGCATCGAATATTCCCGAATAGTTGAATAGCGGCAACGTATTCGGCAAATATTCGCAAAGCCGAATATTTGAGGTATTTGATCATCCCTAGTCGTTACCATTCACTTCATGTGCTTCAGAGTAAATAACTTTTATTTATGTTTCGCATTAGATCAAAAAGATATGCAATATGGGTAGCAATTTTTATATTTCATTTTTACACATGATAATATCACTAGTTTAATAATAACTAACTAGTATTTAATAATAGCTAGTTTTTAAAAATGTGATTTTGTGATATTTATGCTGTATGTGTCTATATGTGACTGCCCAGTGGTTGAGATTTGGATTACAGCTTTCAAGATATTTTTCTAACTTGACAAGCTTGTATTAAAATTATTTTTTCAGAAATTGGAGTCCCTTACTAATTTTAAGGAAATTTAATTTGAATTGATTTTGTTTCAAGTAATTTGTATCTATGTTATTATTATTCTCTTGAGTTTCATGAGGTCCCAAAACGTAGTAATCCAAGGTAATTAGTAAATAAATTATACTCACCCTGTCCTTAGCTCTCAGTGTGCCAAGCCCCATGTTTGTATTGTGGGCAGTGGATTTTATGTCATGGTGGACTAGTCAGTGCGTGCAGGAGGCGCTGATGACTGGATTGTGGAGGGTAAACAAAGTGTCATGGTAAAGACTGGACAAAAAAAGACAACTGGACTTAGCTTATTTATTTAGCAGAAAAGGTGAGGGCTGAGTGAGTATAATAAACAGTATATATATAGTTGTTTGGTTGGATTGACCTGAACCAATCGCAGATAATATGAATCAGCAAAATTAAAATCCAGGTCGATTTGCATCAAACTCATCTCTTATCATAAATGTTTGATCGTTGAAGGCCCCATTACTTATACCCTCGTAGATTAAAAGAGAGAGAAAACTTTAAGTGGAGCAGCCGGCACGCATGTAGAACACCACTCTATTTAAAGTCTATAAGAAAGCTGGAGCGAGTCGAGCACATTGTTTGCCTGTTTCAGTTCCTTAGAATGGAGCGGCAGGGTGCGCGATTGACTGCTGTTCTATTCAACTTTCTCATCACGGCAGCTTTTCAGTAAGAAGGAACGAGTGGCTCGGGAACCCCAATCTAGTGATCTCTGGAGGCTGCCTACCTCGGTAACTTCACTCCAACTCTTACTACTTTCATCAATGAAAAGGTTAATTATTAGCATCTTCAGATGTTTGTAGACTGTTGCTCAGTCTAGATTGTATCGTTTACAAAGAGAAACAAGCCATTAAGCGTTAATAACAAATTCAGCTCATCTATATATCAACCCAAATGCAACTTTATTTTGCTTTTTTTACAATTGGGGCAATGAGGACAGAGCTTTATTCAATGTTTTCAGGGATTAGTTTTGGTGAATTAATAGGGTTAATGTTCATTCACTAAACATAACGGCCATGTCCCCTGTGTGCAGACAATGGCTTCAGTGTGGACATGTCCTTTTGATGTGCAGATTAAACTATAACATGAGAACATAATTCTAGTAAATGTCAGTATCCGATAAATGGAAATAAAGTTCCAAACAAGACTTGCATTCAGACAAACAATTTGGATATAAAAATGTAAAAGACATAATAAAACCCAACATAGATTTGTGGTTTGTACTTTGTTTCTACTCCTACACTCCATTCTTTGTACCCTGTATAGATTTCTTTGTACAGATTCAATGATTGTTGTAGAGTTTGTTCTCTGGGGAGTATAAATGTGTCCAAAATGGGTCAAAGATTTGCAACGATTGCTAGTCGTTAATCACAGTGATGAGCATTGTTTGCACCAAAATTAATATACTGTACATTATTTTGGATGGATGGCTGCAAAAACAATGATGGATAAATTTTAGATCAGTTTTATTTACTGAGTAAGCGATTGACTTCAAGGAACTTTGTCTATAAGTGAAATGGTGACATGTACTGTGATTCCAGTTATTCATTCTAATAATTGCCAGGGTTGCAGGTGCTTAATTTTCAATATTAAAATATGGACCATCTGTGATTTAGCATTTTGAAATGCAAATTAGGGCAGTCTCCATAGTCCTTAAATTAGCCAATAATGTTAGTCAAACCAGTTGGAGGACTGGCTGGCCAGCCAATGTATATGGAGGTTTATTGACTTGCTCCAGATGGAAGATCTGTCGAATAAGAAGGATGATGCAGTTGGATTTGTCATGCCTGATCCTTTTGCTTTTAAGGCAGATAATCCTTGGCCAGAGCAGCAGCATCTGGCAGCGCCTTACACCCTTCTTCCCATTCAGAACACATGCACTGTTGTTGGAGTTAAATGTACATGAATATGTATATGAAGGGGGTCAAGAAAAATACTATAGCCGTAGCCTAACGAGTATTCTTCATCGAGCTATTTTGTGTATGGCCAGTACCGATGAGCAAATTAATTTAATTTGTTGCAATTTTTCCCAGAATTGAATTCTGGAGAATCTAATATTTTTTTATTCTGCAAAATAGCAGCTAGCCGGCCATCATTTTGCTGGATTCTTTTAAGGACTACAAAGGGGTTAAAATATATTTACAAAATTATAGTCACCTGTCTAAGTTCTCCACCTGACTAACTACTCAACCTCCACCAAATCTTTAAATTCTACTTTCAAGTCAATGTGACTGTGTGAGTGTGACTTACGGATAGTATAGCCATAAGGGTAGTCATACAAGCCGGGTCAGGAAACAGGAGGACACAACAGGACACAAGGAGTTAGCAGAAACACATTCAAGTCACAGGCCGAGAGTCAGAATGCCAGGAGAGTACATATTAGATTCAGGGACCAGACAGAGACGTGGTCAGGTAGCAGTCCGAGCTCAGAAGCGCGGAGGTAATGACAAGTACAGGGAGTGGGCAGAGAGGAGTAAAAAAATGGTCCGGGGTCAAGAAACTTAGATCAGAACACAAGCACAAACACAAGCCAAGAGCACAACTGCATAACCAGAGAGTGCGACTGGCGAGATTCTGGGAGAGTATGCTCAGTAATGAAACACAGCAATTACCATGAGTTGGAACACCTGAGTAATCAGCACCTCTCAGAACCTGCATGTAATCCTGTGCTGTCAAACAACTTGTCAGCTAGTGCTCAAAGAAACACAGCAGAGAATTTGCAAATGCAAGATGCTCTGCACAAAGGAAACATGTCACTGCCGGCTCTGTAATTCAGGATGGCATGGTAGAGCATTATCTGTGTGCAAGATGCCCTGCATATAGGGATAATGTCACTGCTAGCTCTGTAATTCAGGAAGGTGCAGCAAAGCATCGCCTGTGTGCAAGATGCTCTGCACATAGGAATCGTGACAGTGAGCCTCTGCGCCAGAAAACTTGAAGACCCCAAAGCTGCAGGGACAGCGTATATGGAGTCAAGTGGGTGACTGTATAAATAAATGGGGTTGAATCAGAATATAATATGTTTTTTTCACTCCTTCCCTCCCTTCCTCTTATAATGCTTTGCCGTCTCGAGAGACCCACTGCAAAATAAATGCCTTTTCATGGCAATCAGTGCACTTTTCATTTGGACCAATATTGTTTGAATCGAGCAAACATGCCCAGGAGACTTGCTAATTTCTAACGGCCAGCTTAGATTGATGGTAGATTGTATTAAAATTGGCTTGATCTGCCACAGAAAGTCCAGCATGTATCGGCTACGGCCACAAAGAAATGGCCTCCACTATCAATATTCAGCACAGCTCTGCTATAATTTTATATCTACTTTGGTATACAACAACAATTGAAAATACAGAAAGGACATGAACAGCAAATCCCCCCCAGCATTCTATCCTTTCATTCATGGCAGCAGATGGCTCTAGATATACTGTAATTGTTTATTTTCCATATAATCACCAAGATGCATTGCTGAACCAAACGGCACAAAATATATCATTCTATATTCCTTTATAGGCAGTTGACATCTCCTTTCTCCTCTTGAAGGTTATTTGAGGGATTGCTAATATATCTACTAATGTAGCCAGTAATGCATAGAGCCGCCAAAGAAGCTCCCAGCTGTAGCGGAATTTGACATTCCGGGAGCTTATCAAATGAACAGTTATTTTTTAGTCATTAGTAAATTATCCTCTTTTTTGTTAATTCTATGCTCTGAAAGCATTCTCTCTCCTCCTGAGTGGGTGCACAAATGAATACAAATACTATATTTTTCATTGACTATGTCTATAGCTGAATCCGCGGTATGAGCTCTTCTTAATGGAAAATTGAGATTTTGAACTTCAGTGAAATTGTAATATATTTCTTGACTAGACCCTCGAGATCTCATTTATTTACTTGCATATGCTGATGAACATTTTGCTTATGCTACACTGAATGCAAAAGTTAACAATTACACTAAAGTGATATTTGCAGGAATGGCACGGAGACGTCATTATGCAGGACAGAGCCGGTTAGATATTGTGCATTATACATCACTCATGATTATAATTCAATCATTTTGGAATCCTTAGCTATTGTGATCATTAACAGGGTGGCACTTACTCAAGATTATTGGAGTTTAATGGATATCCATACCGCTCGTCCTCCGGAGAAATCAACTTCATTCTCATCCCAATCTCCGCTCAATTCTGCATTTTGCTACAAAACCAAACACATGTCCTTGGAGCAATGTGCTGTTCCTTTGCCATCCAATAACTAGACCATGATCATTTAGCAAGATGCCAGCAACTTAATCTGACAAATTGACAGCATCGGAGTAACACAACTGGCAAAGTCCTGCATGACTTCACCCGGAAGGACCGGACTTTTAGTAAATGGTTTATACAGATTCTGATGCATTGCAGGGTTTACGTGAATGAAAGCGTTCACGCTGTTTTTCTTGCCTTTTGTTGAATTTTTAAATACATTTTAAATTATTTAAAAACCCAAAAATGCCACCCAAGTGCTCAGTGCAAGGATTTTATCTTAGGAAAACACAATTATGTAATTATTAGTTCTAGAGAAATAAAATCCACATTCACCAAAACAGTTCTGGTAGCTTTATATTGTATTTTTCCAACACATATGAAAGCTCCATTACATTCTACAGAGCTATCCGGAGCATATTGTGGCTGTGTTATGTGGGCTCCATATCACTGCATTATTTAAGAATTATGTAATGGAATTATGTAACTCCGATTCAACAGACGTCATACTTAGTGTTTTGTCTTTCTTATCACGTCGGCAGGTTCTGCACCAAATTGATCAAAATGGACGCACAATGTGTGACGAATTTACAAAGGTTCAAAGATCTTTCTTTTTTGCCTTTTCTATTTCTTTTTGAATTTTTTTAAATTTTAAAATTTTAAAAAATGTCATTTTTTAATGACGGGACCAATTTTCTTTGTTGCATTTTTGTTTTTTCCTTCCCTTCTGCACACAGCCATATCTTTTTTATTTTTCTGTCCACCAAGACATATGAGGACTTATTTTTTGTGGGGCAAGTTGTACTTTTGAATGACACCATTCATTTAATCACATAGTGGTGCGTGCACATTGCTATTGTGATGTTGTCTTCAATTAACCCCTTAACGACCTTTGACAGATCTTTCCGTCATGGAGCGGGTGTCGCTAAGCCCCGCCAGCTGCCCCGGGCAGGATACGGCGATCTGCGCACATATTAGCTGTTTTCAACAGCTGACATTTGTGCCTGCATGTTACGAGTGGAATCGCATTCCACCCGTAACATTAACCCCTTACATCTCGCTGCCAAAGTCTGGCAGTGAGATGTATATACGCGCGGTCACGATTTTTACTTACCGCCACCCCCACCGGAAGTCACGTGAGTGATCACATGACTTTCGGTGGTTGCCATGGTAGCACAGGGTCATGTGATGACCTCTGCAGCTATGACGGGTCACTCTCGTTTTCACTCGGCCAGAAGGCCAGTGAAGCAGGAAGTGACCGTATCTGTTGTTCACAGCTGTATAGCTGTGATCAGCAGATAGGGAAGAGTGATCGGATTGCTGATCGCTATAGCCCCCTAGGGGGACTAGTAAAATAAAAAAAAGTAAAAAAAAGTTTAAAAAAAGAAAAAAAACCCCTAAAAGTTCAAATCACCCTCCTTTCACCCCATTGAAAATTAAAGGGTTAAAAAAACAAAAAAACACATATTTGGTATTGCTGCGTTCAGAAATGCCCGATCTATCAAAATATAAAATCAATTAATCTGATTGGTAAACGGCGTAGTGTCAAAAAAATTCCAAACGCCAAAATTACGTTTTTTGGTCGCCGCAAGTTTTACGCAAAATGCAATAACAGGCGATCAAAACGTAGCATCTGCGCAAAAATTGTACGATTACAAACGTCAGCTCGAGACGCAAAAAATAAGCCATTAGTGAGCCATAGATCCAAAAAAATGAGAACGTTACGGGTTTCGGAAAATGGCGCAAAACGTATGCCACATTTATTGGACAAGCTTGTGAATTTTTAACCCCTTAGATACAAGTAAACCTATAGATGTTTGGTGTTTACAAACTCGCACCGACCTCAGGCATCATAACCATACATCAGTTTTACCATATAGTGAACACTGTGAATAAAACATCCCAAAAACTATTGTGCCATTACACTTTTTTTGCAGTTTTTCCACACTATGAATTTTTTTGCTGTTTTCCAGTACACCATATGGTAAAACTTATGGTTTTATTTAAAAGTAAAACTTGTCCCTCAAAACTCAAGCCCACATATGGCAAGATTGACGGAAAAATCAAAAAGTTACGGCTCTCGGAAGTAGGGGAGGAAAAAACAAAAACGCAAAAACGGAAAGTGCCCGGGGGCTGAAGGGGTTAATGGTACTAGAATCATCACATTCGCTTCCCACGATCTCCGGTGCCATTTTACTGAGGACACTGTGGACTATGAACAGTGGTGGCACATGTGATTAAGGAAAAAAATAATTCTATCTGGGTATGCACCGCCACCACTCATATTCATCTCCACAGTGTCTTCAATAAAATCATGCTGGAGATCATGGTGATTTTGGTGCTATTTTGTTGAAAACAATGTCAGAATAGCAATGCGGTTAAAAGTGCTGGAAGAGACAGTAAGAACAAATAGGGTCTTATCCTAAAATACTGTTAACAAAGGTTCTGTAAGGGTAGACTCACCTGGTATGGTTGTGAGAGTCACAACCACTGAAATGGCGTAAATATGGCAGCAGCAGAACCCACATGGAGAAGCAGTTCAAATTTGGAGAAAAAACGGTTAATAGACCGTGCTGCCGTAGAAAGGAGGATCCATGTAGAAGAAATGATTTTATTTGTCTACACGTTTCAAAACCTTATGGCTTCTTCCTCAGGATGAATGGTATATGATTTGTCCTGAGGAAGAAGCCATAAGGCTTTGAAACGCCTAGACAAATAAAATCATTCCTTCTACATGGATTCGCCTTTCTATGGCAGCGTGGTTTATTAACCCTTTTCTCTCCAAATTTGAACTACAATAGCAATGCACACACGCTGCCAAAAGCGGTAATGATGGCAGCGCAAAACACAATATTTAAATAAAGAAAAGGAGGCAAGGCAGAAGGAGGAATAATAACAGAGGACCTGATCCACAAAGACCTGCCCCAATGCTCAAGCCTTTGCACAAATTACATCATTTTGGAAAGTTTGGTCTAAGATGGATTTGTAATAAAGCCTCGGATTTCTCAACAAGAGGTATAATTTAAAGGCTAGAATCACACTGGCATATGACTCGCATGAGTGCAATGTGAGAAAATCAAGCATTGCACTCGTTCCCATATAAGACAATGGTGCAGCTCACATCTGTGAATTTATCCTCAGCCCTAATCAGACTGAGGAAAAATTTGCAGCAAGCTGAGATTGTCTGTGAGTCTTGGATCACTTGCACCCATAGAAGTCTATGGGTGCGAGTGAAACATCAGACTGCACTCAGATGTCACCCAAGATTAGTGCGATATATGCACAGGTTGACAATGCAGGAGATGGGGGGATTAACCCCTCCCTCTCCTCCGAAACTGTGATCTGGTTACAAGATCGGATCACAATTGTTTGACACTCGGCTCACACTCACAGCAGAGCAGGAGCTGAGGGTCAATAGCATATCGCATCTGATACTTTTACATTGGATGCCTTATGCTAGTGTGACTCCAGCCTAATAAGCATTCTAGCACCATTTTGGCACTTCCTCTAGTTTATAGTGCAAAACCTGGTGGTTGGTTCCACTTAATAGCTAGGCTGTGTCCACACAGTTTTGCTTAATTTTTGAGTGCTGTCTTCCTTTTTTCATCCTAGACAGATAGATAGTTAGTTTAATCAGTTGCTCTTGAAATAATAACAATTTACACAATTGGATGTGTTAAAAAAATGTGCTGTGTAATGGCCGTGTCTCATCGTACAGGAACATGGTCTGATCATACTTATTTCCTGGGCAGATGAGGATGCAAAAGAGTGTACAGACAAGACAGCGTCAGATGAAACATTTCCCTGCCTGTTTAAAAACAGGCAGGGAAATGTTTCCCCTGATTCTGTCTTTTAGACATTTAACTTCACAGAAACCAGAAGCTGTGGTCCCAGGCTGTGTCTGTATACATTCTTTTGCTTCCTCCCCAGCCCAGGAGATGTGGTATGATGAGACCATATTTCTGTATAGTCAGACACGGCCATTACACAGTACGTACCATGATATTTTTTATTGAAATGTACTTTATCATGGCAAATCCCTTTAATGATATTCACTTTAGTTTTAATAAATTTAATAATAGGTATCTTGTGTGTGAATAAAATGTATAAATCTATTTTTCTTTATCTTTCCACATATGGTAGATTGAGTTTTATATATATATACAGTACAGACCAAAAGTTTGGACACATCTTCTCATTCAAAGAGTTTTCTTTATTTTCAGGACTCTGAGAATTGTAGATTCACATTGAAGGCATCAAAACTATGAATTAAAACATGTGGAATTAAATACTTAAAAATGTGTGAAACAACTGAAAATATGTCTTATATTCTAGGTTCTTCAAAGTAGCCACCTTTACCTTTGATTACTGCTTTGCACACTCTTGGCATTCTCTTGATGAGCTTCAAGAGGTAGTCACCGGAAATGGTCTTCCAACAGTCTTGAAAAAGTTCCCAGAGATGCTTAGCACTTGTTGGCCCTTTTGCCTTCACTCTGCGGTCCAGCTCACCCCAAACCATCTTGATTGGGTTCAGGTCTGGTGACTGTGGAGACCAGGTCATCTAGCGTAGCACCCCATCACTCTCCTTCTTAGTCAAATAGCCCTTACACAGCCTGGAGGTGTGTTTGGGGTCTTTGTCCTGTTGAAAAATAAATGATGGTCCAACTAAACGCAAACTGGATGAAAAAGCACGCTGCTGCAAGATGCTGTGATAGGCATGCTGGTTCTGTATGCCTTCAATTTTGAATAAATCACCAAACAGTGTCACCAGCAAAGCACCCCCACACCATCACACCTCCTCCTCCATGCTTCACGGTGGGAACCAGGCATGTAGAGTCCATCCGTTCACCTTTTCTACAAAGACACGGTGGTTGGATCCAAAGATCTCAAATTTGGACTCATCAGACAAAAGCACAGATTTCCACTGGTCTAATGTCCATTCCTTGTGTTCTTTAGCCCAAACAAGTCTCTTCTGCTTATTGCCTGTCCTTAGCAGTGGTTTCCTAGCAGCTATTTTACCATGAAGGCCTGCTGCACAAAGTCTCCTCTTAACAGTTGTTCTAGAGATTAGAAGGTATGTCCAAACTTTTGGTCTGTACTGTATATATATATATATCATAGTATCATAGTATCATAGTTTTTATGGTTGAAGGGAGACTCTAAGGGAGGCTTTGCACGTTGCGACATTGCACATGCGATGTCGATGGGGTCAAATCGAAAGTGACGCACATCCGGCATCGCAGTCGATATCGCAACGTGTAAAACCTTTTTGATACGATGAACGAGCGCAAAAGCATCGTTATCGTATCATCGCTGCAGCCTCCGACATTTCCATAATGCCGGTGCAGCGACAGGTGCGATGTTGTTCCTCGCTCCTGCGGCAGCACACATCGCTTTGTATGAAGCTGCAGGAGCGAGGAACTTCACCTTACCTGCCGCCGGCTGCAATGAGAAGGACGGAGGTGGGCGGGATGTTTACATCCTGCTCATCTCCGCCCCTCCACTTCAATTGGCCGCCTGCCGTGTGACGTCGCTGTGACGCCGGACGACCCGCCCCCTTAGGAAGGAGGCGGGTCGCCGGCCAGAGCGACGTCGCATGGCACGTATGTGCGTGTAAAGCTGCCGTAGCGATAATAATCGCTACGGCAGCTTTCACTAGATATTGCACGTGCGACGGGGACGGGACTATCGCTGCAGCATCGGTAACACATTGTTACTGATGTCGCAACGTGCAAAGCCCGCCTAAGTCCATCTAGTTCAACCTGTAGCCTAACATGTTGATCCAGAGGAAGGCAAAAAAACCCCAATGTGGCAAACAAGTTCCAATGGGGAAAAGATTTCCTTCCTGACTCCACATCCGGCAATCAGACTAGTTCCCTGGATCAATACCCTGTCATAAAATCTAATATACATAACTGGTAATATTACATTTTTCAAGAAAGGCATCCAGGCTCTGCTTAAATGTTAGTAGTGAATCACTCATTACAACATCATGCGGCAGAGAGTTCCATAGTCTCACTGCTCGTACAGTAAAGAATCCTCGTCTGTGATTATGATTAAACCTTCTTTCCTCAAGACGTAGCGGATGCCCCCGTGTTCCAGTCGCAGGCCTAGGTGTAAAAAGATCTTTGGAAAGGTCTCTGTACTGTCCCCTCATATATTTATACATTGTGATTAGATCCCCCCTAAGCCTTCGTTTTTCCAAACTAAATAACCCCAAGTTTAATAACCTGTCTTGGTATTGCAGCCCACCCATTCCTCTAATAATCTTGGTGGCTCTTCTCTGCACCCTCTCCAGTTCAGCTATGTCCTTCTTATATATCGGTGACCAGAATTGTACACAGTATTCTAAGTGCGGTCGCACTAGTGACTTGTACAGAGGTAGAACTATATTTTTTTCATGAACACTTATACCTCTTTTAATACATCCCATTATTTTATTAGCCCTGGCAGCAGTTGCCTGACACTGTCCACTAAAGTGAAGTTTACCATCCACCCATACACCCAAGTCTTTTTCTGTGTCTGTTTTACCCAGTGTTCTACAATTAAGTACATAATCATAAATGTTATTTCCTCCACCCTCTATATATACTGCTTAAGAAAAATAGAGGGAGCACTTACATACAAAATTCTTGTTTCAGTGTTCCCTTTATTTCTTTGAGCAGTAAATATATATATATATATATATATATATATATATATATATATATATATCTATATATATAGTGGGAGATAAATACATTAAGCCCCAGCACATTCAAAATTTGAGGTGTCCCAGGGACTTAACCAATATTAGTGCTGTTATCAGACAGCTATATAATAAAACTGTGTTTGGCAACTCCCAAGGAAGGCGGCATGCTAGTCAGGTAGAAAACGTGAAATGAGAAAGCAGCACCAATCTTGTCTTTCACAAATGCTGAGAGCTGAAATGTGAACACAGCAAGAGACTTAAAGAATAACAGCCTTGAGAAAGCCTTCATCGTCGACACATTGGCGTTTTCTCACTTGTCATTCCAGGTTTTAACACTGCTGTTGATTTATACTTTTTTTTTTACAAATTTCCATCGTTGAGTTTATGTTGCGCAATGATGGTCTGTTAGTTTTTTTTTTCCCAAATCACATCTGGATGTCTTTCCTTCACTGATATTAATTATTTCAGATTTTTGCAGTAGATTTCTCTGGCTGGGGATTTTGTTGCACCATACAAAAAAATCTTGTGAATAGCAACATTTTGTGCATTGACAGACCTGTCAGCTGGCTCTGATGTGGGAAGATGTGGCATGTTTAAATCACTGTCAGATTTTGTTTTTAATTTCTTTAGCAACTTCATACAGTTTTGCAAAGTTTCAGATTTATTTTTTTTCCTTTATTACCTCATATTGCAAACTTCTCTGGACTCATTCTCTGTGAGGGACAGGGCAAACCTTGACTCATCCCCTCTATAAGTTCTGATAGACATTGTGCAAATAAGGCTGGCGTCACACGGTACGATCAATTGTGCGATCGCATGAGCGATCGTACCCGCCCCCGTTGTTTGTGCGTCACGGGCAATTAGTTGCCCGTGGCGCACAAAGTTGTTAACCCCCTGTCACACGCACTTAACTCCTGGACGACGTTGCTGTGGATGGCGAACATCCTCTTCCTGAAGGGGGAGGGACGTTCGGCGTCAAAGCGACATCACACAGCGGCCGGCCAATAGAAGCAGAGGGGCGGAGATGAGCGGGACGTAACATCCCGCCCACCTCCTTCCTTCCGCATTGCCGGCGGCATGAACGTAAGCTATATTTGTCATTCCCGGTGTGCCACACGGAGCTATGTGTGCTGCCACGGGAACATGAATAACCGGCGCGCAGAAGGAGGACCGACATTTTGAAAATGAATGACGTGTCAACGAGCAACGATAAGGTGAGTATTTTTGCTCGTTCACAATCATTCGTAGCTGTCACATGCCACGATATGTCTAACGATGCCGGATGTGCATCACGGAATCCGTGACCCCGACAACATATCACCCGATATATTGTAGCGTGTGACGCCGGCCTAAGGGTTAGAGTTTCTTTTCATAATTGAGCCAATGATGCCTATTATAGATCAATTTTTAAATGAATTCCAGCTAGTGATGGGAGAGCGCTAAAATGCAAGAAAAATGAACCATGTCCATGCATCTTCTGTATGGAGTCCTGGATCCAGCCTTGACATGGCTTCGAAACGAGTAAAGATAATCTGAGAATCCAGCTCAAAATATATGAGGTTTCTTTATTTCTTGTTTATATAAAGTGCATAATAACAGCAAATGTCACATCAACGCATTTCAAGTCCATGACACACTCCTAGTCATGAAGTCATGATCACGATTAAGAGTGTGTCATGGACTTGAAATGCGTTGATGTGACGTATGCTCTTATTATGTACTTTATATAAATAAGAAATAAAGAAACCTCATGTTTTGAGCTGGATACTAAGATTATTTTATCCGAGCACTAAAATGCTTAAATACTCGCTACTCATTTGAAGCTGGTTAGATGCTTGAACAAGCTTGATGCAAGTAATGAGCATTATGCATAGTCAATAATTAGCCTGTTAAGGTCTCTGCCCACATACAACCAGCCATAAACAGAGCACTTTGCAGGAGGAAGGGCATTTTTTGGTCACACAACGTCTGAGATTGTTGTCTAATCCCCCAGGAGAGCCATTCAGAGACTGTGACTGTCTTCCCCAGGGGTGCCAGCACACATCAAGCAGTGAAGCAAGCCTTTTCATTGTGCTTGTTTCATTGATGAAATATCCGTGGACCTGCAATACTCGACTGAACTCCGTGAATACCCAAGCACACTAATGCTTGATCGAGTAATGAGTCATGCCGAGCATTTTGTTTTATCCCCCTGGAGAGCCCTTAAGAGGCTGTGACTGGCTCCCCCGGGGGTACATCTCACATCATGCAGTGAATCAAGCCCGTGTATTGTGCTTGTTTCCCAGACAAAATGTCTGAGTACCCGTGATAGTCAACAAAGCACCGTGAGTACCCGAGCAGGCTAATGCTCGATCGAGTAACGAGCAGTGCCGAGCATTTTTGTCCATCGCTAATGCCAACTAATTATAATTAGAAATGAGTGAATATTTTCCAAAGGAAATGAATTCTACTTGAATATTACAAAAATTATCTTTTGCACGGTTTTAGCAAAATGGCAGCCACTGGTTGCCATGTTGCCAAAGAGAAAGGGCCATAAAAAGTTCAACTAATAAAAAAATACTTATGCTCATGAGTCAACCATCAGGGTTTTCGGTAGGGGTACTCTAGCACCGGGACTACGGATACTTTACTCTCGATGGCGTTATCACAGTTGGTCGGTCCCGGCTTCGTGCCCTGGGCGCTCACTCTGCGGCTGTGGAATGGGGTTCAGGGATGAATTCGGGGATATATGTGACACCACCTGTGGTGTCTGGTAAGCGGGATATACCAGCGCTGCCCGCGGCCGACCTCTGAGGCGATGGTGACGGCAGCTTAAGATCTCTCAGCTCCCCACAGATGGAGATTTCTTACCTCAGGGCGGCGGGTCGCTGACCAAGAGGGAAGCGACTGAGCAGTGATGGCTGCCTTCTTCTCTGACGTCGCAGGGTCCTGTCGAACGGCGGAGGGACGACACACCGAGTCCACATCAGCTTAAACAAGTCCTTTTTACTGGCATCTGGTTTGTTTTCCACAGTACACAGCAGAAACAGTTTGTTTACCAGAAGGCCAATTGTCACAAATTTCGGAGGAGATTTAATGACAGAGTCTCTCTGTGAGGTAACCTTTCTATGTCTCTTTCTCGGTCTCTGCTCTGAGGGCTCTGTGACTCCCTCTTTAACCCACTCGTTAGTCTCGTTACTGGTTTTCCCAGGGGTCTGATGCTGCACGGTTTCTTTATCTATCCCGCAACAGCGTCGTGAACTCGGCTAGGGGTTAGTAGTCAGACTCTTGATGGGTGCCGGGACTCCTCTTATTTAGGATCCCAGGTTAACAGTCAATGGTTTGGGGATAAACCTGCCAAACCTCCTCAGTTCTGTTATACCGGTGTCGACCTGAACTCTTCAACCGGCTCTCGCCAGACCTAAAGTGTCCTCTTTCCATCTGGGTTACCCCTTTTCCTGTGTCTTTCTTTTCTTTTGGGGTACCCTCGTTCAGGACATTGGGCCTATGTTATTTCTAGCCCTTCTTTCAGTCATCAATTTACTCTTGTCTCTTCTTGTCACTCCTTTCTGACTGACTGTTAACTCCCTAACTGTTACCCAGTCGTCCTGGCAACCACGTCGTGTCCCATGCTCAGCTAGGCTCCACCCCCCTATGAACCTACTATATAAACCGTCCCAGGAATATGAAGGTAGGGGCTGCTGAGTCAATGTTACTCAATTTAATATAATACTCTGCATTTCCTCTCTCTTTCAACTGTGACCAAAGGGCACTGCACCTTGATGTTAAGGTGCTGTATTCCCCTGTAGCGCCTAACCACAGGGGCGCTACACTCACCTTACTGCTCAGCTCTTCACCCCAGCTTCTCCTCACTGTCACCTGTCCTGTTCTCATGTAATCTACTTACTGATGCTGCAAGAACAGAGTCCTTGGTTCTCTTCATGTTAGGCCGGGACTTCTACGTCTAAAAAGATCCAGGTCTGTTCTGTGCATGCACACGCAAGGTCAGCATGCTTTTTGGGATGTCATAACTTTGAGACCCTATGTGCACTTATGCTGAACAGTCCCAAGCCTTATAAGAGCCAGAAGTCCCAACTTAGCATGGAGAGGCCAGAGATTCAGTGTGAGCCACTGTGCTAAGAAGATGGGCCAAGGACGAGACAGGTGATGTTGAGGAGCAGAGGGGCCAGCGAGGTGAGTGGTGTGGTGAGATTCTTTTTCTTATGTTTTACATCTTATGTTTATTATGCTCTGGAGTCTTCTCTGTAAATCAAATTTCTAGGGAAAATCAGCGTAAACAGGTGAATATAAATTCTGCCTGATCTGATTATCTCTATTGCTAATCCTACTGGATTTCATTAAAGGGATTGTCCACTCCTGTGCTGTTCTGGTTCCATCGGTGTTGTCCCTCGGCCATACGAGGCTCACATGAGCTTGTTACGTCACGCGAGCCCGGTGCCCAATCACCGTCGATTTCACTCTCTTTACATTCCAGTGTATAAGTAATCAACAGGATGTTAGATCTGCGGTTGTCGCTCACTTCCTGTTAATTATTTATATACCCGAAGGTGGGGAGAGGGAAGGGATTGGTTATGGGGCTCGTGTGACCTAACAACCTCAAGTTGTACTTTAGATATATCAGTGATAAGTTTGTCATTTAAGACTTTTCATTATGATATTGAGATGTTAAAGAATTGCCTATTACTTGGACAACCAATTCTCATTTCCCATCTTGAAGGGAAACTGTCCCCAGGTTTTTGCTACCATATCTGAGAGCAGCATAATGTAGAGACAGATACCCTGATTTCAGCGATGTTTCAGTTACTGAACTGTTTGCTATCATTTTGATAAAATCAAAATTTTCTCTGCTGCAGACCTAGCAGTTATACAGAGCTCATGTAAATACTGGACTACTTGCAGCAGCAAAGTAGTCCTGTAATGATAATCTACTGCTGATTAATCAGTTATCTTATCAAAACTACAGTAAACAGCCCACTAAGTGACACATCGCTGGAATCAGGGTCTCTGCCCCTACATCATGCTGCTCTCAGATTAGGTGGTAAAAACCTAGTGACAGATTCCCTTTAAGCTCCATCAGGATGATATTCATAGGTATGTCATTTTTTCAACTCTATTAGAAAGCTGAGAAAACAGTGCCACTGAATAGAAGGCATGATCAATGGATAAATAGATTTTATAGATATTTATAAAGCTGTAAATATATTCTGGTATACAAAAATTAAAAAAAAAGTTAAATAACATATTCTATTCTGTGTCTTCTGTGTATAAATGTTGATTAGTTTGCTATATAAAGGGCATTGAGTTTACTGAGCACAGCACAAATAATCCAAATCTGTTTTCCCAGTGTCCTTAACAAAACCCATTTGTGGATATTCCTGTCTTATTACTAAAGTGTAATTACTGTTTGTTAAGTAGTCTAAATCGCCCAGTCACAATCTGTCTTGTAAGGGGCACTTGAGGAGAGGTTTTATTAATAAATGTCCTCTTTGTTCAAATGCAACATCAGAGTGCAAATGTCACAATGGTTTATCATTCTCCCTTTTGTATTTATAGTACTTTTAAAGAGGTAAAACTAGTAGGAAATAATGTAAAAAAATATTACATGCAAGTTCCATAGAGGCCAAACATAAACACTGCAGCACATGAGGGTCTGAAAAAAATAAGAAAAAATATATAAAAATTCTTTACAGTTATGCCATTATTTCTATATTTACATTTCTAATTTTGCAAAAATTTCATTTAGAATATTCGGGATTATTGAATTCACCTGAAATGGTGTTAAATATTTATATAATATTACATTCTGTATGGGTAGCGAGCACCAAAGTAAGAACTGTCCAATTATTACATAGCTTTTTGGAGCTTCTTGATGAGCAGACTTGGAAAAACAACATCAGAGATGAGTGAACCTGAGGTTTGGTTTTCAAACCGAACACCAAATGTTAAAATCAAGGTTTGGGGTTCAGATGCTTTACGTGTGAACAAAACTTGTGCGAGCAACGCTGTGCTTAGATACACTTGGTGCTCAGCCCTGAGCGAGCCGCTTGCAGTGTTTGAATGGCTCATCCTGGGGTAATAACAGTGCACTCGGATGTAGGTGCAAAAGATTGAAAAATTCCGCTCATCCTCCCCCGGAAGTGATCTGCTTATGGCTGGCTATATGTGGACGGAGACTCAAACTGCCAATCTCTGACTTGATCTTGGGTTTGGGTCAAGCTCGAGCCTGTGGCGCTAGGCTCGTTTTCTGCCGGCGAACCGAATCTTGTTGGGACCGCTCATCTCTACATAACACTATCACACAGCTCTATGGTTATGTTCCCACGATGAGATTTTGTTGAGTTCTTGATGCTGCGTGTTTTTGTTGTGTCAAAAATGAAACATCCTTCAGTTCCAGCAAAGTGGATGGGATTTTTAGAAATCTATTGCCCTCTGTGCTCCTATTTTACAATCCATAATTTGAGCTGTAGTGCATTTTTCAAATTTACAACTTGTTAATTTGTTTTTCGGGTACGCTAACTTTTCTGTGCAGATTCTCCCCATAGATTTGCATTAGATCCAAAAAATATGCAGGTAAAAACTGTACATGCGTTTATAGTATATTTCTGCAGCGGTTATGCATTAAAAATGCATGTAATCCACAACTAGAATGTCAAAGCTAAATAGTTCAATAACAGAACAGCTTTATTTAAAGTATGATACACAAAACAAAGACAAAGTATGTTCAAAACCGAGATAAAAACGCAAGTTAAAAAAACACACACAAAAAACATCAATGAAAATATGCATGTAACCTAATTTAAATAATAGGTGCTGAAGCTGTGCATTATCAAAAACTCAACAAAAACTCATCGTGGGAACGTAGCCTAAAGCCGGCCATACAAATGAAGTAACTGTTGAATAATTGTTTGTTTGACCAACAGCTATCGCTCCCGATTCCCCATACATGAGTGCTCAACTTGGCCGAGCATACAACAGATAGAGAGAAGAAAGCTGCGGCCAACCATACAAATGAAGTATCTGTTGCATTAATGTTTGTTTCACTGACAGTTATTGCCCATGATTCCCCATATAAATGATAGCTTAGCTTGGCAGAGTGTACAACAGATAGAAAAAAGAAAGATGGTGCCAGATTCCGATGGCAGAGGCTTATGTCCAGGATTGGATTGGCCCACAGGAGAACAGGAGAATCCTCAGGTGGTTCCCTTTACAGTAGTACATGACTTACCCTCTAACAATCAATAATTGGCAGAATTCACTTGTTTCACTATGTACAGACAAAGGAATCATCTTTTCATTCATTTTACAAACTACCCAGTAGATTATTATATAGAAGCATAGGTATATTTGTGAATTAAATGTTTGCATGTAGTTGATCAGTGGGCCCCCAGAGTCAATATTAATGGTGGGCCCCTGCTGCCCCAGTCTGACACTGCTTATGTCCCCTGTAAACAAAAGGATAGAGTGTTAACATTATACCAACCTGATCCTTCTATTTCCAATATCATCTGTTATGGGAGGATCGGTAAGCCCCATACACAATAGACAAGTTGGATGGTCCAACGAAACTTGGCATGTATGAATAACTTTCTTCTAATGTGTATGGGGGTCTCCAAACTCTCCCCAAACAGATGGTGCACAATGCTTAAACCCCATATCTGTATGTAAACTTAATTTAGATTTTGCAGTATCTTATTTGTAAATGTGATGCTATGGACTCTCAGAAAGAATCCAAAGTGTTGCTCTTGCATGTCATTAGTGACGTGACCTTGAAAAGAAAATAGTTAACTGTAAAGAACATGGAGAAGACATCAAGAGAGATTATCTTTCTTGAGAATGAAATCTGTGCTGGTTACTCTGCTCTATATTTATGTTAAGATTGTTATTTGTTAGAAGACCAAATTTCGGAGTGTATCTTTCACCTCTTCTTTGGTTGAGTTTACTCAGATGGACTACCCAGAATTTGCTTTAACTATTGGATGAAGATGCAATTATCAGGCTTGTACAAGCCACTGGTGGTATTAGAAGTTTGGCAATAGGGCGATAGTGCAGATTGCTATTGTGGCAGGAGAAATGCTGGCTTTTGGGCTTTACATACTATTCTGGGATTCATTGCTTCTAATAACAGTGACTATACCTTTTTCGGACTGCCATAACAGTTGTATACTGTGGGCATTGACTTACTACAGATGTTTCCTTCCTTATCTTTCCACTTATTGAGACATACTGAGTTTGAGTGGCATGACATGACAACCTTAAAGGATTCATCCATTTCTTGGACAACTTATTCTCAATAGCTATATTCCCTTTTATAAAACAACAACAATCAAACTTCCCATCCAAATCCAATGCCGTTCCAGAGATGACTACATTGGCTCTCCCAGGGCTCACTTGACACTGTTATGTCACATGAACCTT
This sequence comes from Anomaloglossus baeobatrachus, assembly GCF_048569485.1. NCBI lineage: Eukaryota > Metazoa > Chordata > Amphibia > Anura > Aromobatidae > Anomaloglossus > Anomaloglossus baeobatrachus. The sequence continues at coordinate 73,875,301 of NC_134354.1, forward strand.
GTAGCCAATTAGCGGATGCTTCACTCTCACTATTTTTGGACAAAACTGACACTCGGAGGAAGTGAGAGCTGTTGCTGCTCCCTGACTTCCTCCATATGTCAGTTATGTCTAAAGGCAGTAAAGGCCGCTTTACACGCAACGACATTGCTAACGCGATGTCGTTGGGGTCACGGAATTCGTGACACACATCCGGCCTCGTTAGCGACGTCGTTGCGTGTGACACGTACGAACGACCGCTAACGAGCAAAAATACCTTATCGTTGCTCGTTGACATGCTGTCCAGTTCCCAAATATCGTTGCTGCTACAGGTACGATGTTGTTCATCGTTCCTGCGGCAGCACACATTGCTATGTGTGACACCGCAGGAACGAGGAACCTCACCTTACCTACAGCCGCCGGCAATGAAAAAGAAAGGAGGTGAGCGGGATGTTACGTCCCGCTCATCGCCGCCCCTCCGCTTCTATTGGGCGGTCGCTTAGTGACGTCGCTTTCACGCCGAACGAACCACCCCCTTAGAAAGGAAGCGGTTTGCCGGTCACAGCGACGTCGCTAGGCAGGTAAGAAGTGTGACGGGTCCGAGCAATGTTGTGCGCCACGGGCAGCGATTTGCCCGTGACACCCAACGATGGGGGCGAGATCGCAGCGTGTAAAGCGACCTTAAAAGTGAAGTGTCCCACTGATTACCTGTGATTAGAGATGTGAAGTTCAGTAAAGGCTCGGTTCGCCGGCAACAAATGAGCCGAGCCACCACATGCTTGATCCGGAGCCAAACCCCGAAGCAAGTCAATGATTGGCAATTTGAGTATCTGGCCACAAACAGCCAGCCATAAGCAGATCACTTCTAGGGAAGGGTGAGTGGACTTTTCAAAAATTGTTTTGGGTTTTCACACTACATATAATCACGCTGTTGTTACGCCCAGTGCAAGCTGTTCAAACAGTGCAAGCGGCTCACACAGGGTTGAGCACCAAGCATACCTGAGCACAGCGTTGCTCGCGCGAGTTATGTTCCCATATGAAGCATCCAATTCCCGAATCCGAACCTTGATTTTTAAATTTGGTGTTCAGGTCGAAAGCCTAACCTCAGGTTCTCTCATCTCTACCTGTGAGCCCCATGATAGCCAGTGTTGTCATCATTGAAATGGCATTCGTAAGGGAGGTGCTGTTGTAATTTTACAAAGCGAAGCATTTGAGAAGGGGTTCTTCCAATAGTGGAAAACCCCTTTAAGAAAAAGATGATTTTGTGGTATTCTGTCATGAGCTGTTTATACGATAAGTGTTTTATTGTGCCACCCATTGGTTATGATGTGAAGGAGTTTCCAAGTATGTCATGATATTGTCTTGAGTTTTTATTTTGTGATATTAAAGTCCATAATAAAATTCAAGGAAAGGTAACCGGGGACACATCTGTGTAGTTGATTGATTCCTGCTCTTTCCTTTCGAATAGGTCAGCTTCATAAGCTATATCTAATGTCATGCAAACCAACAAGTATGGAGCTACCTCATCTAACAGGTTATTTATCATATTTACATTTGCAAGGCAATGTACATGTCCCCAAGGAAAATAACACAACGTCCATACTAATTATCATACAGCATATTGCCTTACAAGGCTAGCCGGCTAAGTACAGACATATGCTTTATCTGAGTTCTGAAAAAAGCAAATATCACTGCATTGGAAAATAATCTGTTTACAGTGCAACATGCACCATTAGTGCTATAGGAGGATATCTAGATCCTATCTGCACATTGCTGGAAGAGAAGTGGCGCGGTGGGGAGAGGTAATAGATAAGGAGGATTATGCACCGTGTTGGTGGAGCCTGGAGTAAAGGATGTGTGCACTGCTCGCATTACTCTTTTCCTGGCTGCTACAATGCCTGCAGAGGTAATTCCTGAGAAAGTAATTGACGGTAAAAGTTTATAGGGTAATAAAAGTTTAATTTAGAGTAGGCAATAATGTGCCTATCTAAATGACAGGGCTTTTGTTTAGATTTTATTGTAACTCACCGGGATTTAGATAAACTAGTATGAGCAGTAAGTGCATCACATGTGGATGAGGATTAAATGTATACCCGAGATTGATTGCATCTATTTAGATGCAGTTTTTCATTTTTATTATTGCCGGATTGTAATATTTAAACATTGATCTATGGTATCTCCAGGGGGGTTGCATATCTAACATTGTTTTGTCTCTTTATTTATGAGACTATTGATGATTTCTAACCCTTTCCATTCAATAGTATCATCATTTGTCTTATTGCACTAATTCCTAATGCCTTTACTAAGTCTGACTTTGAAGAACATCTGTCATGGAAATACTTGCCAGACATGTGTTTGGCCAGAAATTGTTTTCTTTAAGGGAGAACTATTTTCTTATAATGTAAAATGTAATTTCAATTAATTTATTCTGGGTTTTTTTCACCAAGGTGATTACTCATGAAGACTTTGCATGGATTTTCTTCTAGCCCAAACCTCTTAAGGCCCCAAATGCATAGGATAAGAATTGGTCAAACCCACTGATTTTGTAGGTTTGGCTTCCAGACTAAGGCCTCTTTCACACGTCTGTGTTTTCCTTACATGTGACATCCGTTTTATCACGTACCGGAGACACGGAAACACGTAGACCCATTAAAATCAATGGGTTTGCGCACACAAGCGTGTATCCACATGGACCGTGTGTTCATGTGGAGCATTTGTGTGATCATGTGCGCCACATGTAGACATGTCTGTTTTTCTCTGGTAGAACGGATGTCATATGACCAAGCACACTGATGTGCTCTGTGTGACACGCAGCAGAGGAAACAAGTGCCTATGAAATGAAAGGATTTTCTATACTCACGTTCTCCAGTGCGGCTATCTCTGCCTCTGCTGTCTGTTGCTTCTAGGCTGAGTAATTATGATCATGAACATTCACTGCACCATAGACCTGGAAGTAACAGCAGTGAAGAGCCAGCAGTGCTGGAGACCGCAGAGCGGAAGACATCAGCACCATGGAGAGTAGCTCCAGGGACAGGTAAGCATCAAGTGTGTTTTCATGGATAGCACATGGATAACACTCGTGTGCCAAAATCATGGTACACGGAGGGCCATACACACCTTTAACATGTCCGTGGAAAAGCATGTGTGTTTTTACGGACATGTGAAAGAGACCTAATGTGTTTGGTCATCCAGACTTTCCCCTGACAGATGATGTTGATGAAATTAAGGAGTTTCATCAGCTCGGTCTTTTGTTCATTGGTGAGATAAGCTGCTTCCAGATGATTCTAGCAGCTGCTCTCATAGCGAATACAGGAGCACTAGGAGTGAAATGAGGGTTCCTGTGCATTGGGGTCATGAGAAACAACCATCAGCCATATGATCCTTCACCCATCAGCTAATGTGTATGGCCAGTTAAAGTGTCTTTTTATAGCAGCTGATAATTTGGTGGATGAAAGCTTGTTCCAGATTATTGGTCCAAGTAAACAAGAGAATCCAGTTAGGTCAAATCATTTACGTGGGACAGATCAATCAAATTTACTATTTTCATCCTTAAACAGTTTACATCGGACTGTATGGAAAGTACTGTATTAAATACACATCTATCGATGGTATAATAAAGGGATCAGCTGTCCTGATAGACAATATGATGGAAATTAACCACCTCTATGATAAGTGATTGTGGTCCACCATGCACCATGGGTATCTCATGTGATGAATCCGATACTCTGTCATTTTTTCTTTTCAGCTTCTGTGATGCAGATGTAAACCCAACCTTAAGGCCCCATCATACACACAGATAAATCTTTGGCAGATCTGTGGTTGCAGTGAAATCATGGACATATTGTTCCATTTGTACACAGCCACAAACCTGGCACTGATTGTCCACAATTTCACTGCAACCACAGATCTGCCGCAGATTTATCTCTGTGTGTGACAAGGCCTTTAGACTACAAACTCTGTCAAAACTGGTCTAACATACATCATGGATGTGATTGGTCAAACCCTCACTGATGAGGTAAAGACTAAACAATCTTTAAAAATCTTCAAGAAAAAAAATAAAAGAGTTGTAATTTATTGAACACTTGCAATAGAATACTTAAAGGAATTGTCCATACTGTACTGACTGTATGTGACTGCAGACTTGTGAACATTCACAGTGGGGATTCTCCAACATCAGGATGGGGCGGTCATGTGACCACAAGTATATGATTTGCATATTTTTTGCCACATTGCGACTAGAAGAATCCGAACTTGCTAAATTCACTTGTATTGAGTGTGTCCATGCATGTATCAACAAGTGACCACGTGTATACAAATCGAATATGATTGTGATCACATTCCCACCTATTCCTATCGCTGGTATTGGAGAATCTTGACAGCATGCGCACTGCGCACATAGAGTGACTACAGACTTGTACCCTAAGGACAAAAAAAACCTCTTTTAAATCATTATTAAATGATTTAAAAAAATAAATAAATAAATTGGATATTATTATGTAGTACTACACTGTTGGGTAATTTAGACATGTAGTCAACATGTAGTCAACTATGCAATGCATGGTCGGATCAAGACTGGCAGAGCAATAGGTCCTTTTTGGTAACGGCTCTCTCTCATATCTAACAGACTGTGGGTCTAAGGAGTAGAGTTCTCACCATGAAGACTATACATCAAGTTGGACATATACAAAGGGATTATCGTAATAAAGTTCTCGAAAGTTCTATGATTGACTTTGCATATGGAGACACTTCTATCATTTAACAATACTTTTTTGGATCAGAAAATTGTATCACGGATATGCAGAGATAAGATATGACTGAGGAAACACATATAGGCATCACCTTGTGCACTGCACAACCCAGATCTCGTGCACAGTTGTAGTTTAGCAGGGTGCATGAGACCTATCTTCCCTTTTTGCATAAGAATAATTGTTTTAGCAAAGGAAATAATTAATTTGTCTTTAGAGAATATTTTTTTAGTCTCTTGGTGAATTAATTTTCTTCCAGAAAATTTATAGACTAGGCTTATTTTTTATCTACTGTAAGGAATATTACTTTAATTTGAACACATTTCTTCCGGATTTATGGTACATGAAGACTTCTCATCAGTCTTGATTAATGGCTGTATAATTAAAATCAAAGTGTTTCCGCTGAATGCCTTTTGGCAGAAAACTCTACATATTCACCTTCAGTATTTGATTGAAGTTACATGTCAAATGTGTCCCAAAAAGTCATCTGTTCATGTTTATGATGCCATTTGATCTACAAGTTCTTCTACTTTTGCTTCTACTTTCAGGCATCTTCCCATATAATTTGAGATCTGATTGTGGCTTTTCAGGAGCAGAATGCAACTTAGTGGTATTAGCCAATAACTGCCTGTTCAAAGCATACATAGCAGCTAGAGGCCCTATTTCTGCACATATCCAAAAGGATAAAAAGCATTTAAAAGCATTAAAAAGCATGGAGAAGGCAAATGGTCTCTTCAGTGAGGAAGAAGGTGAACACTAGTGCCAACTATTGGAAGAAGCATTCCTACAAGTCAATAGTGACCCTTTAACGAGCCGTTTCATATGACTTACGATTTATACCAGACCAGAACCTCAATTTGCAGACACAACATTTTAGGGTGATTGCCCCTCGTCAGTGCAAAGTATGAGATCTGATCTGGCTTTATGAGAAGCTATAGTGGGGTCTAAGGGGAAAACCTTGTGGAGACTGACAAAGCAATCCGGCTGCCAGTGAGGAGTTTTATAGCTGCAATGCTCCTCTGGGAATTTTTCCCCTTGGAGAAGGCAACACACTGAAAAGTTATATAGAGCATAATTTGTTATAATGGACAAATATCACAGCTTAGATTTCTGCCTGAATTACTGATATCTACCTTAATGGCTATAAGTTTATAAAAGGTATCCGAGTCTACCAGCTCAAACAGGCAATCTTAGACAGACCTGGCACTAGCCAGCCCATTTAGCAGACCTTAGAGGAATATCATTATTCACTGTAAACAGGTATATGAATTAAAAAAATAGCCCCTGCATTGCATCTATGAAGTTGCTGCTGGCCAGAAGAGCGAGCCTAAGGCAAGGATAGTCAAACTAGCTTGGTCAGTAATTGGAGGGCGAGAACAGGGACAGAATAAGGTGACAAAATTGTAGTTATAGGAATAAATACTGGGAGGCAAGTCAAAAGCAAAGTCAGTCAAGCCACGGTCAAAGTCAGGAGGGATTACTGAGAAAACAAAGCCAAGACCTAGCTGGGTCAGTAAAAGGAGAACATACATGCTAGCAATATATATATATATATATATATATATATATATATATATATATATATATATATATCAAACCAAACAACTATCAATTTCCAGAAGATTGATGTTAGTTTAAGAAGGGTGTGGTACTCCCCCATTGGTCACAGCAGGGAGCTTATTACATCTGCTTAAACTCTTAATATCAGTCAGAAGTCACAGCCACCTTAATATGCTTAGCTGGACAGGGCTCCTGCCACTCAGTAATGCTGGCAATGCCATCTTCTCCATCACTATCATCACCTGTAGAGTATTTGAGGTGGCACCTGGTGACAGTGGCAGAGATCATTGGAGCAGGTTCATGTGAAAGTATAACAGAGATACTTTTTTAAGGGGTTTGATTTTCTGATGACAAACCTTTAATACCCTTTCCCTTGCACACCCTATATGAAGGGTTTTGGAATATTAATCACCTCTCAATATGATAAGGGAGTCCCAGTTGTAAGCCAGACAAAATGGTTTACATACTCCTGGCTTACAACTGGGACTCCCATCAGTCACTAGCATAGAGGATGCAAGTCCACATTTCTGAACAGTTTGCATGGAGCAGTGCTCACATATTTACAATACAACTTCAATTAATGTTTATGGAACTTGTGGACATAGCCTAGAATGGTAATTGACTAAGTCCACCAGTCTCAAAGACATTTAATTGTGCGGTATTGCTCACCAGAGAATCTCTTAATTCAAACTCCTGAAGAATGCGACACAGGAGCTCTCCTAGCAATCAGTTGGTGTCCCTGAGTGACAGATTCCATATATTTTTAGCAAGACAAGCTTTTTTTTACCTTTACAATACAACCTTTGTTAAGAGTGTGTGTATATTAAGGATAATCTGTCCATATAACAGATGCATCCTTCCTTATCTTGTCTATACTCTAGTGTACCCCAATCTCGAGTCCCCATGCCCACCAGCAGTTAATGTTTTCAGGATTTGCTTAGTATTGCACAGATGCTAATAAGAATAACTGCTTTAGACACAGACAATGTGGGACGTTGGACGGTGATTTTACAGTAGAGATAGTAGAAGCTCTGTCAGCAGTTGAGAGGAAGAGGAGGATAGTTGCCAATTACTGTATAGAAATCAGTTGGCTGGAGAGAGGTGCCTGGTTTCTCAGAAGTTGACTCCTCAACCTGGAATATAACTAATGTGTATATTAACCAAGGCTCTGGTTTTCCATCTCCTTGGCAACAAGCTGTACATTGTGTCAAATAAAAGCTCACATTTCAGGGGAATCAAAGAAAATAAAAAAATTGAGAAATAAAGTCAATTGAAAAAGTCTTTATTTACAGCTGTGTAAATAACTATACTCATTTAATAACATAAAATAGCCCTTTAAGGGGGACACATCTGTAAGATTCTAAATATGTACCCTTGTAAAACTTTACCACACCTTTTCTTTACTTGAGATGTGGGTTGCTTTTGGCCTGGATATGAAGAGTGAAAAAGATAGCAGGGTTTTTTAAATATAGCAATGTCACGAGTGTGTCACACACTGCTGAGACCTCAGGGGTATTGGGGTTAAGAAGGTCTCATCATTTCATTGATCACAGATCTGTTTTATAATCTGCTAATTGCTTATCCGGAGTAGAAGCGTATTTAATTCCATTCGGCGCTGAAGTGCTTAAGGTTTCTTTTCTATCCTGCTGAGATTAGCTTGTTACTAGTAATCTCAACTGCAGACATGGTCACTCCTCACTCTCTCCTATGCCAGCTATAGCTCTTATCTATGCTGTCCACTTTGAAGAAGAAGGTCTCTAGAGTAGCTGAAGTGTCGCTACTGTTGCAGTTGAGAGGTTCCTGCTGGAGAAGCTGTGGAGTGTTAATGGTTGTGTCTTTCCCCACCTGTTTGTGTTACCTTTCTCATGTTGTCTTATTGCAGTGATGAGACTGGCCTTCACTAGTCAAGGTGAGTTTAGGGCCAGCAAGGGCCAAGGCACGTCACAGCACACGGGGAGGGGGGGACACATCTAGGGACATTAGGGAGTGCAGGGATCAGCCTCAGTTGATTGTTAGGAGGTGACCCTGCTCCCCTCTCCCTAACGCCAGGGTCATCCATTGTATTGTTCCTCTAGTTTACCCTTTATGTCGTGTCACTCGCCAGAAATCCTCTTGTCCGCGCGGGACAAGCTATGTGATATTTGTAATATTTCTAAGCTATTTCAGTCCTTTTTATCACCTGCAGCATTACTGAGGAGTATATAATTAATAGGAAACAATCATTGTAATTTTTTTTCCACTTATGCATTCCTCTCTTGAGTCTTGGCTATTGTAACCATACACCTCCTCATTCTTGCCTATGTCAGCTATAGCTCATATCTATGCTGTCCACTCTAAAGGAGCCAGTCTCTAGAGTAGCTGAAGTGTCGCTACTGTTGCAGCTGAGAAGTTCCTGCTGGAGAAGCTGTGGAGTGTTATTTGTTGTGTCTCTCCCCACCTATTTGTCTTACCTTCCTTATGTTGTCTTATTGCAGTGTCGAGACTTATGTCTTGCTGGCCTTCACTAGTCAGGGTTAGTTTAGGGCCAGCAAGGGCATAGGCGCATGACAGTGCATGTGGGGGGAACCCATCTAGGAACAATAGGGAGTGCAGGGATCAGCAATTGTTGATTGTTAGGAGGTGACCCTGCTCCCCTCTCCCTAGCGTCAGGGTCATCCATTGTATTGTTCCTCTGGTTCACCCTTTGTGTTGCGTCACTCGCCAGCAATCCTTTTGTCTGTACCATGACAAGCTATGTGATATTTGTAATATTTGTAAGCTATTTCAGTCCTTTTTATGACCTGAAGCATTACTGAGGAATATATAATTTATTGGAGACAATCATTGCAATTTTTTTCCACTTATGCATGCCTCTCTCTTGAGTCTTGGCTATTAAAACCATAAACCTCCCCACTCTCGCCCATGCCGGCTTTAAAGGAGCCAGTCTCTAGAGTAGCTAAAGTGTAGCTACTGTTGCAGCTGAGAAGTTCCTGCTGGAGAAACTGTGGCATGTTCTTGGTTGTGTCTTTTCCCACCTGGTTGTGTTAACTTCCTCATGTCTTATTGGAGTGACGAGACTCGAGTCTTGCTGGCATTCACTAGTCAGGGTGAGTTTAGGGCCAGTGAGGGCCTAGGTGTGTGACAGTGCATGGGGGAGGGGAAGAACCCATCTAGGAACATTAGGGAGTGCAGAGCTCAGCCTCAGTTGATTGTTAGGAGGTGACCTGGCTTCCCTCTCCCTAGCGAAAGGGTCATCCATTGAATTGCTCCTCTTGTTTACCCTTTGTGTTGTGACACTCACCAGCAATACTCTTGTCCAAGTCGTGACAAGCTTTGTGATATTTGTAATATTTCTCAGCTATTTCAGTCCTTTTTATATAGTATATAAATAATTGGAGACAATCATTGCAAATTTCTTCCACTTATACTCGCCTCTCTCTTGAGTTTTGGCACTAGCAACCATAAAAATGGAAAAATAAATTCTTAAAAGAAATAAAAGGAAAAAAAAATACTTAAATAGAAATGATTATAAAGATTTAGATATATTATTTGACAATGTTTGAGTAATATATGTATTGTATGTGAAATATGCAAATTGGCAAAGTTTGTTGGAAATAGAATAATGGCCCCTGTTGACTGCCTGACTGGTTTTGACAGCCGCTTGAATTACTGGAGCTGGGCACCTGCTTGTTTGATGTACAGGCTGGAGCACGGAAGGGATCAGTTAAATACTGGCTTTTGCACAGGCTATTAAATTGCAGACAGAGGGAACGCAACCAATCTGCTCAGAATCTGACTAGCTGAACCCTAGTAGGGACGCGGAGAGTAAAATGATTGACAGGATTTTAGTAAACTGCAGGTCTAATTCAAACTCTCCAAAACAAAACTTTGTTTGTCTTGGGATCAGCGCGGATTAGTTAATATTCTTCTTCCAGTGTGGTGGGGAAACGTCCTTGCTTTGCCAGAGAAAGCTCTTTTTCATTCACAGCAAATAACATATCATTTTTTTAACAGAAAGGCAACGGAAGTTTGACACGAACTTCTGCTACATAGCATTTACACATATCACAACCATGAGAAATATACATTCCATAGGGAAAATACAGTTAGATAAACCTGGTGGACAGGCCAGCTCAGGTTTTCAGCAGCTCAAAATACATGGAAAAAGGGAGAACCAGAGCAAAAAGCTGAATCAAAAACAGATCAACATTAGCCGGGTGTGGACTAACAGGGCTTGGCCTAGCCCTTTGATTGTTCAGTCAGGAGCACATCTCTTTCCACTTGGGATTTTGTGCTATTCATGTATGACCTGATTTCCCCTACATTGGGTTGTCTCCTGATTGTTAATCATTTCCTTTGCCAAACCACATTTGACTACCAACAGCTTGAGTCCTCTGTGTCTTCACTCCCCCAGGTTAACCACACTCAAATGCCCTCATATAGCATATTGATCTTCTTCATTGTAGGCAATCAGGGGTTTTCCTATATTTGAACATTTTCTTGCCTGTTAGTCCACACCCGGCTAATGTTGATCTGTTTTGTTCCTATGCTCCCCACCCCCTCTTTTTATTGAACATCAATGTTTCATGTATTGCACTGTGCACCTTGAATATAAAAATAAAAAACTTTGTAATTTTTGATTCAGCTTTTTGCTCTGGTTCTCCCTTTTTCCACATATCACAACCAGCATGGAAGACGTACAAGTAATTAAAGGTTAATGCATCTATTACATGGCTTTGTTTACTTGCCTTTTCATTTATTATTCCGTTGATTTCTTCCTACACTGTACGTGACGAGATGTCGGCGGTATAATACCATGTTTTGTTTCAGTGTAGCAGAAAAAATTGTCATTTTGACATGATGATGTTTAAAAAAGCTTCATGGAAGACACATTTGCACACACTTAGTTGGCACCGGGGTGTCGGAGGGATTGGGCAATGAGGCGATGTGTAAGAGCCCTACAGATTAGGACCTTTTCTTCCATCTGCAGACAATAAGGCTTGGCAGTGATCAGTCAGCGGAGTGGAGTACTTTCCACTCTGCTTTTTATTTCTTGATTGTGCAGCTAATAGGCTTATTACCCATGTAGTCTTTTTCATGAACCCATTATTCCCCTATGTTATTTGAGTATACAAGCCATATTATGGATGAAAAAAAAAATAAAACAAAAAAAACAAAAGGGAAAAAATACAATCAAAAATAGTAAAAAAAAAAAATATTTTAAATCATTAAAGTGTAAACAGACCCCAAACACATAGTACATAAAAATAAAAAAAGAAAAACAGGTGGAGACCTGACATATAAAAAGAGTTTGGTCATGTAAATATATAAGAGTGTAAACTATGTGCTAAAGTTTATATGTAAAAGAAAATATAATTACAATAAATATATTCAATTGTTATACCAAAAGATAATAGTGCAAGCACATCTTTTTGCAAAGAAAGAGGATATCCAAAAACAGACATATCCCCTTAAAATCATATATATTCAAGAGACATATGCACCATTATAAAGAAAGCCACACCATATATTTAGACCCAATTCAATTAAATTACATCACCTAAGATAAGTAAATACAGAAACAGGCTTCTATCTCACCCAACGCACATTTCGCACCGAAATGCTTTGTCTTTTAATGATTTAAAATACTTTTTTTTTTTACTAATTGGGCTTGTATTTTTTCTTTTTTGTGTTATTTAGTTTAATCATTAATGCATTGATTCACAACCCACTTCAATATGAATCCTCTTTTATAAAAAAAAATGGAAAAAAGCCCATAAAAAATATGTGACACCCAAAGTGCCAGTGTCCATTTAGCCATCTACCTATTAAAGGGAACCTATCATGTGGCAAAAAGGCTCTTAACCTTCAGATATGAGATTAATCTGTATCTTAATAGCATTCTGAGCTTGCCCGCCACCTGCACATTAAGCCCTGCTGCCAGGAGGAAATTAACTTTATTCCTCTTAACAGTTTTCCTTTCTCAGTCATGGGGCAGCGCCGCTGCAGGTTCAATTACAGCTCTGTGAATGGAGAGTGGCAGATGTAACCACACCACCGGCACTGACTGACTGACTTTCTGCATTAGAACCAGCTGTCAGTCAGTGCAGGGGAAGGGGGCAGTTACACCTGCAGCTCTCTATACACAGAAGTGTCTGAACCCACACAGGCACTGCCCCCATAACTGAAAAAGGAAAGCTACCAGAAGGAATAAGGTTGGTTAATTTCCTTTTGGCAGCAGGGCTTTCAGTGCAGGTGATAGGCATGTTCAGAATGCTATTAACCTGCAGATTAATCCCATATCTGCAGGTTTATAGCATTTTTTCACGTGACAGGTTACTTTTAAAATGGACAAGCAAACTTAACGAGGTGATCCACTACAAAGCATAGTGGCCACATTGATGTAAAGCTGACCTAGAAGGCTTATTATTAGTGATGAGCGAGTACTAAAAAGCTCGGGTGCTCGAAGCTCGGGCCGAGCCTCCCAAGATACTCGTGTACTCGGCCCGAGCAACGAGCCCAATGTTATCCTATGGGAGACCCGAGTATTTTTGTGAAATGACCCCCCGGCAGCATGGAGAAACCCTAAAAATGTCACAAAAGTCTCAGAAGAGTGCTCAAATGACATGGCAACAGCATGGGAAAGACCCCTTGAAGCATTTATCACTGAAAAGTCACAGCTGTGAACAATTTTGTCCGCGTTTTACGCCATTTTTACGGACTCACCAGAAAACCTTCCAAAATGACCCCAAAATGATTTTTCATGGCGGAAATGTTAAGGGCACATACCCAATAGTGAGATAGAGCTGGTGTATGTTACTTTTTGAGATTAATACATGAAAGATTTTACGTGAAAACATTGTGTGGCACTCCGATGTCCCTGAGAAGAGACGTACATAAAGGCCTCTGAGTCTAATGTGCCCATTTTGAGGAAGTGAGTCTTTGTAGTATTTTCCTTTGCCAGGGCAGTCCAAAATTGTGAGGTTCACCAATGCCCCTGCATACAGACGTGCATGAGGGCCTGTAAACCTGAAGTGCCCATTGTAAGGAAGTGGGTCTATTGTAGTATAGCCCTTAGGCAGGGCAGCCAAAAATTGGGAGGCTCCACATTGTCCCTGGATAGAGACGTGCATGATGGCCTGTAAACCTGAAGTGCCCATTGTAAGGAAGTGGGTCTATTGTAGTATAGCCCTTAGGCAGGGCAGCCAAAAATTGGGAGGCTCCACGTTGTCCCTGGGTAGAGACGTGCATGAGGGCCTCAAAACATTAAGTGTCCATTGTCAGGAAGTGGGTGTATTATAGTATAGCCCTTAGGCAGGGCAGCCAAAAATTGGGAGGCTCCACATTGTCCCTGGATAGAGACGTGCATGAGGGCCTGTAAACCTGAAGTGCCCATTGGAAGGAAGTGGGTCTATTGTAGTATAGCCCTTAGGCAGGGCAGCCAAAAATTGGGAGGCTCCACGTTGTCCCTGGGTAGAGACGTGCATGAGGGCCTCAAAACATTAAGTGTCCATTGTCAGGAAGTGGGTGTATTATAGTATAGCCCTTAGGCAGGGCAGCCAAAAATTGGGAGGCTCCACGTTGTCCCTGGGTAGAGACGTGCATGAGGGCCTCAAAACATTAAGTGTCCATTGTCAGGAAGTGGGTGTATTATAGTATAGCCCTTAGGCAGGGCAGCCAAAAATTGGGAGGCTCCACGTTGTCCCTGGGTAGAGACGTGCATGAGGGCCTCAAAACATTAAGTGTCCATTGTCAGGAAGTGGGTGTATTATAGTATAGCCCTTAGGCAGGGCAGCCAAAAATTGGGAGGCTCCACGTTGTCCCTGGGTAGAGACGTGCATGAGGGCCTCAAAACATTAAGTGTCCATTGTCAGGAAGTGGGTGTATTATAGTATAGCCCTTAGGCAGGGCAGCCAAAAATTGGGAGGCTCCACATTGTCCCTGGGTAGAGTCGTGCATGAGGGCCTCAAAACATTAAGTGTCCATTGTCAGGAAGTGGGTGTATTATAGTATAGCCCTTAGGCAGGGCAGCCAAAAATTGGGAGGCTCCACGTTGTCCCTGGGTAGAGACGTGCATGAGGGCCTCAAAACATTAAGTGTCCATTGTCAGGAAGTGGGTGTATTATAGTATAGCCCTTAGGCAGGGCAGCCAAAAATTGGGAGGCTCCACGTTGTCCCTGGGTAGAGACGTGCATGAGGGCCTCAAAACATTAAGTGTCCATTGTCAGGAAGTGGGTGTATTATAGTATAGCCCTTAGGCAGGGCAGCCAAAAATTGGGAGGCTCCACGTTGTCCCTGGGTAGAGACGTGCATGAGGGCCTCAAAACATTGTTCCCATTGCAAAGGAGCGGGTCTCCTGTCGTTGTAATGTCCATTCTGCAAAGAATGGGCGAAAAAATTTACCACTGGGGGTATACCTGAAACAAAGGCCTAAGTATTGCAATTTGTAACGGTCATCATCATGGTGGCGCATGAGGAGAAGGAGGAGCAGTCCAGCGATTATCCAAAGTCCAGAAGTGTGTACCCATGGGTGAGTGGAGGTACATGGCAAACTTTAAATTCCGCTCTCATTTGCTGGTGGTGTGGTGAAGTCTGGCCCAATCCAACCCTTGTTCATCTTGATCAGAGTCAGCCTGTCAGCATTTTCAGTTGACAGGCGGGTGCGTTTATCTGTAATGATTCCACCTGCGGCACTAAAAGCACGCTCTGACAAAACGCTAGCAGCAGGGCAGGCCAGGACTTCCAAGGCGTAGAGAGCCAATTCATGCCACGTGTCCAGCTTGGATACCCAATAATTGTAAGGCACAGAGGAATGTCGGAGTACAGTTGTTCGATCTGCAAGGTACTCCTTCAGCATCTGGGCAAACTTAGGATTTCTTGTGGCACTACCCCGCACCTCAGGGGCTGTGGTACGTGAGGGGCTGAGAAAACTGTCCCACATCTTAAAGACTGTTCCCCTACCTCTGGCGGATTGGACTTGTGCCTCTCTCGGCTGTACGCCTCGGTTGTCCACTGATTCATGACCTATGCCGCTAGCGTTTTGTGAGGGGAATGCTTTGCCTACTTCCGTGACTATGGCCTTCCGGAACTGCTGCATTTTGGTTGACCTCTCCTCCACGGGAATAAGAGACAAAAAGTTCTTGTAGCGTGGGTCTAACAGTGTTACCAACCAGTAATGATTGTTGGCCAAGATGTTCTTAACGCGAGGGTCACGAGACAGGCAGCTTACCATAAAGTCAGCCATGTGCGCCAGACTCTTAACAGCCAGGACTTCAGTAGCCTGACCAACAAGATGACTGAACATGCTGTCCTCCTCCTCCTCCTCCTCCTCCTCCTCATCTACCCTGTCCTCTGGCCAGCCACGCTGAACCGAGGATATGACTGGTGTGCATGTCATATCCTCAATTTGGCCGGAGAGTTGCTCCATGTCTTCATCCTCCTCCTCGTCATAGTCCTCCACTGCACGTTGTGATGAGACGAGGCTGGGCTGTGTGTTATCATCACCCACACCCACTACTGTTTCTTGCTGCAACTCATCGCGCTCCGCCTGCAATGCATCATGTTTGTTTTTCAGCAGAGACCGTTTTAGAAGGCAGAGTAGCGGTATGGTGACGCTAATAATGGCATCATCACCACTCACCATCTTGGTGGAGTCCTCAAAGTTTTGGAGGATGGTACATAGGTCTGACATCCATCTCCACTCCTCAGGTGTTATGTGTGGAGTTTGACCCATTTCCCGACGGCTTAGGTGATGCAGGTACTCAACAACTGCCCTCTTCTGCTCACATATCCTGACCAACATGTGCAGAGTTGAATTCCAACGCGTGGGGACATCACACACCAGTCTGTGAGCCGGAAGATGCAAACTGCGCTGAAAGCCGGCAAGGCCGGCTGAAGCAGTAGGTGACTTTCGAAAATGTGCAGACAGGCGGCGAACTTTTACCAGCAGATCAGACAGCTCTGGGTATGACTTTAGAAACCGCTGAACCACGAGGTTGAGCACATGGGCCACGCATGGAACATGTGTCAGCTGGCCTCGCCTCAAAGCCGCCACCAGGTTCCGGCCATTGTCACACACGACCTTTCCTGGCTTTAGGTTCAGAGGTGTGAGCCAGTGATCTGCCTGCTGTTTCAGAGCTGTCCACAGCTCTTCTGCATTGTGGGGTTTGTCACCTATGCAGATTAGCTTCAGCACAGCCTGTTGCCGCTTCGCCGAGGCAGTGCTGCAGTGCTTCCAGCTTGTGACTGGTGTGGAGGGTACAGTGGATGAGGATGCGCAGGAGGAGGAGGAGGCTGAAGAGCATGACATTCCGGAGCTGTAGAGTGTGGGTGAAACACTGACTGAGGTAGGGCCTGCAAACCTTGGTGTGGGAAGGACGTGTTCCGTCCCTCGCTCAGACTGGGTCCCAGCTTCCACAATATTAACCCAGTGTGCCGTCAATGAGATGTAGCGGCCTTGCCCACAAGCACTTGTCCACGTGTCTGTGGTTAGGTGGACCTTGGGTGAAACAGCGTTGTTCAGGGCACGTGTGATGTTTTGTGACACGTGGTTATGCAACGCGGAGACGGCACACCGGGAGAAATAGTGGCGGCTGGGGACCGAGTAACGTGGGACAGCTGCCGCCATCAGGTCACGGAATGCTTCTGTCTCCACCAGCCTAAAAGGCAACATTTCCAGCGCAAGCAGTCGCGAAATGTTAGCATTTAGAACTGTGGCATGTGGGGTGTTGGCAGTGTATTTGCGCCTGCGTTCAAAGGTTTGCTGAATGGATAACTGAACGCTGCGCTGGGACAAGGACGTGCTTGATGATGTTGTTCTTTCTGCGTAGGCAACTGCAGGTGCAGGAGTGGAGGAGGCTTGTTCGCAGGCAGCATGGACAGGGGATTGGCTCGCATGCACAACCAGCGAAGACGTAGCAGTGACATCAGCAAGCACTGCTCCTCGACTCTGTTGTACTTCCCACAAAGTCGGGTGATTGGCTGACATGTGCCTGATCATGCTGGTGGTGGTCAGGCTGCTAGTTTTGGTACCCCTGCTGATGCTGGCACGGCAGGTGTTGCAAATGGCCTTTTTTGAATCATCTGGATCCAACTTAAAAAACTGCCAGACTCGGGAAGACCTAACATTTGTACAGGCACCTTGTGTCGTCGTGTTGTTCCGGGGAACGGTTGCCTGACTTCTGCCTGGGGCCACCACCCTGCTTCTTACTGCCTGTTGTGATGCTACGCCTCCCTCCCCCTGTGCACTGCTGTCCTCGCTCTGCATATCCTCCTGCCAGGTTGGGTCAGTTACTGGATCATCCACCACGTCGTCTTCCTCTTCCGCACCCTGCTCCTCCTCCTGACTTCCTGACAATTGTGTCTCATCATCGTCCACCACTTGTTGAAACACGTTGCCAACTTCGTGAGAACGTGGCTGCTCAAATATTTGGCCATCTGTACAGACGATCTCCTCATGACCCACTTCAATATGAGCTGGCGAGAGGCCAGAATGTGTGAATGGAAACGTGAACAGCTCTTCCGAGTGTCCAAGTGTGGGATCATTAATGTCCGAGGAGGACGTGTACTCAGCCTGGTGGTAGGAAGGAGGATCAGGTTCAGAAATGTGCGGTGCAGTATCACGGCTACTGACACTTGACCGTGTGGAAGACAGAGTGTTTGTGGTGGTGCCAATCTGACTGGAAGCATTATCTGCTATCCAACTAACAACCTGTTGACACTGGTCTTGGTTCAAGAGCGGTGTACTGCTGCGGTCCCCAAGAATTTGGGACAGGACGTGCGAGCGACTAGATGTGGCCCTTTGTTGTGGCGAAATTAGAGCTTGCCCACGACCTCGGCCTCTGCCTGCACCACCATCACGTCCACTTCCTTGTTCCTTGCCAATGCCCTTGCGCATTTTGCAATGCTGTGCACTGCTGACGTGTATATTCACTACTTGTGCGTTATATCAAAGTTTGTGGAAATTGCACACAAGTGCACCTGTACGCTGCCACCAACAGGCACACACGTGCGGTTTTAAAAACCAAGCACGGACGCAATAAGAACCTAACAGGTTTTTTTGGGGAGCGACAATTACAGACAAGTCAGACACTATCTGGACTGTTTTACACTGTGTACACCAGCCCCAGATATGATGAAGGCTGGTATACGGTCACCACTACCCTGCCTGCCTGCCTACCTGTATACTGGTACAATAGTCCTGACAAGGACTCTTCTGGTCACTAGCCTGTATTCAGACCTGGCTATACCCTGCCTGTATATAGCAACAATAGTCCTGAGAAGGACTCTGCTACTGTACTCCGACCTGGCTATACCCTGCCTGCCTGTATACAACTAGAATAGTCCTGAGAAGGACTTTTGGTCACACTGTTTGCAGCCCTGCAACTGAAAAAGCTATAAAGGGCCGCAAAGCTTTCCCTGAATCAGCGACACTCTCCCTGCACTGACTGTCTGGATAGCTGTGAGCAGAGCACAGCGCGCCGGCCGGTATAAAGGCTCGGTCACGCTGTGCAGGCCGGCCAATCACTGCAATTCCACAACTAACAGGGCTGTGGCATTGCAGTGGTCTGCCAGCCAATCCCTGCATGAGGGCTGGCTCTCAAAAGAGCGCCAACATGCAGAAATGAAGACCACGAGTACAGCACGAGTATCGCGAGATTACTCGGTCCCCGCCGAGCAGCCCGAGTACAGCGATACTCGTGCGAGTACCGTGTAGTTACAAGCATGCTCGCTCATCACTACTTATTATAAAACCTTCTGTTTTCAATTCTGCCTGTGAGCAGCACTATCGTTCGCTCAATTCCCATCACTCGACCTCTTGCTGCAGTGACCTCTAATGTCCAGTGATGTCATGTCAACTTCCGAAATTGGAAGTTCCCCCGACATCACTGAGGCAGAGTTTCATTGCATATCACAGCCCAGGATCGCTCTTGCTTGTGGTGCTCTGTGATGAAGGAGAGCGTGCGGGGGATGATGGGCTGTGACGTGGGGTGAAACTTTACCCACATCCCAGTCTCTCATGGAGACTAGATCCCGCCTCTGTGATGTCAGGTTAACTTCCAATTCTGGAAGTTAATGTGACATCACTGGACATTAGAGGTCATGCGATGGGAACTGAGGGGACAGCAATAGAGCCGCTCACAGGCAGAATTGACAACAGAAGGTATTTGGAAAAAGCCTTCTTGTTCAGCTTCACATCAATGTGGCCACTATGCTTTGTAGTGGACCTCCTCTAACAGAACCTGTCAGGAGTAAATTTACCAACAATCAAAGTGATTTCTGTTATACAGAAGCACAAATACAGCTCGGCAACATCCGTATTTAACTGTTTTTCCTATTGTACCATTCCAAATGAGACAAGTATTGGGTAGTGAAGAATAGAGGGGTCATGACACAACAGGTACTGTACAGTAAATCTCATTTACTTACACTATTTCCCTTCGGGGTTGACAAAGAACAAATTCCAAGGGCTATTTCTAGGGCAATAAGCTAGAACAGTTTGTGTAAATGTAGAGCATTTTGACCTGCTGATGTAAGTTTGCCGAATTGTCTGGCACTAACATATTTCTAAATATCTCCCATTGTGTCTCGAGGTAAATGACTTCTTGTTTTGTCAGTCTCATTTTCCTTAAAGTACTGTCAGAGGCCGCAGGGTTAAGCTGTAAAAATGGACAGTTAAAGACAGTGAGATTATGATCAGAAGCGAAAACCAATAAAGTTTGTTGATGGAAATTTTGAGCAAATGGAATATGTTTGCCAATGAGTATTGATGTCTCTATAAATCACTTTTATGGCCGTCTAAATTAAACCTTAAGCATTGTGACTGTATGCGAGTCTATCATATGCATTGAGAAGGTTTTGTAAAATAATATCCAGCCTAACTCTACTGATATGTTCTGAGAGTTTTATAAATTGGACACTCTGGACATGGAAACATCTAGATAATTATATTGATTTCACAGTTATCTTGGATTTATCTGTGATTGAGGGCTTACAGCTGCTGTGACCAGAATAGATATCATTCAGTTATGATCGCTTCTAAATTCTTTTTTCATTTGCAAAAAGAGCCAAAGTATTACAGTGAAATCTGTGTGTTGGCAAGCAAAACCAGGGACTGGATTTAAAGGGAAAATACCGTATAGTAAATCTGGATGATCATTATGATTGTACTTTTTTATCTAGAAATATCCAGAATTCCGTACTTTCATGTACATTAAGATACCCAAAAGAAAATTTGTCAATGTAGCATAGCTGGGTTTATTATCTAGAATAACGCGTCATGATGAGACAGTGTGTAATTTATGGTTTTCTATAGGTTATATTGAATCTGTCAGCAGGATTTTACACCCCAAACTATTTATGTGTCATGATTCATGCACGGCTCTGCCGTTTCTGAGCTGGTGCATGTATGCTGCCTCCAGGAGGGGCCTGTTCTGGCCTCGTTCCGGGGGTCATGCTGCCATATCTTGGTACTGGTGCCTCCAGGACGCCGTTAGTGATATATCCGGATCTGCTGTGTGCTCTATTCCTGTGAGATATTCTCTGGTTCTTGTCCTGCTACCTGGTACTATTTGTCCTGACCTCCGCTCTCTTTGCCCGACCTGACTTCCATCCCTTTTGCCTGACCTGACCTCCGTCCCCCCGACCTGATCTGACTTGTTTCCTCGGCCTGTCCTTATGGCTGTTCCTCCTGCCTGTCTGTACCTCTGTCACTCCTACCCATCCTTTTGTCCATACTTCCCTGCTCTCCAGTTCTTGTCCTGTTCCATGTCCTCCACTCTCTCCCCTGTGCCTACTTGCTGTTCTGGTATTCGATCTCTGCTCTGTTCTTTGACTTTGGCTTGTTTTGTCCTCGGTACTGACATGACATCCTGGCTTAGACCCTGACTGATTGACTATCCCTGCTCTTGTTAGCGACCTCTAGTGGGCTTCTGTCTAACTACAGTATATAGTAGCTCTTTTAAAAACAGGTCCAGCAATATTTTTACATGGCCAGTTCATTCCTGAGATATCAGCATTTTAATTAATATGCACATGAGGCCGAAGAACTATTTGCAAATCTGAAGCCTATATCCCTTCAGCTCTGTTTCCCGCCCAGTGCCACCTCCTGCTTAACTCATGATTCCATTCAATGAAGTCACACAGATAGTATGGAAACTAATTCAAATTCAGATATGATTTATTAGCAGGACCAAGATACAATTAGTGTTGTCAAAGCCAGAAAAATAAGTGTAATGGGAGGGGATTGGAGTTATGGGGTATTGGGAGCACAATTTATGCTCTGATGGTCCATTTGGAGGTCTTACGTTCCTCTTATGACAAGTGGTGACATATTGGGTGGCAATCTCCATCATTAATTCCTTTTTCCCAAGTAGGATGCAGAGTTTCCTCTTCTCATCCTTGCATGGGAAGTCCAGGATATGTCTTGCAGTAGATAGGGGTTTTAGACCTTTGAGTGTTTGCTACTTTTGCCCCACTAACCTTTTACCAACTATATTAAAGGGGTTATTGACCAGTTTAGAATTATTTATATAGTGCCATTAATTCTGAAGCGCTTTACAGACATCATCACTATTCCCATGTGCAATGTTATTATTATAAAAGTTGGATTTTTAAAGAGCAAACATTTTATTTTTTATTGACTGCTGGGGAACAGTAGAATTTTATGGAGAGAAGTAGAGAGATGATGAATGTAATCTGTTTGCTCACAAGTCTTATTTAGTAAGTGACAGCTCAGGTGCCTCCACTTTAGACCATGAAAATTGCAGCTGCCAGACCCCTTCATCTCGTCTTCAGCAATGCACCTGCCACTTCACTCATTTACGCAGCTCTCACCAATAGACTCTCAGTTCTTGTAGAATGAGATTCAGCATTCTTATTTTTACCTTACAAATGCCTTAATGATGCTTCTTTTTTCTTGTTTCCTACCATTAGCTCATGAACCGAAGTTGATAAAACTGACTGAATTTCTCACCGTTGTTAGAATTCTTTCCTTCACAGGGCACATGATTAACAAACTCTTTTACATAAGTGTTATGGAAGATTAGAGCCATTATGTCTATAGTAATACTGTATATGGCAATGAAGATGCTGGGATTATTTACATTACACCCACCAAAAACTGATTTATTTTTTTTTATACATACAGATATGTCCACCATTAGGGCTCAATATTTCCAGTTTACTTATTTATTTTTTTTAAATGGATCAAATTTCTTTTGTGAGTTTTTCCAGAATTTAATCAGATTTTTATCAGATTGTCATCTGACTTTCAACAAAGTTCAATCCAATTTTTATCATTTTTTTTCTTTATATGAAAAAAGTTACCCACCTTTTCCTATCTAACAGTCCATGACACACAAATAGCACTTGGATGGAATCCGGGTGCTGTCCGATTTTTCACGCACCCATTGAATCATATTGCCAAATTTGATCTAATACTTGGATCAATATTGGACATGTTTTCATTATTTTATACAGACCATTCAATTCGCAATAAATCATGGACATATGAACATCCCCACTGAGTGTATAAGTGCTATCGATGAAAAACACAGATAACACCTGTACACAAAAAACTTGGGATTTATGCCAGATCAGAACCTCAATTTGCAGAAATGGTGTTTCAGGATGATTGTTCTTCATCAGTGCAAAGTATGAGATTTGACCTGGCTGTATGAGGAGCTAAGACATGGTCTAAAGGAGGAGTTTTTCTCCTTGCGGAGACTGACACACTATTCTAGCATGCCAGTGGTGAGGAGACTTTAAGCCACAATGCTTTTCTGGGAAATATGCAAATTGTCTCTACAGTAGAGTTGAGCGCGGTTCTAGGTTCGTGGTTCTCCAGTTCGCGGCTCGAGTGATTTTGGGGGCTGTTCTAGATCGAACTAGAACTCGAGCTTTTTTGCGAAAGCTTGATAGTTCTAGATACGTTCGAGAACGGTTCTAGCAGCAAAAAACCCAGCTAATTCCTAGCTGGCTTTCCGCTGTAATAGTGTAAGTCACTCTGTGACTCACACTATTATGAAATTTCAGTGTATAATGTGCGGGAACAGCGCATTCAGATCACTGCTGAATGGATAATGGCGATCGCCATTTTTTTTTTTTTCCTTGTCTTCCTTCCCTAAGCGCGCGCGTGTAGTGGGGAGGGCCAGCATGTCAGCCAATCCCAGACACACACACAGCTAAGTGGACTTTTAGCCAGAGAAGCAACGGCATGTGTGATAGGATGTCCATGTAACATGTCCCTGCATTATAAAAACGAGTATCTGCCCGTCCGGACGCCATTATCTCTTCTGCGTCCTTGGTGTCAGACATCACTGGCGCAGCTCCGTCCTGAGTCCTATCGCCGATACTGCTGTATGCGCTCCATACACAGCGCTGGACAGCTTAGGGAGAGCACTTTCTATCAGTCCTTTTAAGGGCTCGTACCGGCAGGGTCAGAGCCATAGGTGACAGGTCCTGAAAACAGAGACAGCGTCTGTGTAGCTAAGGTCAGGGATTTCCTCGCTGCATTTCCCTATTAGGAGGGAATAGAAAGGCAGGCTTCCTTTCCTCTACCCAGAGCCCCACAATCCTGGCACTGTACCCTCCTGTCCTCTGCACACTCCAACTCATTATAACTAAGCCATTATACTAGCAAACACTCAGTGTACCTAGTGGCATTCTAAACGTGGCTATGGGACTTCTGTAGAGTCCCAGTAGTGCACAGATATTTGCAGCACGTCTGCCTGCATTGCACACTCCAACTCATTGTTACTAAGCCAATATACTAGCAAACACTGAGTGAACTTAGTGGCATCCTAAACGTGGCTGTTGGACTTCTGTATAGTCCCACTAGTGCAAAGATATTTGCAGCACGTCTGCCTGCATTGCACACTCAAACTCATTGTTACTAAGCCATTATACTAGCAAACACTCAGTGAACCTAGTGGCATCCTAAACGTGGCTATTGGACTTCTGTATAGTCCCAGTAGTGCAAAGATATTTGCAGCACGTCTGCCTGCATTGCACACTCAAACTCATTGTTACTAAGCCATTATACTAGCAAACACTCAGTGAACCTAGTGGCATCCTAAACATGGCTGTTGGACTTCTGTATCGTCCCACAAGTGCAAAGATATTTGCAGCACCTCTGCCTGCATTGCACACTCAAACTCATTGTTACTAAGCCATTATACTAGCAAACACTCAGTGAACCTAGTGGCATCCTAAACGTGGCTATTGGACTTCTGTATAGTCCCACTAATGCAAAGATATTTGCAGCACGTCTGCCTGCATTGCACACTCAAACACATTGTTATTAAGCCATTATACTAGCACTCAGTGAACCTAGTGGCATCCTAAACGTGGCTATTGGACTTCTGTATAGTCCCACTAGTGCAAAGATATTTGCAGCACGTCTGCCTGCATTGCACACTCAAACTCATTGTTACTAAGCCATTATACTAGCAAACACTCAGTGAACCTAGTGGCATCCTAAATGTGGCTATTGGACTTCTGTATAGTCCCACTAGTGCAAAGATATTTGCAGCACGTCTGCCTGCATTGCACACTCAAACTCATTGTTACTAAGCCATTATACTAGCAAACACTGAGTGAACCTAGTGGCATCCTAAACATGGCTGTTGGACTTCTGTATCGTCCCACTAGTGCAAAGATATTTGCAGCACCTCTGCCTGCATTGCACACTCAAACTCATTGTTACTAAGCCATTATACTAGCAAACACTCAGTGAACCTAGTGGCATCCTAAACGTGGCTATTGGACTTCTGTATAGTCCCACTAGTGCAAAGATATTTGCAGCACGTCTGCCTGCATTGCACACTCAAACTCATTGTTACTTACTAAGACGTTATAATACCAAAAATTGAGTAAACTTAGTGGCATACAAGAAGTGGCTGTTGTACTCCATTAGTGCCCCACTGGTGCCAAGCTATTTCTAGCACCTGTGCAGGACACCCTCCTGCTCTGTTTTTAATAAGCTATAATGATAGCAAAAAATACTGCCATTTAGTGGCATACAAAAAGTGGCTGTTGGACTCCTTTATTGTGCCACTTGTGCCAAGCAATCTCAAGCACCTCTGCATTCTACCCTCATGCACATTTAGCTATGCTAATTTTATAGCAAACTCAGGGAATTCCTTGCTGCATTTGATCATTAGGAGGGATAGAAAGTGAGGCTTCTTTTACTGTCCTGGTACCCACAGAACACGGCCACTGTACCCATCTGTCCACTTTTGCCACGCTATTTAATTTGCCCAAAGAGCTGACTCTTTTTCTGCCATCCTAAAATTGTCTGGAATACTAAGTTAGTGGTCCTTTGCTGCCAAGCAAGGTACAACACATGTGCATTCTACACTCCTTTCCATTTCTGGAATGCAATTATTAACTGCAGGTAGTCCAGCCAATCTGTGACGAAGGTGCAGGCGTGGATATAATGTAGCCTGCATCCAATGATGGTTCTCTCGATGTCTGACAGCTCAACAATACCTTCTGTTTCCACTTCCAAAACAAGTGATGACCTGCCAATCACACTCCCTGTTGCGGGTAAAGGAGTGGAAGTTCAGTGTGAAAAACCATGTGTGACTGCTGTCCCCACAGTCACAGAGGATGAAGAGCACGCAGATGCACTTGATTGGGCAGGCGGTGGTTGCACAGGCACGCTAGGCCGCATTGTAGCACAGTGAAATTCACATTGCGACTTATGCTTCATTTTAAGTTGTGTACAGGGTGGGCTACCCAGTATGCAGCAAAACCAGGCAACAGGAAAAGGACTCTAGGCAGTTGTGTTGATAAATGATTGTTTAACTTTACCAAAACAAACAATAAGAACCATGCATACAATTTAAATAATTGAACAATCTATTCTGTTGCCTACTACCTGCTAATCCCTCTGTGTAGCAGTAATTGTGTGTTTGTGCGTGTGTGTGTGTGTGTTTGAACACGACTACCAGTGACGCATCACAAGAGCTTCCAAGTTATCTACCTAAACATAGTGAAAACACATTACCCCTCCTGAATACCCTTGTTAGCTGAAGCCTCACAGATAATGCAGATGATAACAGTGTGAATGCAAACCACACAGCTCTGCAACACAGTCATGGAAATCTTGAAAAGCAACAGTGAATGCAAACATGTGTTGCTGTCCCTCTATGATTTAAACTGTACGTGACAATTTGACAGTGCAGAGGCAGCAAGTCTTATTGTCTATATAGTCGGCCTACCCAGAACAGATATGTGTTTTGCTAATAAAACAAAGTGTTGCGTGCCCGCATTATTGTCTGGGCACAGCCTACCGTACCCAGTACCCGTACTCTGATGTCCAGTTTCCAGAAATACAGACTTTACGCTCCTCTCACGGTAAACAGTATAGACAGCACTGTAAGAATGTTGGTCTGTTGCACAGGATGCTGCTCACTGGCATTACGGGGCTCATCATCAAAGAACAACATGACTCCCCTCACAATTGAACGAAATGTTTCCGCGGTGGCTCCTTGCTGTAACACACACCTTTAGCTTTTCCTTCTGTTCATAGACAGCATCTCCAAGTCCACATCCGAAGAGCAATTTGATATTGCTATAGTGACCAAACAAAGGCAGATCCAAAAAAACAGCAGCCCCTTGTGTGTAGTCTGCAACAATGCATGCAATGGCAAATAAGCATGTTGCATTGACAGTGGCTAAAGCTGAGCAATACACCTTCACGCTATCAATTCATATCCATGTGACACTTCATGGAGGAACTACTCAAAGGTGTGAGTTTTTGCCTTCTACTTACAGATTGTTGACAAATCTTACAGATTCCATGACTTGGGTGATCCTTTGCGATGTCCAAAAATTCACAGGCTAGGCAAGGCTTACAGCCCATGCGACCTGCATAGCCAACACGACTTCTGCTCAGAGTCAAAGTTGTGGTCCACGATTCAGTTGTTGATGTGCTTCCAGTACTTTCTCTCTGGCCAGGAAGACGCAACGTAACCTCGTCGTCAGTAGCATCCTCCTCCACCTCCTCTGCTGACCTCATCGACTGGCTGACTTTGGTTTGACAGTAAGTGTGGTCTCCAACCTCATCAAAAACCCTGTGTGTTTTCATTCCCCTCGTCCTGAGTCCTCCGAGACAACCTCTTCCTGCCCTGACCGAATAGTAAAGTTGTCATTCCAATCAGGTATCTGTGCTCCTCATCATGTTCCCCATTGTCTCCACCAGGAGGATTTACTTTTTGGAAATGAGGGTGTAGATTAGGCTCAGCACCTTCTTCATCGGGGCCTGGATCCCACTCACAAAGCTTCTGGCCATCTGCGCAGATCATTTCCCCTGTCTCATGGAACTCGCTACCTCAACACGTCAGATTATCTGCTACACCCGCAAGCTTCAAACTGAATCTGAAAACTCATCTGTTCAGAAATGACTATAACCTTCAATGACACCACCACCATACGTACTTGACGCTCAACCTACACCACTCCTACTGTCTCCTCCCAAAAATCCTTTAGAATGTAATCCCGCAAGGGCAGGGCCCTCTTCCATCTGTACCAGTCTGTCTATAGTTACTTGTATATGTATTCTGTATGTAACCCCCTTCTCATGTACAGCACCATGGAATCAATGGTGCTCTATAAATCAATAATAATAAAAATAATAATAACTTCCTTGTCTGTACTCATTGCAGCTTTGGAGCAGACCTCTGATTCCCAGGCTATAGTGTGACTGAACAGCTATGCAAACTCAACCATCTCTGTTACCCCTTACTCAGCAGGGCTGGTGGAAACTTGAGAGCTGTTAGGAAGCAAGTGCGATTGGATTGACACCACAGAGGAATGGAGTATTTGGGATCTTGAAATTGGGGTGGAGGAGAGGCCACTTTTTGGAGCACTTCAGATCCATTGAAGCAGCTGCTGTTTTGGCCTCATCTACATTTGTTAGCGATGGTTGTGTCCGTGAAAAAAAGGATCATATCAGATTATCCATGGGAAGAAGTACACCTGTTCTTTTGGATGGTATTTGTTGTTACAAAACCTGTAACCTGAAGCCTGCTGCGGTTTCATTTGCGCCTAGGCGTCAGCTGCCATTTAGGGCTGTGCCTTGGGTTCTCCAGCTGGCTGCTTTCTCCTCCATGTCTAAGTGTGGAGAGGCAGCTAGTGCGCATGCGTGTGCCGATTTACCCCAGCCGCAGCCTAACTACAGTGTTTCGCCTAGTGAGTATGCTCAGCCTGACTGTGCCATTGCTGAGGCTAAGTCTTCATTTCGGGATACAGCGCATGCTCCCACACTTAGTGCAAAAAGCCTCTTTGTACAGGTACTTGCACTCCGTGCCGGGTCTAGGTCCTGTGTTGTGCCTAGACACCATAAAGCTGATAGTCTTTTTTCAGACACTGTATTTCATGCTACTGAGCATGCTCAGGCACTTACTGCATCAGAGACTATGTCCGATAA
Organism: Anomaloglossus baeobatrachus; assembly: GCF_048569485.1. Classification (NCBI taxonomy): domain Eukaryota; kingdom Metazoa; phylum Chordata; class Amphibia; order Anura; family Aromobatidae; genus Anomaloglossus; species Anomaloglossus baeobatrachus. Next base: position 73,903,996 of record NC_134354.1, read on the forward strand.
TGAACTCTTTGGCCCTGCCCCTGATGTGGGGGTTCCATATAGACCACAGGGCATCAGGTGTCCTGACGATGTGGCCAGGCCACTCCCAAATGGCTTGCAGAGGCCCGCCCCTATGACTTGTCACCGCATTATTGATGGTCAGACGATGACTGGTGAGGTGTTTGGGTCATGGCAGCCATGAGGTCATCATTGAAGTTGCGGTTCCAAATAGGACGCTAGTTATGCCACTCATGACGTGTCACTCTGCTTTTGTCTCCAGGAGGTGCATTGTGGTTCACCCTGGTTTGGTGCGGACCCAGGTTATAAAAGGGGCTGGAGCCAACAAGGAGGTGCGCAGTCTTCTATTATGCTCCGAAAGAGCACACCTCCATGTGTTGAACCCATTGCGGCTTTAGGCCAGAGGTAGGCAGGGATAGGGTGTCGATGCAGGCCACCACCACAGTTGGTAACGCAGAACGGTTAAGACCAGCTCCTGTCCTACCAGTCCTGCTTGTGCAGCCCAGTGGCATTAACAGGCCAGCTGCTGCTGATGCACCTGCTGTCCACAGGTGTGGCCCCTACGCACACGGTCAGCGTACTCAATGGCCCCTGTGTTGTTAACAGGGAGTTCCTGGGCTGGGTGGGCATTTGGACCCTGTGACGCTAACAGGGCTCCCAGTCTCCAGATCCGAATGGCGTCTAACTCGGTTCAGGCTACTATTAGTTTCATAGCCACACAGCTCTGTATCCTCCACCAAACCTTCCAGTTGCCAACCTCTCCTTTTCCATCTGGGAGCACGGTGGACACTGACTGCTGATGGGGATATATACCTTTCTCTTTCTTTTCTTAATAATTTTCGGTATATAGCGGTAACATAGTATATACCACCTTATCCAAATCTGCCAGTCCCACTGTAACAGATGGTGTTTCTTCAGAAAATGTTACTGTTGCTTAACCACCAAATCCACGGACAAAAACTTTTTTCCCCTTTCCAACACACCTGTTGCCCTTTCCACCAGCATCTGTCCTTTTTCAACTCATTTTGGTATTTGAACAAAAGTGCAACTCTGCAGGGACACCGTACTCAACGCCATCTCAGCACAGCAGCTAGCCCTCGGTCCCTCAGATGTGGACAAGTAAAAGACCATTTCCTCCTATCCATGACAAAGCGTTGAGATTCACTCTGTGCAGCACTGGTGTTTAGTGGAAAAGCAGATCTAAGATTGCGTACCACCTTCTGCAGATACTCCTGTATACAGTTAGGTCCAGAAATATTTGGACAGTGACACAATTTTCGCGAGTTGGGCTCTGCATGCCACCACATTGGATTTGAAATGAAACCTCTACAACAGAATTCAAGTGCAGATTGTAACGTTTAATTTGAAGGTTTGAACAAAAATATCTGATAGAAATTGTAGGAATTGTACACATTTCTTTACAAACACTCCACATTTTAGGAGGTCAAAAGTAATTGGACAAATAAACCAAACCCAAACAAAAATATTTTTATTTTCAATATTTTGTTGCAAATCCTTTGGAGGCAATCACTGCCTTAAGTCTGGAACCCATGGACATCACCAAACACTGGGTTTCCTCCTTCTTAATGCTTTGCCAGGCCTTTACAGCCGCAGCCTTCAGGTCTTGCTTGTTTGTGGGTCTTTCCGTCTTAATCTGGATTTGAGCAAGTGAAATGCATGCTCAATTGGGTTAAGTTCTGGTGATTGACTTGGCCATTGCAGAATGTTCAACTTTTTTGCACTCATGAACTCCTGGGTAGCTTTGGCTGTATGCTTGGGGTCATTGTCCATCTGTACTATGAAGCGCCGTCCGATCAACTTTGTGGCATTTGGCTGAATCTGGGCTGAAAGTATATCCCGGTACACTTCAGAATTCATCCGGCTACTCTTGTCTGCTGTTATGTCATCAATAAACACAAGTGAACCAGTGCCATTGAAAGCCATGCATGCCCATGCCATCACGTTGCCTCCACCATGTTTTACAGAAGATGTGGTGTGCCTTGGATCATGTGCCGTTCCCTTTCTTCTCCAAACTTTTTTCTTCCCATCATTCTGGTACAGGTTGATCTTTGTCTCATCTGTCCATAGAATACTTTTCCAGAACTGAGCTGGCTTCATGAGGTGTTTTTCAGCAAATTTAACTCTGGCCTGTCTAATTTTGGAATTGATGAATGGTTTGCATCTAGATGTGAACCCTTTGTATTTACTTTCATGGAGTCTTCTCTTTACTGTTGACTTACAGACAGATACACCTACTTCACTGAGAGTGTTCTGGACTTCAGTTGATGTTGTGAATGGGTTCTTCTTCACCAAAGAAAGTATGCGGCGATCATCCACCACTGTTGTCATCCGTGGACGCCCAGGCCTTTTTGAGTTCCCAAGCTCACCACTCAATTCCTTTTTTCCTCAGAATGTACCCGACTGTTGATTTTGCTACTCCAAGCATGTCTGCTATCTCTCTGATGGATTTTTTCTTTTTTTTCAGCCTCAGGATGTTCTGCTTCACCTCAATTGAGAGTTCCTTAGACCGCATGTCTTCTGGTCACAGCAACAGCTTCCAAATGCAAAACCACACACCTGTAATCAACCCCAGACCTTTTAACTACTTCATTGATTACAGGTTAACGAGGGAGACGCCTTCAGAGTTAATTGCAGCCCTTAGAGTCCCTTGTCCAATTACTTTTGGTCCCTTGAAAAAGAGGAGGCTATGCATTACAGAGCTATGATTCCTAAACCCTTTCTCCGATTTGGATGTGAAAACTCTCATATTGGAGCTGGGAGTGTGCACTTTCAGCGCATATTATATATATAATTGTGTTTCTGAACATGTTTTTGTAAACAGCTAAAATAACAAAACTTGTGTCACTGTCCAAATATTTCTGGACCTAACTGTACGTGCGTCCATTTCTATGGCAGGAATTATTTTGCCAAATTTTGTCTTGTACCGGGGATCTAACAGTGTGGCAACCCAGTAGTCAGGATTACTTTGAATTCGTACAATCCGAGGGTCATGTTGTAGGTAGTGAAGCAGGAAGGCGCTCATGTGTCTTGTGCATCCAGGAGGACCAAGTCCTTGGTGTGTTGGTGGCAGAGAGGTGAGAATCGTGCCTCCTTCCTCTGCCCTCTCCCCACAAGCTCGCACAACCGAAATGTGAGCAAGCTCTCACTCATCTGCTGAGTCTTCCATGCCCATCGCCAGTTCGTCCTCCATTTTTTCATGGGCTCCTGCACCTTCCTCAACACTTTTTGCTGATACTATGCGCCCTTGTTAATCCCTCTCCCTCACCATGACTGCCGCCTAGGTGCCGCTGACCATCTGGACCTCGTAGATCTTGTTATCCCTTCTGCATATGACTCCTCCTGTACTTCCTCCCCTTCCTCTTGTCCCAACACCTGACTCCGAATAATAATTACAGTTTGCTCCATCATGTAGATGACCAGAATTGTCACGCTGAGAATGGCATCGCCAGTGCTAAACATCTTCGTCGACATTTGTAAACTGTGTAGAAGGGTGCATAGGTCCTTGATCTGACACCACTCCAGCTTCGTGATCTGCACCACCTCTGGATCAAGTTATGTCAGGCTATATGTCATAACGTATTGAAGCAGGGTTCGGCGGTGCTGCCACAAATGCTGCAACATGTGCAGATTCAAATTCCTGCGTGTCGGCACATCGCATTTTAGGCATTTAACCACCAGACCTAAAGACTTCTGTAGCGACGAAAGTTGTTGAGCTGCTGTGTGCGCACGATGGAAGTGAGCACATAGCGAGCGTGCCCGCTGCACAAGGCCATGTAGGCCGGGATGGTGTTTTAAAAATTGCTGGAGAATTAGGTTCAACACGTGAGCCATAAAAGGCACGTGTCTCACATTGCCCTGACGATGGCCCGCAACCAGGTTTGCATCATTGCCGCACACGGCTGTTAAGTCACCAACGGTGTCCGCTCCGTCAATTTGTACTCCGGTCGCCAGGTGACAACGTGTTCCTTTCATGCATAGTGCTGATGATGGGAGAGGAGTCAATGCCAGCGGCGCAGGTGGACGCAGGTTATGCTCACCCACTGGGCTGCATTACCTTGACAGATGCAGAATCTCTGGCTGAATGTAGCTGGTGGGTATCTCACAGATGAAGTACCATCATTCAGCTACAACCAATGGGAAGACACCACACCCTTTTTTATGCCCATCCTGTCTGCAGACCACTGCCAGACATAGCTATGAACCTCTGGTTACTTTTACCCCCAGTTCAGTTTTATGATTTTGTGTGCTTGTTACCTGACTACTTTTCCTGCTTGCTGTTTATGTACCTCGTTGGCCGATCCGCATTTCACCTCTGCTTGTTTTCTGATTAAGTCCTGGCCGTCCCATTCTGTTCCTGTTCCTCAATTAATGTTTTGACCCTGCCTGACTACTATTCTCTGGAACTGCAGCCTTCCACAGGTATTGATCACCTTGGGCCCTGTGTAATTCCTAATCCCTGTATAGGGGTTAAAGGGTTTCAGGGTTCTAGGGGTCCTGCTTGGTGAGTGGCTTCCCTCTAGCCTATCATTTACAGCCCATCTGAGTGTGTGGATAAAGGAAGGCGTTACACTGTGCTCTCTGCAGAAGGCCATGTGGGCCAGGATAGTGCTTTAAAAATTGCTGGACAACCAGGTTCAACACGTGAGCCACACAAGGCACGTGTGTCACATTGTCACAGCGAAGGGCCGCACCCATGTTTGCATCATTGTTGCACCCGGCCTTCCCTGGCTGCTGGTTGAGTGGAGACAACCATTGATGAAACTCGGTCTCCAGAGCTAACCGTCCACAACTTCTCAGCGGTGTGACTCACATTTCCCATACATTTCAAAGTAAACCTTTGACCGCCTGATGGCATTGAGCTCTGCTGCCAGCATAGTAAGGAGGTGTGTGGTATTCCTTGTGCGCAGTTACAAAGAAGGGTGGCCTGACCACACAGGGTTTGGGCCAAGGTGGAGGACCCACACGAGGTTGAAGAGGCAGAAGCAGTGTATTAACTTCTACATACAGAAGAAGGATTGACACAACTCGTGGGGACGGCAAGACTTGTACAGCAGACCCTTCTCCATCTCTCCCCACAGTAACCCATTGCCCAGTCAGCGACATGTAACGCCCCTGTCCATGCTTACTGGGCCAATTATCTGTGATGAAATGCACCCTGTCACACAGAGTTTCTCAAGGAATCAGTGATGTTTAGTGCGACATGCTGGTGTAGCGCGTGCACGCTTTTGTTGGAGAAGGAGTGGCGCCTGGGCATCGGCTCTTGGGGCACTGCGATGGGCATAAGGTCTCGAAAATCCTCGGTTAAAAAGGTTGGAAAGGCAGCATTTTGGTAGCCAACAGTTTGCAGATGCTGAAAGTCAACCTCCAAGCTATGTCATGCTCTTCTAAAAGCATGTAAAACACAGCGAGAGGACTCCAACCACAGTCTCCCTGGTTTCCACTAACTGGGCCACACACACCCCACTTGACTGGCATCAGTTGACCCCCCTTTTGAAAAAGAAAAAGATGCTTTGCATGAAGCACTCTCAAAAATACGCGTGCCTTTCCCGTCCCCTGGCTGACCCAGGGGAAGAAAAGTCCTCTGAGAGCCATGACTTGTTCATCTTGGTTCTTTTAGAAACACAGCGAGGGGACTCCAACCACAGTCTTTCTCGTTGCCACTAATTGGGCCACACACACCCCACTTGACTGGCATCGGTTGACCCCCCTTTTCAAAATGAAAAAGATGCTTTGCATGAAGCACTCGCAAAAATACGCGTGCCTTTCCCGTCCTCTGGCTGACCCAGGGGAAGAAAAGTCCTCTGAGAGCCATGACTTGTTCATCTTGGTTCTTTTAGAAACACAGCGAGGGGACTCCAACCACAGTCTCCGTCGTTGCCACTAATTGGGCCACACACACCCCACTTGACTGGCATCAGTTGACCCCCCTTTTCAAAATGAAAAAGATGCTTTGCATGAAGCACTCTCAAAAATATGCTTGCCTTTCACCTCCCCTGGCTGAGCCAGGGGAAGAAAAGTCCTCTGAGAGCCATGACTTGTTCATCTTGGTTCTTTTTTCAAAAGCGAGGGGACTCCAACCACAGTTCCCATTGTTTCCACTAATTGGGCCACACACACCCCACTTGACTGGCATCAGTTGACCCAATTTTCAAGATGAAAAAGATGCTTTGCATGAAGCACTCTCAAAAATATGCGTGTCTTTCACCTCCCCTGGCTGACCCAGGGGAAGAAAAGTCCTCTGAGAGCCATGACTTGTTCATCTTGGTTCTTTTAGAAACACAGCGAGGGGACTCCAACCACAGTCTCCCTCGTTGCCACTATTTGGGCCACACACACCCCACTTGACTGGCATCAGTTTACCCCCCTTTTGAAAATGAAAAAGATGCTTTGCATGAAGCACTCTCAAAAATACGCGTGCCTTTCCCGTCCCCTGGCTGACCCAGGGGAAGAAAAGTCCTCTGAGAGCCATGACTTGTTCATCTTGGTTCTTTTAGAAACACAGCGAGGGGACTCCAACCACAGTCTCCCTCGTTGCCACTAATTGGGCCACACACACCCCACTTGACTGGCATCGGTTGACCCCCCTTTTTCAAAATGAAAAAGATGCTTTGCATGAAGCACTCCCAAAAATACGCGTGCCTTTCCCGTCCCCTGGCTGACCCAGGGGAAGAAAAGTGCTCTGAGAGCCATGACTTGTTCATCTTGGTTCTTTTAGAAACACAGCGAGGGGACTCCAACCACAGTCTCCCTCATTGCCACTAATTGGGCCACACACACCCCACTTGACTGGCATCAGTTGACCCCCCTTTTCAAAATGAAAAAGATGCTTTGCATGAAGCACTCTCAAAAATACGCGTGCCTTTCCCGTCCCCTGGCTGAGCTAGGGGAAGAAAAGTCCTCTGAGAGCCATGACTTGTTCATCTTGGTTCTTTTTTCAAAAGCGAGGGGACTCCAACCACAGTCTCCCTTGTTTCCACTAATTGGGCCACACACACCCCACTTGACTGGCATCAGTTGACTCAATTATCAAGATGAAAAAGATGCTTTGCATGAAGCACTCTCAAAAATACACGTGCCTTTCACCTCCCCTGGCTGAACCAGGGGAAGAAAAGTCCTCTGAGAGCCATGTCCATATTGTCAGTGGACAGACACGTGTGCTTATCTGCCAGCAGACCCCCAGCAGCACTGAAGACAGGTTCCGAGAGAACGCTGGCTGCAGGACACGACAAGATCCCCAAGGCGTACGTGTCGAGCTCAGGCAATTTATCCAGATTGGAAGCCTAAAATGAGCAGGACTCAAGTTGCACAGTAATGGCATCGATGTTTCCTTGCATATACTCATATATCTGTGTCTCCTCCTCTTTTTCCTTGTCTAGCTGTTTTGTTTTCGCATGAGTATATGTCCTTGTCACTTTCCCATGTGTTTGTGTTGTGTTGTGAGTTGTTTATCACCTTTTGGACACCTTTGAGGGTGTTTTCTAGGTGTTTTTATGTGTTTGTGATTGCCTGCCATTGTTTCCTATGCAGTTCGAGTTCGGTTCGTCGAACGTTCGACGAACCGAACTCGAACGGGAGCTCCGTTCGGCGAACCGACCTCGAGCCGAACCGCGACCGGTTCGCTCATCTCTACTCTACAGTGAGGAAGTAGATGAGCTCTAATGCCACGTATTGGAGGTAGCAGTCCAATAAGTCAAAAGGGACCCTTTAACTGGCCTTGCGATATGACTTAGGATTTATGCCAGATCAGCACCTCAATTTGCAGACACGGTGCTTCAGGATGATTGTCCTTCATCAGTGCAAAATATGAGATCTGATCTGGCTGTATGAGAAGCTAAGACATGGTCTAAAGGAGAAGTTATTCTCCTTGCAGAGACTGACACATTCCAGCATGTCAGTGGTCAGCAGATTTTAAGCCACAGTGCTCCTCTGGGAAATATGAAAATTGTCTTTTCAGTGAGGAAGTAGACAACCTCTAGTGCTACCTATTGGAGGTAGCAATCCTACAAGTCAAAAGTGACCCTGCTTGATAAAAGGCCACTTTTCACTTTTAGGATTGCTACCTCCAATAGGTGGCACTAGAGCCTGTCTACTTCCTCACTGAAGGCACAATTTGCATTTTTCCCAGAGGAGCTTTGCGGCTTAAAGTCTCCTCACCACTGGCATGATGGAATGGTCTGTCAGTCTCCGCAAAAATGTTGTTGTGAAAAGCAGAACCTTGGTCTATCTGCAATTCTCATCACAACCACTAGGTGGTCACAAATAGATAAACAGATTAAACATCTCCCAATAGGGTAGCGCAAAATCATGGTTTTTTTTTCTTGCTTTTTTTAAACCTTGTCATCTGATGCCTTTCATTTTGAAATATTTTGAACTAAGAAGAAATGTAGGGACAGATGCATCTGTACCTGAAGGGGAATTGTGTTATTCATGGCAACCATTAAGGTAAATAGATGTCCATGTAGTCTATTGCATGTAGTCTGCCAGATTGGGAGCTGGTAAAGATTTAGTCTCAGTTTCTGGGTCATATCAGGGCGTTTCTCTCCATGATGTCTAGAAATGCTAGTGAATAGGGAATGTCTTTATTGGGCAATGCCTTTAAGGTATGAGCCATGAGAATATATTGGCTGTAACTAATAATTACACTGTTTCGGCACCAGACATTTTTTATGTTGCCCAAATACAATTTTACATTATAATTTTGTCTTTTGCTTCATTGTTTGTGTTGGTCGGTGTCAATCAAAGTTCTTCTTTCGTGTCACTGTAGCTTACAATTATATCTTCCCAGCTGCGTGGTGCCGCATAACATAATGACAAGAACTGAACAAATGATAATAATACCCATACAAATAAATGTCATAATGGCTCTATGATGACCGCGAGCAGCATGCAGTGATGAGTCCCATGGATGAATAGTGTACGCAGGGAATAAAGCTGGCAGTTTATCTATTAGCTCACACAATTTAATGTGCAAACCCACAAGGGAGTCCAAATCGTCTCTGGAGCTTTCACCTGGGAATACTGACACAGTCCATTGAGAAAGTTCTGTTACAGGCTATTCTGAATTACTGAGGGATAAAAGTTAATCATTTCTTATAGTAAAAAGGAACAAAACAGAAGATATACTTTTATGAAGAGCAGTTATTATGGTTTTTAAATTCAGTATATTATGCCGCATATTACCGCTACATAGCCATGCTTTTTTGTAGCCAAACCTGCAGAAAATTGTTGTGCTGCTTGACTACTAGGAGCCAAGTATTTTTTTGCAATTGCACTACCACTTTTTACAATAAATTCCAGATTGGTTTGTTAATATAATATGCAGCTTCCTGTCAATCAACATTTCTAGGTGCGGCGGGAGGTGGGGAAGAGCTCATCTCATGAATGCACCAACTGCCAATTAAACATGAACAAATCTGAAGATTTGCAAATTGGATTTCTATAAAATATGCATTGATAGGCTCTGAGTTCTCTCCAAACTAACCCATATCCAAAGCATAAAATACATAAGCATTTTTTTTTAAAAACATCATACTCAGCCGGCAAGCACCTCTCCAGCCACACAGACATGCACCAATTAAATTGTTTAACCTCTTTATGGCCAAGGACAGAACGGTACATCCTAAATCATCAAGGGGTCATCACCACTGGCTGCTGTGGTGAGCTGGTAGTAATCCCCGCACATATCTGCTGATTTGTACAATAGACATGTCTGCCTCGCAGACGCAGATGGATCCACAATCCACCCGTACCTGTTAACCCTTTAACTCACGCTGTCAAAATATGACAGTGCCATTTAAAGTGCCGCATCAGGGAACACACTTTTCCTCATCGCCATCGGAGGCCCCATGACACAATTTTGGGGAGCCAATGGTTATCATGGTAGCACAAGGTCATGTGATGAGAGCCGGCTGTAGCAAGATCAGAGCATTTTTCTTGATCAGACCGGTGCTCAAAAGAAATGAATGAGCAATCAGACTGCGGAGCCTTATAGTCCCCTAGGGGGACTAGTAAAATAAAAAAAAAGTAAAAAGAAGTTTTAAAAAATTTAAACAACACAAAATGTGGGTTCAAGCAAATCTAATATTGTTTTTGTAAAATTTAAGGTGAATTTAACTTACCTCAATTGACTCACTCATCTTTACTACTGAGCTATATATTCAGTAAAAAAATAATGCCATTTTGGACTTTGAACATGTTTTATTATGCTAGCAGATGCATCCAGGCTACTGAAATACTGTGTTGTCCCCCATCCTCAAGGCCTGAATGGGTAGAATGTGACAAAGGGATTTAAATTACACCTTTCATAGAAACATCATGTTATGATTGAGCCCCTAGTGTATCTTTTAGAGCCAGAATGTTCCTATAAAGGGGTTATCCAGTAATATATATAGATTTATTTTACTATGGGTCTTAGAGCTGACTGGCAGGTAGTTGCTGTCTACCTACTTGTTGTACCCTGGCACCGATCTCCACCAGCACAGAGCAGTCAAAGATCGATTCAGCCGGCGATTCAGTGGCTTCCGTTGGTGATTCAGTGGCTTCTGCTGGCGATTCAGTGGCTTCCGTTGGGGATTCAGTGGGTTCTGCTGGTGATTCAGTGGCTTCCGCTGATGTCACATTAACAAAGCAGCAGCTTCTCATACTCATACTCTGTTAGTGGGATCTAACTGCTGTTATTATGTTGATTGACTGCCTGCTCCCTGCGTAAAGGGGGCTTTACACGCAACGACATCGCTAACGAGATGTCGTTGGGGTCACGGAATTCGTGACGCACATCCGGCCTCGTTAGCGATGTTGTTGTTGCGTGTGACACGTACGAACGACTGCTAATGATCAAAAATACTCACCTAATCGTTGATCTTTGACACGTCGTTCAAGTCCCAAATATTGTTGATGGTGCAGGACGCAGGTTGTTCGTCATCCCTGATTCAGCACACATCGCTACATGTGACACCCCAGGAACGACAAACAACATCGTACCTGCTTCCTCCAGCAACGATGTGGGCATGACTTTAATTTGGCTGCTCTCCGCCCCTCCGCTTCTATTGGACGCCTGCCGTGTGACATCGCAGTGACAGTGCACAAACCACCCCCTTAGAAACGAGGCAGTTCGCCGGCGACAGCGACGTCGTTAGGCAGGTAAGTTTGTGTGACGGGTACTAACAATATTGTGCGCGATGGGCAGCGATTTGCCCGTGACGCACAACCGACGGGGGCGGGTGCTTTCACGAGCGACATCTCTAGCGTGTAAAGCAGCCTTTACTGTTGGCAGTCACACCATATTGACAAATGGAAGGGAAAGAGCTGCTTTGTTGATGTGGAGCAGCTGAATCACCAGCATGAGTGATCAATAACCAGCAGAACAGGCCATAGTTGCGTCTGTTTTTAGGCCCAAAGTAAAAAGAAATAAATTAGTCCTTTGTTCTTAATAAATAAATCCTTGAAAAGCATCTTGTACATTTTCCTTTTATGTTGCCTTATATTTAGAGATAAGCGGATAAAGCAAAATCCAAACTTACCTGTTTGTGCGGATTTTCCCAAGAATCTCAATTCAAAATTACACTTTGTGTAAACAAGAATATGGAGGTTTGTGTTGGATCAATAATTGGAAAACGTGGCAGGCGTTTCAATGTAAAAAAAATAAAACATGCACAGAAATAAAAATCAAAATACATTTAGTGTGTAACTAACCTAAATAACATCATGCAATATATATATATATATATATATATATATATATATATATATATATCTATATATATAATTGCCTTATTCTGTCTGTCTGTCTGTCATGCTCCAAAATTGTGTCACCGTGACATGTCCTTACGGTGACACAAAGCTGATTGGCCGCTGGGTTCGCCATGGCCCCGCCCCCCCACACGGATTGGCCTCTCGCCCCGGCTGCGCCCCCACACGGATTGGCCAGCCGCTCGCCCAGGCTCTGCCCCCCCCCACAGATTGGCCTCTCGCCCCGGCACCCTGCAGGCATTGGCAACTCGCCCACGCCACGCCCCGCCCCCCTCACGCAATAGACGTTAGCTCTCGCCCCCCCCCCGCATTGCCCGAACTGACACGGTCATGGAGCCACGAATCCCAGGTGAGTACTGTACTCCCCCCCCTTTCCCCCCTCACCAACGGGAGCCCACATCAGCGTACGCCGCCGCCGTATGCTGGTGTTGGCTCCCGTGCGAGCGGGGGACGTGTTGCGCTGGTAACCATGCTTGCATAGTTACCAGTAAATCAAGGTCCTGCAGCGGCGGGACTTCCACACGCACAAACATAACAGCACACACACACGCATACACACACACATCAGATCGCACTCACTCTCACAAACACCTCACACACACCTCACACACACCTCACACACACCTCACACACACCTCACACACACATCGCATCCACATACTCACAGCATCCGGCGATATCGCTTGCTTCTCGGCCTCGATACTGTGCTGTTGTGATCTTCCAGGACCTGACGGAGGATCACATGGCCAGAGGCATGTGGTATGTCCAGATGTTGTGAGTATCAGCGCGTATGTGCGATATCATCAGTGTCTGTGTGTGTGAGTGGATGCGATCGGGTGTGTGTGAGTGGATGCGATCGGGTGTGTGTGAGTGGATGCGATCGGGTGTGTGAGTGTCGGCAGAGGAGCACGGCGTGCTGGAGGAGGCTGGGAGCAGAGAGGCTGATCATGGGGAAGGCTGGGAGGAGAGAGGCTGATGATGGGGGAGGCTGGGAGGGGGAGGCTGATGCTGGGGGAGGCTGGGACGAGGGAGGCTGATGCTGGTGGAGGCTGATGCTTGGGGAGGCTGATGCTGGGGGAGGCTGGAAGGAGAGAGGCTAATGCTGGTGGAGGCTGATGCTTGGGGAGGCTGATGCTGGGGGAGACTGGGAGGGGAAGGCTGATGCTGAGGGAGGCTGGGAGGAAGGAGGCTGGGAGGAGAGAGGCTGATCCTGGGGAAGGCTGGGAACGGGAGGCTGATGCTGATGGAGGCTGGAAGGAGTGAGGCTGATGCTGGGGGAGGCTGGAAGGAAAGAGGCTGATGCTGGTGGAGGCTGATGCTTGGGGAGGCTGATGCTGGGGGAGACTGGGAGCGGAAGGATGATGCTGAGGGAGGCTGGGAGGGGGAGGCTGGGAGGAAGGAGGCTGGGAGGAAGGAGGCTGGGAGGAGAGAGGCTGAACCTGGGGAAGGCTGGGAAGGGGAGGCTGATGCTGGGGGAGGCTGGAAGGAGAGAGGCTGATGCTGGTGGAGGCTGATGCTTGGGGAGGCTGATGCTGGGGGAGACTGGGAGCGGAAGGCTGATGCTGAGGGAGGCTGGGAGGAAGGAGGCTGGGAGGAGAGAGGCTGATCCTCGGGAAGGCTGGGAAGGGGAGGCTGATGCTGAGGGAAGCTGGAAGGAGAGAGGCTGATGCTGGGGGAGGCTGGAAGGAGAGAGGCTGAGGCTGGGAGGAGAGAGGCTGATGCTGGGGAAGGCTGATGCTGAGGGAGGCTGGGAGGGGAAAGCTGATGCTGGGGAAGGCTGGGAGGACGGAGGCTGGGAGGAGAGACGCTGATCCTGGGGAAGGCTGGGAGAGGGAGGCTGATGCTGGAGGAGGCTGGAAGGAAAGAGGCTGATGCTGGTTGAGGCTGATGCTTGGGGAGGCTGGGAGAGGGAGGCTGATGCTGAGGGAGGCTGGGAGGAGGGAGGCTGGGAGAGGTAGGCTGAGAGAAGAGAAGCTGATGCTGGGGGAGGCTGATGCTGGGGGAGGCTGGGAGAGGGAGGCTGATGCTGGGGGAGGGTGGGAGGAGGGAGGCTGGGAGGAGAGAGGCTGATGCTGGGGAAGGCTGGGAGGAGAGAGGCTGATGCTGGGGACAGAGAGGAGAGGCTGATGCTGGGAGGAGAGAGGCTCATGCTAGGATGAGAGAGGCTGATGCTGGGAGGAGAGAGGCTGATGCTGGGAGGAGAGAGGCTGATGCTGGGGGCAGAGAAGCTGATGCTGGGGGCAGAGAGGCTGATGCTGGTGCAGCATGGGGGATGGAGCACGATGGGGGGTGCGCAGCATCGGGGATGGAGCATGATGGGGGGGTGCGCAGCATCGGGGATGGAGCACGATGGGGAGTTCACAGCATGGGGGATGGAGCACGTTTGGGAGTGCGCAGCATGGCGGGTGGAGCACGTTTGGGAGTGCGCAGCATGGGAGATGGAGCACGATAGGGGGTGCGCAGCATAGGGGACGGAGCACGATGGGGAGTGCGCTGCATGGGGGATGGAGCACGATGGGGAGTGCGGAGTATGGCGGATGGAGCACGTTTGGAAGTGCGCAGCATGGCGGATGGAGCACGTTTGGGAGTGCGCAGCATGGCGGATGGAGCATGTTTGGGAGTGCGCAGCATGGAAGATGGAGCACGATGGGGGGTGCGCAGCATAGGGGATGGAGCACGATGGGGAGTGCGCTGCATGGGGGATGGAGCACGATGGGGAGTGCGCTGCATGGGGGATGGAGCACGTTTGGGAGTGCGCACCTCCCCCCAAAACACACACACACACACACACGCGCGCGCGCACTGCACAACACACCACACACCACACATCACACACACACACACACACTGGGAACCACAAACAACTGCCCTACGCAGACACCCACACACACAGACAACGCTGCGCACACACAGCACCCAACACACAAACACCGCGGCACACACAAATATACGCACATACCGCACAACACACACATTGCACAAAACATACCTCCCCCCAAAACACACCACACACACACAAACCGCGCAACACACACACAACGCTACAGACACACAGCGCTCCACAAACAACGCAACACACGCAACACACATACAACACCGCTCTCACCCCCCGTCACACCCAGACAACACCCAGAACATGTACAGCCCCTACACAAACACTTGGTAACTACACACAACAACATCTATATATATATATATATATATATATATATATATATAACAAAAATCATACATGAACTACACAATACGTAAATTCTAGAATACCCGATGCGTAGAATCGGGCCACCTTCTAGTATATATATATATATATATATATATATAAAATTATATTTTTTATAGGTGAAACAGAAGACAAACCATTGAGAAATAAGAACCATACTATAAATGTGATACTACGCAGAATGTGCTAAATAAGGCAGAGGAGGAGAGAAATGAACAGTCTAATTCTAATTAATTAACCTTTCCCAGATGTTCTGTGTTCTTTGGGGAAAACAAAATGTGGAGTTGCAACCTTTAACATGTGATTATCTTGCACATCAACCATGTCACAAAATATTTAAGAAGCTTCAGTTTCTACTATAGCACCATAAAATTAAGCAGTTTAATAACTGGATACAAGGGTTTGTGTAAATCCTCAAATTTCTTGAATATTTTGAATAGGACTTCATAGAAACACAGTTTAGCAGCAAAAAAAAAATAAATTGCTTATGTAGGTTGGGTCATCTGTTCATTTTTTTTTTAACTGTTGTAATTGTTACAGTTCTACCAAATCTGGTGGTTTTCTTTTTGTTTCTCTGTCTCTCCATTCCTGAGCTGTGGCTCCCTCTTCCCTTTATATAAAACTTTGGCCCAAATGATCAAAACTGGTGTAAAAACATTGAACCGTCATATAATTTTGCTGTGCTAAAATTATTAGACCTATGGCGTTCTGACGTCATTTGTGATCCTGCAAAGTGAGCGGAGCTAGGGTGGGATGGGGTGTGGTGACCACCGCTCATAAAATTCATGATGAACTTCACCATTTGCTACGTCAAAGTCCTTTAAGTCGCACCCAAGCATTTTTTTTCACACTATAGCGGTATTTTTAACCTAATGTCCTTAATCTTAGTATTAGGGCAAAGTCACAATGCCGTATGACTTGCATGAGTGCAATGCGATAAAATCTCGCAATGCACTCGGCTCTATGTACAATAAGACAATGGTGCAGCTCACATCTGTTAGTTTTTCCTTAGCCCTAATTGAACTGAGGAAAAACTTGCAGTATGCTGTGATTGTCTGTGAGTCTCTCATCATTCGCACCCATACAAGTCTATGGGTGCGAGTGAAACATCCCACTGCACTCAGATGACATGCAAATGCAGTGCAATATATGCACAGGCTGACAATGGAGGAGCTGTGATATGATTTCAAGATCGGATCACAGTTGCATGACACTCAGATTGCGCTCATAAAAGAGCCTGAGCCGAGGGTCATTAGCATATCGCATCTGATGATCTCACATCGGATGCCATATGCTAATGTGGCTCAAGTCTAATACTCACCATCCAGTGTCTTCACCTTTTACCGATGATGCTTTGGTCCCATGGTGCTATCATGTGACCTCAATTTCTCACTGGGCTGAATTCAAAGGTTACATTGCAAGCTCATAATGCAAGAATATCAGAGCCAGAGCGGGGCTCTCATAGAGTTACATTGAGCTGTGACCTCCAGCTCACTCCATGAAACACTGGAGCCACTGGCAGCTTTTTACTGACGGACATCGACAGGAGCAGTGTAGATAACAGATGACGATGCCGAAGGGTAAATATAAAACTAGGGAACTTATATTTAAAGAGTCACTCCAGCTGTAAATATAAAAAAATTCTGTAGCGCTGCTTTAATATAGCACGGACTCAGGTAGGATTTGTGTCAAGAAGCAAACAGCGGTGCATGTCAATTGTCCGCCACTCCTCATTTATGCAGAGGTGTATTCCTCTTCACAAATAAGGAGCATATCCTCCATCTTGTGGTCTCACCCTAAGAAGATGCACAGAGAGAATAGTTGATAACCATGCCCATATGGCTACAAAGACTAGCGTTACAAAACTACAAAACATATACAGCTGCACACTAAAATGCTAACAATGAATAGGGGAACTCTGGTTTTGCATTACTGCTATAGATATATTTGAAAAAGAGATACTTAGCTTATGTATTGGCCAATGCATGTGAGTCTGGTCACCACGGCAAGGTGATCTCTTTATATCAGGAACCTAACTTGAAATATTAATATATATATATATATACATTTATGGACTAGAGTTACAAACAGGAAATAGGGGACAATATTTTTGGAGAAGAAAATGAACATAGGCAAACCAACATCTGATTCAGGAGAACAAAAGTATTTAGAACCCCAAAAAATTATGTTCTTATAGCAAGATACAAGACCTTTTTATCACATTATTTGTTATGTAACTTGCTAACAAGGTTTAATTACACAAGATGCTGTGGTCCTCTGTGGTCCTTGCTCACAATATCTTCACTTCTGGTCTTGTACTCAACACAAAATCACCTGTGGCAGCACAAGACTTGAATACTATATGGATGGGGCTGATTTCCTTTCTCATTTCATTAACTGTTCTAGTCCCTTTCTCCGTTTTTGCATAAAAACTGAAGCATCCAAAACCAGAGACCGAACCAATGGGGTACCTGGTGTAAATGAATTACTGAATATTAGTAAGTTATACTATAATCTTTTCAGGTTGTGTGTGAATTTTCTTGTTAAAGGTCACTTTTATACAAAGCGGTGGTGCAATCACATTGGGCTCTACACTACTTATGACTTCAGATGCTCTAGAGAGGTACAGGTGAATTATGTCTGGTATTACAGCTTCATTCCAATAAATTTTGAACAGCTGCGATTTCACACAGCTAATCTGCAAAAAATGTAATGTAGTACATATATAACATAGAGTTTGGTGGCCAGTTGCCCGCCATTTTGTTAAACCATAAAGGACAAGCAAAAGATTAAAAATCAAAAATAAATGCCAATCCTTACCTCACCAGTCATCTGTATTGCCACTCCCTACTGCTCACTGCCCGCCTCCTGGTCCTCCATTGCTCCTCGTTCTGTCTTCGCTCACTGTATCCCTGGAATCTACACTCTAGCTCAAGACCTTCAGCTATGACCAGCCAAACCACAAGGTTGTGAGATGTATAGTAATGTTTTAACAAGCTGCTTTGTGGAGAAAAGTTCTGGTCTAGAGTAAAGACACTAGTCATGTGGGCTCGAAAAGGAAAAAAGAGGCAAGGAAGGACTGAGTAACAGGCAGCGAGCCAGACATATCACTCAAGGCAAGAATTATCAAACTTCAACTTACGTTGGACACATCGAACGAAGAGCGCAATCACTTGAGAAGGACATCATCATGGGAAAAATAGAAGTAACAAGGTGATGAGGAAAACTAGAAACCCGATGGCTTGATATTATCAAGAAAATGGTGGAGAAGACCCTGGTGGAGAAGGAAGGAAGGAAGGAGGGAAGAAAGGAAGGAAGAAAGAAAGGAAGGAAGGAAGGAAGGAAGGAAGGACGGAAGGAAGGAAGGAAGGAAGGAAGGAAGGAAGGAAGGAGGAAGGAAGGAAGGAAGGAAGGAAGGAAGGATGAAATGAAGGTAGGCAAATGTGAACAGTTAGGTAAGTATTAGTTTTGGGTTTTTCATGTCTTATGCTTATAATGATTTGGGGTCTGCAGAACATAAAAAGGAACATTCAATTCAATGAAAATATCCATGTAAAATCTGAACAATTTGGCAAATTTATCCTGTCTCTATACACTTCTTATGACAAACTATAGATTTATATTTCATGTAGTGTGGTTTCTAATTTATAGTTTAAAGATGCTGTATATAATTTGAGGTTTATTATTTCTTTCTCATTATAGCGGAATTACCGTTGATTGATAAGTGAAATGCCTTATGGGATTTGGCGAGCTCTAGAATTAAACATCTATATATTAAGGATATTAATACGTTAACCAGTTCTATTCTTCCCATCAAATTGTATGCTGTGACAGCGGATTATAATTAATAATCACTGTTCTTCTTACACAGACTATCAGTGCCAGTACTTGTTTATCACCACGGATGCCAAACTGCTCTTATTAATTATAAAGGTTGCCCAGGCTACAGCCTCTGAAAATGAACTTTACAGTATTTCAATTTGGTTCCCCAGAAGAACTGCTTTTCCCTAGATTATTTAATCATTGCACTAGCATCATCTTGTGTACTCCCTTGTGTTTAAGGCTTTATAAGAAAAAAAATTACGAGTTGTCATAAGATAATCAGGTGTATTTGTTCTCGGGGACTGTTTGCCTATGATAAGGGGACCTTAGACTCGTATTTGAATAATGAGTCACAAACATGAAATAGAATCTTTATAAATCCTTCTAGTGTTAAAATTTCAATTCTGAATTTTATTCCAGGCAAGAATGTGCAAAACAAAATCACTGTAATCATTAATTGATTAACCGCTTAATGACATCCGCCATGTACGGTGCATAGCGGAAGCGGATGTATAGTGTGGACTCACGGGGTAAGCTCTCAGCATATCCAGCAGATAATGGCTGTGTATTAGAGCCAGTACTTGCTGCTGACAATCACAGGTTTAAACTGTTAAAGGGAACCTGTCGCCGGATGTTTATAATACTCACCTAACGGTCAGTGCGGAGCGGACTGATCGGATGGGTGTCTCCGTTCTCCGGGTCGGTGCCCCCTCTTTTGGCCATCTTTGTCCTTCTTCTTCTGAAGCTAGTGTTGATGACACATTCTACGTCATCTACCCTAGCGGACATTGAGGTCCTGCACAAGCGCACTACAATACTTTGATCTGCCCTGCTCAGGGCAGATCAAAGTGCACCTGCGCAGGACCTCAATATCGGCTAGTGTAGATGACGTAGAATGCGTCATCCGCATTAACTCAGAAGAAGAAGGACAAAAGATGGCTCAAAGAGGAGGCACGGATCCGGAGAATGGAGGCACCAACCGTTAGGTGAGTACTGTAAACATCCGGTGACAGGTTCCCTTTAAATCACGCTGTCAACTCTCGCCACCAAATTGAACACATACCAGCATAGGTGTGTGCCATTTTCAGCTCCCATCAGTGCAAGCGTGACAATATCATTAGTCTCCGATGGGTTTCTATTACAGCAGTGCATCTGTTGAAGACCTCCATGCTTATCATAGCAGAGCCCCTTTAAAACTGACTGTGGTAAGACTTCAAAGGAGACTGTGATTATTACTATATACAGCAATGCTGTGGCATTGCTGTGTATAGCACAAGCATTTACATGATCACAGGATATAGTCCCCCAAAGCGTACTATTAAAAACATTAAAAAGTTTTTAGAAAAGTTTTTCTAAAAATATGAAAAAAATAAAACATAGAAGTTCAAATCACCCCACTTTTTCCCATTTAAATAAAGATAAAAATTAAAAAATAAACATGTTATCAAAGCATTCAGAAAAGTCCGATATATCAAATGATAAAATATAATTAGAATGAACCCGATTGGCAAACAGTGTAAGCAAGTAGAAGTTTCAAAAACAAAAAAAATGTTTTTTTGGTCACTGCAATGCCACAAAAAAATGCTTTAACAAGCAATGAACACATTATATCTACCCCAAGATGGTATAAATATTTTCTCACCCTATAAAAAAATAAGCTATAGCACAGCTCAATCAACCTAACAATTAAAACGTTGCAGGCTTTGGAAAATGGCGACACTACACCCAAAATTTGTTTTGCAAACTTCTGATTTGTTTTTTACCACTAAAATAATTAAAAAAAAACTGGACATGTTTGGTATCGCTGTATTTGTACTGATGAGATGAATCATGCTTCAAGGTCTTTTTTACCACAAAATATACAGCGCAAAAACAATTCTCAAATAAGTGTCAGAAGTCACAAATTCTCCACAATTGACATTTTTCACCCATTTTGCAGTACACCATGTGGTAAAATGAATGGTGTCGTATCTCGTCCCACAAAAAACAAGCCCTCATTTGTGTATGTGAGAAAAAGAGGAAGAGAAAAATGAAAAGTAAAAAATGGAAATTGGCCCTGTCTTCAAAGGGTTAATATGGTCTAAAGCAACTTTTTATTATTCCATCAATTATAATTATTTATATATTGTTTCATAAAAGTTAATTAATTATCTGATTATTCATATTGTTTGACTGTTATATTATATAATTAACTAAACATAATATTAATTAATAGTAAAGATGATTAAAAAGATTCACAGGGCCTTGGTCTAATTTCCATGTTGGTCGTCCTTGGCCACCGACCAGCACCATGCAAACCTCTTCTTACTTGCCTGCATTCCTGGCATGTTTTCTGATTATTAGACACATTGCAGTGTCATGCTCTCATTGCACTGCAAAGATAGCACTGCAGTGGGACTGCTAATTAAAACTGGGAATTCTGGGAGGTATGAGGAGATTCTCAGGCTTGCTTTTGAAGACCATGGGCTACAAATTTTTTTTGTCATCTCTAATTAGTAGCCAAAGACCAATTGACCACTCCAAGTAGATTATTAAGATTACTGTAAACCTTTAACAGGCAAATTAACTTTATATTATTGTCTTCTGGCGTCAGGGTCAGACTGGCCCACTATAGGACAGGAGCAGTTTCTGGTGGGCTGCTTATGAAGACCATGGGCTACAAATTGTTTTGGGTCATCTGTAATTAGTGGACCACTACAAGTTGAATATTAAGATTACTGTAAACCTTTAACAGACAAATTAATTTTAGATTATTGTCTTCTAGGGTCAGGGTCAGAATGGCCCACCATAGGATAGGAAAACTCTCTGGTGTGCTGCTTATGAAGACCATGGGCTATAAATGTTTTTGGTCATCTCTAATTAGTAGCCAAAGACTGATTGAGCATCACAAGTAGATTATTAAGATTACTGTAAACCTTTAACAGACAAATAAACTTTAGGTTATTGTTTTGGGGGTCAGGGTCCGACTGGCCCACCATAGGATAGGCGCACTCTCTGGTGTGCTGCTTCTGAAGACCATGGGCTATAAATGTTTTTGGTCATCTTTAATTAGTAGCCAAAGACTGATTGAGCATCACAAGTAGATTATTAAGATTACTGTTAACCTTTAACAGACAAATTAACTTTAGATTATTGCTTTCTGGGGTCAGGGTCAGACTGGCCCACCATAGGACAGGAGCAGTTTCTGGTGGGCCCTACCTCTCCATGCTTTTTCTATGTTGTAGATGTTTTCATACTTTGGATTACATTTTATGATATGTTTTACTCTATAGTTTTCACAATTGACCAAATATCTGTTTTAATCTTTATTTATTTTACCAAAACATTGGCTTGGTTTCAGCCGCTATTATTAGAATTTGCCACCATTAAATGATTCAATTCTACAGCACTAAGCTTGATAGCGAGGAAGAAAAATGTGATGGGCAACACTTCTTATCTTCATCTACGTCCTCAATTCTTTTAATAATCTAAGCAAGCTCCATTGTGCCTAGGGAAAAATAGTGAGTACGCTTGTAACCATTTATCAAGCCTATCTCCTGCAAGGAGTTCCTTTATGGTCTTCAGCTGATCAAATGTCTGCCATTATAAAGAGGCCAGTAATGTCATCTGTATGCATAGCTCATTCATAACCTCATTTCTCATGTTCTACCTTACACCATGACAGACTCATCAATACCAAACACATTAACCTTGTGCTGTCTATTAGGATCACATATCATTATTTTCTTATAGCAATCATACTGGAATGTTCCTCATCATGTTCCTTGTGTAGATTATACTGAAGTTAAAGCATTGGAAGAATGCTATTGAAATGTAAGAGAATACTGGCCAAGTATAAAAAGTATACTCCCTTACAAGCACCAATTTATTCTATTCAGCATTACATTTTAGATATTTTGCAGATATAGAAATAATTTACCTTCAACTCACCCTTAAGTACAATCTAAATAATACAGACCTGAATTATGACAGACCTATGGGCATCACTTATTGGGGAAGATTTATTAGTAGTACTTAAAACTATTGCACTATTTTACATAATCACAAAAGAAAAATTGTTTTAATTGTATACAACTATTTTTAAATAATGCACTTGGAATCATAATTATGGGCAGTTGGTTAGAATAATTAGACATTTTTCTTTCACTTGTGTCATCTCAAGTTTAGTAGACTTAAGGGTACTTTACACGCTGCAATATCAGTACCGATATCGCTAGCGAGCGTACCCACCCCCGTCGGTTGTGTGTCTTGGGCAAATCGCTGCCCGTGGTGCACAACATCGCCCAAACCCGTCACACGGACTTACCTTCCCTGTGACGTCGCTCTGGCCGACGATCCACCTCCTTTCTAAGGGGGTGGTTCATGCGGCGTCACAGCGACGTCACACGGCAGCCGTCCAATAGCAGAGGAGGGACGGAGATGAGCGGCTGGAACATGCTGCCCACCTACTTCCTTCCTCATTGCCGGTGGACGCAGGTAAGGAGATGTTCGTCGTTCCTGCGGTGTCACACATAGCGATGTGTGCTTCCGCAGGAACAACAAACAACATCGTACCTGCAGCAGCAATGATATTTGGAAAAGGAGCGACGTGTCAATGAGCAACAATTTTTCATGTTATTGTGCTCGTTGATCGTCGCTCCTTGGTGTCACACGCTGCGATGTTGCTAACGGCGCCGGATGTGCGTCACTAACGACGTGACCCCGATGATATATTGTTAGCAATGTCGCAGCATGTAAAGCACCCTTTAGAGGGTCTTTCCAGGAACAATCTCCCTGTGATTCTAGACACTACGAGCAGTATGAATAGAAGGGTAGTCAGACAAGCCAGGATCATAAGCCAGGAGGTAAGGTATAAGGTTCAGGGAGCAGACAGAGATGTGGTCAGGAAGAGGTCCGAGGTCAGAAGTCGGGAGATAATGTATAAGATTCAGGGAGTAGACAGAGACATAGTCAGCAAGAGGCTCAAGATCAGAAGCCGGAAGGTAACATATAAGGTTCAGGGAGCAGACAGAGTTGTGGTCATGAAGAGGTCTGAGGTTAGAAGCCAAGATCAGAACACACACCAGACAGGAGGCAAGAACACACTGAGCAAACAGGAAGTACGACTGGTGAAGTTCAGACAGAGCAATCCCAGTGAAGAAACAGAACAATCCCTAGGAACGAGGCGCATCAGTGAAGGCACCTCCCAAACCCAGCGTGGACCCTAGTGCTTAAAGAAAACCTGTCAGCAAGTGCAAAATACACATAGCAGAGCATTTTCAAATGCAAATTGCTCCGCACAGCGGAACCATGACATTTCATAGTAAAGGTACTGCAGGATTAGACATAGTAAAATATTTCCAAGGATAGCTATTATATTGCCATACAGTGCTCAATTTCACACAAATTTGGCTAGGCTATGGTGGTCATATCACTGCACTTGTAGGGCACAGCTCCACTTTGGTTTTCTCCATCAGCACCACCCGCACTTTTTGATTAAGAGTGGAAACAAAGGCTGTCCTGTATAACGTGACCTCTGTTCTTCACTGTAAGTCAAGGAGCCAAGATGGTGCCAGCGGTGAGAAGTAAAAAAGAGCCAAGATTTGCAAGTGCACTAATACACCAACCAGTTCACTTTCAAGCCTAATTTACACATAAGAAATACATGAATTTTGGTGCAACAGAGCATGAGATGACAATTGAATTCCTTGAAATCTGTTATCCCGTATTACCATGCAGAACCTTAGGCTTCCTAGGGACATTTTTGCTAACAGGTTTGCTTTAATTAAAATACCAACATGACGCCCGGCATGCTATGTTATTAGTGTAGCTGTCCATGGTGCTCTGCACTACTTTTATGGCTCAGCCATATTAATTAATTTTGAACAAATGGCGTGTTGATTTAATGGCATAAGTACTTTTGGCCATTGTAGCAAGCTGTAGGTATCATGATGGTGGTTGGTACATCTGATTCAAAATTGCAAAAAAAATCCCTTTCTGTTATTATATTTTTTTAAAGAAAGCCTCTACTCTTCTTTTGGACACTAACGGAATCTGTGTGATGCAATGGCAGGGAGCCTTATTCCAACATTGTGTCACTTTCTGAGCAGCTTGCTGCAGTTTCTATATCATCAGTGTTTTATGAGAAGGAGATTATCACTCCTGCACTGACAGTCACTTGCAAGCCAATCCAGCTAATCTGTATAATCCCGCCCCCACTACTCATTGGAAGATTGCTGACAGTGCACAGTGTACACAAGAAGCTGCCAATCGGTGGTATGGGCAGAGTTGTACACAGCTCAAAGAAAACAGGGATTCTATTAAATTCTACCAAGTAGTCCAGTAAGTGATACATTAGTGAAATTAGTGTCTCTGCTCCTACATCATACATCACAAAGCAAAAACTAAAGCGTGCTTTACACGCTGCGGCATTGCTAGCGATGTGTACACAGCGAACGATTTGACAACTTTTTGCGATCGTTACTGATCGCAAAAATGTGTCACACACAACATCGCTAACGAGGCCGGATGTGCGTCACCAACACCGTGACCCCGACGATATCTCGTTAGCGATATCATTGTGTGTAAATGGCCCTTTAGACACAGATTTTCTTTAAGGCTGTCAAAAACAAACCAAAAAAATCCTCCAAATGTCTCCAAATAATTTACTTTAGCAAATTAGTATTCCTGAAAGCATAATTTTAATCCAAAGTCATCATGGCAAGTCTTCTTGATGGACGTCCTTCTAATCAGGAGTTAACCTATCACTGTTTTTACGGCAATGCAATTTTTTTATATTTGATTGATAAGGAAAGAAGACTTTAAGTACCTTTGATATAATTTTTTTTATCAGATTCACATGATTTTAATGCTTAATTATTTTTTTAGATTTTTAATATTTGAAAAGATATCTAAAGTTTGTTTTGCAAAGGAACAGAAGTGGCCATACATCTTTCATTTTTATTGCTTATTTTTGTTAATTTCCACTCAACTTTCCATTAATATGCTTGGATACAGCACTCTGTGAACAGCCAGCTTCTTTAGCAATGACCTTTTGTGGCTTACCCTCCTTGAGGAGTGTGTCAATGACTACCTTCTGGACATCTGTCAAGTCAGCAGTATTCCTTATGATTGTGTAGCCTACTGAACCACACTAAGGGACCATTTTAAATACTTAGGAAGCCTTTCCAGGTGTTTAGTAGTAATTATTCTATTTTTTTTTAGATAACTTTTGGGTTTTCATTGGCTGTAAGCCACAATCAACAACATTAACGGAAATAAACACTTGAAATAGATCCCTCTGTGTGTAACGACTCTATATAATATATAGTAATAGATCCCTCTGTGTGTAATGACTTTATATAATATATAGGAATAGATCCATCTGTGTGTAATGACTCTATATAATATATAGGAATAGATCCCTCTGTGTGTAATGACTCTATAGAATTTATAGGAATAGATAACTCTGTGTGTAATGACTCTATATAATTTATAGGAATAGATAACTCTGTGTGTAATGACTTTATATAATATATAGGAATAGATCCCTCTGTGTGTAATGACTCTATATAATATATAAGAATAGATAACTCTGTGTGTAATGACTCTATAGAATTTATAGGAATAGATAACTCTGTGTGTAATGACTCTATATAATTTATAGGAATAGATAACTCTGTGTGTAATGACTCTATATAATTTATAGGAATAGATAACTCTGTGTGTAATGACTTTATATAATATATAGGAATAGATCCCTCTGTGTATAATGACTCTATATAATATATAGTAATAGATCCCTCTGTGTGTAATGACTCTATATAATATATAGGAATAGATAACTCTGTGTGTAATGACTCTATATAATTTATAGGAATAGATCCCTCTGTGTGTAATGACTCTATATAATATATAGGAATAGATCCCTCTGTGTGTAATGACTCTATATAATATATAGGAATAGATAACTCTGTGTGTAATGACTCTATGTAATTTATAGGAATAGATAACTCTGTGTGTAATGACTATATAATATATAGGAATAGATAACTGTGTGTAATGACTCTATAATTTATAGGAATAGATAACTGTGTGTAATGACTCTATATAATATATAAGTTTCCCTTTTTGTATTGTATTACTGACATAAATGTACTCTTTGAGGATATTCTACTTTATTGAGATGCACTTGTAGCATAAAAAAAAACACCCCCTTCTCCTTCACGTTTCTTGATGAGACTTTATAAACCAAAGGTTTTATTTCTTTTTTTCCCCCATATGTTAAATAACTATAGAAATCCAAACAACTTACTGACTCATTGCAATTCGGCACATTTTACAGAATGGAGCAAACAATATATCATCTAAACCTGGCTAGCACGGGCATTCCATAATTATTGGTGAGGAAATTAAATAGGATATCGCTAGATATGTACTGAGAATTAATCGTGGTTTCTGTTGTAATTATATTTTCAGGAGGAATTAATCATGGTTCAGTTCATTCCATAGGATTGCTATCTCCAGTTTCCATTTCCATGTCACATTAGAAATATTCCTCAGGAATTATGTTGCACCCCAGGGGTAGATGGGTAAACTGCTCGGCTGTAATTACTTGTGCAATGATTTACTGGGTTAAAGAAGAAAGCTGAAATAGCTAAATACATTGTCTGCTATTTACCATGAATAGCAGCATATGTATTATCAGTTTGTACTTGTATTGTACATGTGTAGGAAACAAATATCACAAAATGCAAGATAAATCTCTGGGTTTACAGTGAGGTTCATGGTGATATTAGGCTATGCTTACATTTTATAACAGAAACTATGATGGAGGAATGTCAACTTTACTTATCAGACTTTATTATGTAGTTTGCTGCAGGGAAAAACCTCAACATAGGGTCTTATCCAGAAATGATAATTAGGGATGAGTATTGGAAAGACTCTGAGGTTCTGAGAGTCTCAACCAACTGAAAGGCTCATGGTATACGGCTGTCGTAGCCTCATGTGTGTACCAGTAGGTCAATAGTGATTTATTTTTCTACACGCTCCTGAAGAAGGAGAGGGATCTCTGTGAAACTCGTAGAGAAATAAATCTTTATTGACCTACTTTGGGATGTTTTTTTTCACCACGACAGAGTGACATCTATACCCATTCTTCCTCTCTTGGTTTGCTATCAGACTTTATTGAAATACACTTGGGTTGTTCAGTTTCTGTTGGTTTCACAACAAGGATCGTGCAACATGATGCAGTAGACCACTCAATGTCATGAGGACACATTGGCCTGTATCATCAAGCAATTTTTTGCTAAAACTTTGGAGTAAAACGGCTTAAAATGTTGCAAATTTTTTGCTCTATCTGTAGTTGCAGAAAAAAATGAGGGACTTTTTGAAGCCAGTCCTTTTAATTTTTTGAATAATGTGCATAGTTATATGAAATTGGATTTGGCCAAGGTAAACAAATTCATCATGATTTACCCTACAAAAGTTAAATAAATTACAATAGTAATGTACATCAGCACTTCCGGGCACAAATTTCTGGTGATGGTGTAGGGCAATTGGAAAATGTATCAAATTTATTAAGAGGTAAATGATTCTTAATCACTTTATGACTTAGGATGTACCTATGTGGCCTTGGTCATATCGGTCTCATTAACAAGGGCTCACACGATGATCCAGCATTATTCCTCGCACATGTTTGCAATCTGCCAACAGGTGCAGGTGGATTGGTGATCCACCCATGCCTGTTAATGCTGCAACTATATTCAGCATCTGAACAGCACCCAACTCTGAACTCAGACACGGACTTCTATGAAAAGACCATGTTCCAGTTTGAGCCCTGGGTACTAGGTGTCCAGTATGAACCCTGAACTCTACATTTTGGGTAAGCTCATCCCTAATCCTACATTCTTGAAAACTTAAAAATTCCAAGTTTTATGCATTCATCTTTATTTCTACTGATTTTTACTTTTTTTTTTAAATAGGTAAAACTGCAAAGTGCTTGTTTAATTGTTTTATGTACTGCTCATTGCCTCAGTTACCTGCAACCACAGTGGTGGCTGTATATCACAGACAAGGAGCATGTACTTGCATGCTCTTTGTTCTACAGCTTGTGAGAAGAAATAGGTGAACCCGAACAGTAAAGTTATGTGTTCGTATCAAACACAGACTTTACAAAAAAATAATTGTTTTGGTTTGTAGTGCCAAACACTTGATCGAGGATTGTGTGCTCAGATATGCTCGGTGATCAGCCCAGTGCTTGCAGTCTCTAAATGGGGGTAAAAACAGCATTATTGGATGTAGTGAGTATGAAAAAAAATGAAAAAAACCCTCCCTTCCTCCGAACTGCTTTGTTTATGGCTGGCTATATGTGCACAGACAGTCAAACTTCCTAATCAGTTACTACTAATGGGGTTCAGGTGAAGTCCGTGTCCCGAACTGAACTTTATATAAAGTCCAGGTGAACTCGGGGAACTTGATCTTCCGTGGGTCTGCTCATCTCTACACATAAGTGCTGTTCTGATGATGGCCAGATCTAACTAACCTCTGTGTCCTTTAGCGCCTCTAAAGGCCCAGTCATACACAATGACTTACCAGCGATCCTGACTACGATACAACCTGATAAGGTATGGAAGGAAAAACGGGTTTGGGACTCAGCACCAATGCAGTAATATAAAACTTGGAACTTTATTAGAAAATCTAAAACAAAGGTACACAGGTCATCCAAAAAAATCACCATGTGATTTGCCTAGCGGCTTTACGCTTTTCGGACAAACAGGGGAAATTAAAAGCAGTCCTTAGTCATAAGGACTTATGACTAAGGACTGCTTTTAATTTTCCCTGTTTGTCCGAAACGTGTAAAGCCACTAGGCAAATCGCATGGCGATTTTTTGGATGACCTGTGTACCTTCATTTTAGATTTTCTAATAAAGTTCCAAGTTTTATATTACTGCATTGGTGCTGAGTCCCAAACCCCTTTTTCCTTCCATATCTACTCTGAATCACGGACTGGCCTGTCCAGGGGACTGCGGGCATCCATCCTTGCTTTGGAGACTTCATATGGGTGAGCTGAAACCTTCATTATTTTCCTACAACCTGATAATGATCGCTGGTAAGTCGCTGGGAGGTCGCTGGTGAGATGTCACACAGTCAAACCTTACTAACGATACAGTAACGATCAGCGACCTGTATAACGATCTCAGCGGGCGTTGGGGCCGTGTTAGGAGATCGTTGGTAGGCGTCAAACACAGCGATGCGTCCTGCCCAGCAGGACATCACCTTTGAAGAAAATCGTCCCGGCTATTCAGCAATGACTAGCGATCTCACAACAGGGGCCTGATCGCTGGTAGGTGTCACACATAACGAGATCGCTGGCAAGATTGTTGTTGCTTCACAGAGACTGTGACTCAGCATCAATCTCGTTAGTGATCTCGTTGTGTGTGATGGGGCCTTAAGGCTGTAGAGTCAATGATTTCTCAGCTGGCAGCATCAGAGAGTACAAAGTTTAGTGTCTCAGTTCTTGCCTAGACTCTCAGTCTTCGGGCGATCAATTTAGGAGAACAATGTCCCATCAATCCAGAAGCGAGGAGGCAGAACAGAAGATAGAAACATGAGACAACCTATTTAAAAAATTATACAATTGTTCCATCCCTGTCATACAGAATATTTGGGATTTTGAGTGTTAGTAGTTAAGAACTGTGTCACAGACTTGATATTGTAGATATTCCCGCTAGAGTTGTCTATAAATAGATTAGGAAAGGTTTATACCTTCCGAATTCCCTAAAGTATTGCGAGTAAGAGAAAATGTATTTCTATTTGTGTTTCTTAATCAACTTTAATATTCCCTTCTCCATTGACATTTTTGTTTCATGCCTTATGTGCCGTCAGTAAGTGACAGGACGTGGATTCGCTGTAGTTTGATCTTGAATCTCAAGGTTTCTGCTGAAGCAGCAATTCTTTAAGTTTTAGGTGGAGTTTGTATTATCAGCCTGTGAAGCAATTTTCATCTGCAGTCATGACATTTGTGCTAAGTAAGCTATCTGGAAAAGTTTCTGTTTCCTTCATTTTCAGAGATCATGCATTCATATTTTTAAACAGAAGGTCATGTTAAACAGTAAAAATGCTAATCATTGCTTGTTGGAGCGGGATTTACAATGCAGACAGTTATTCCGTAAACTAGAAGGGAAGATGAAGGTTTGCGGAAAGGTTTGATGATGAGTAAAGGTCCATTAAACTTTAAAGCTATCAAGGAAGTCCTGTTAATTCTACAAACAACTTGAATGGACCAATTTGAAAGAAATTTGGTTCCATAACAGACCTCATTTTGGAGGTTATCCAGATTCAAAAATATTTATTCATATACAATATTGGAGAATTTTGAGTTTATAATGATGAATTCTTGGGTTCGTAGTAGAGAACTGTTGAGAAGAGTCTCGCTCTCTGTAGGATTTGTCCTGTCCTACATTACACCGATGAGAATTTGAGATGAATGGGTATTGTATAATACTCAATTTATCCTGTGGTTGTGCTCAATGAACATTGGGTTCTTCTTAGTTCCTGGTTTCTCTACAGATAACGGCTGATTAGTGGGTTTCTCAGCAGGAGAACTTTGTGAGCAGCTTACTCCCAAGAAACTTTTCTATCAAGTAGAAATAATTCAAAGCAAGGACCCACTATTACTGGTTTACTCTATTAATGTACTTCATAAGGGCTGATTTATTTATTTAAATGTAGAGTGAATATACAGTGGTATAGATCTAGTGGTGATTTTACCCCTTTTGAAAATACTTTCCTAACATTACAGACATTTGTCATCAGTAGACCTGATTAAAAAGTTACATAGTTACATAGGCATAAAAAAGCCCTAGGTTCATCTAGTTTAACTTTCCTCCACCAATTATATATTTTGTCATTAAAGGGAACCTGGCATCTCCATTCTCCGGGACCCCCGCGCCTCCAGTTTTGGCCATCTTTGTCCTCCTTCTGAAGCTAGTATGGATGACACATTCTACATCATCTACACTAGCCAACAGTGAGGTCCTGCACAGGCGCACTTTGATCTTCCCTGCTCAGGGCAGATCAAAGTATTGTAATGCGGCTGCACGGGACTTCAGTATGTGAGGATGTTTTTCACTCGCAGCAGTTATGGTGAAGAGTGGAAGGCCCAAGAGAAGTAAGTGAAAAGTTGAGAATAAGTATATATATATATATATATATATATATATATATTCATTCATTCATTTATTCAACTTTTGCGTTCTGAGTCCATGCAGGAGCAAATTACAAAAAACCTGCATTTTTGTGAATGTAGATTTTTATGATAGTTGAGGAGATTTCCATTCCACTTGAATATATGTGTTTGTCATGGAATAGGCAGCTCTTTCTTGTGTATTCTAAAAAGAGCAAGGAGTTTCTTCTCCCTCTCTACAACCCATGATGCGGGGCTAGCCTTCTGGCTTAACAATTCAATAGCTTACTTACACCATTTTCAATCTTTGCATTCATTATGATGAAGAAGGGGGCTGACCTAAGTAATGAATAAGCCTGGTAGCCAGCCCCTTCATCAGTTGCTGACATAGATAAAAGGGGAAGACTTGTTGCCTATGTCTGAATGGACATTGACATTGAGCTGTTGGGATCACAAGAGGGGCTCTAGAATAGAGAGAATAGCTTAGATGTAAAATAAAATAAAGTTTTTACATTTTAAAATAAATTATTTTTCTATTGTATATTAAGTTTTTAGGTATGCAGAAAACTCGTCTGCTGCAGATTATTACTCTGCAGATAGCTACTGATTTGTAACAGTGATGTACGGCCAACTATGGATGTTTTAGTGTCTGTTTGGGGTCTAAGGTTCTATAGACAGAAGTTTAAACATTCCGTTAATTATTTGAAGTGTTTTTGTTGATTTTTTCCTCCGATACTTTACTGACCTAAATAGATGTGTCATAAAAACCCCTTAAAACAAAATGATTTCATCTGCTATATCTTCAAGGTCTCGAATGCACATTTCCGATGTAGCATCCCTCCTCCGTGTACACACACCGGATTTATTATTTATTAGACAATGATTAACTGCTGTAGCCTCCACACAAACATCCTTATTCGCGCTTCTATTAGCCTGTCAGTGATTCAAGTTATTTTGATATATTCATTTTCTAGTAAATCATCGCTGGTGACTTTTGCCTGACCAAATCCAATCAAATTCTTGGCATATATTCCCCCTTTCCAGAGTCATACATATAGAGTACAAGGTTAAATCAGTTTCTGCAACCTTACACGCTGATTCACAGTAGAGGCAGTAATGTAACTGTAGTCAGGAAAATGGATTTCCTTACATGTATACTTTATTCACAGTGATTGCCGCTATCTGATTTAAAGCTAGGGTAACCTCAAAGACATCGTTGCTGCCATCCATCTGGGGAGGGTGTGAGCTTTATCAGTAGGCCAAAATACAGTTCCCCTTGTTTCCTTTTAGGCTTCTCATAAATCACAAATCTTTATATTGTCGGAGCAGCCAACTCTGTGTGTCTACATTTCTAGCTTTGTTCCCACTTTTATTTGAAGTCGGTGTGAAAATAATCCATTTAGACTCTAAATCCAAGTAGACAGTGAAAACTACAGTAGTACATCAGATATCTCTAAGATACTGGGGGATGCAATGGTAATTGTAATAGTTTCGACTCAATGATAAATCTACAGGATGCAAAGAAAAAAAAGTAAAATGAAAACTTAAAAAAATATATAAATTTTACCATTAGTTTTCTGTTTCCTCTTTTTACAATTGGTTTAGAAAACTAGCTGACAAATAAATTCTGAGTTAATGGACAATATAGGACCTATCTCTTGTAGAGAGTAGGGTGAAGCTAAAGAAAAGTGACTTATCGGCATTGTTCTCGGGTGGAAGAGACATCCAGTTGTTTCTTGGTTAAAATACTTGAGGTTGGGTTCCACTTCAGAATTTTGTCAGAGATTTTGTCTAGCAAAAAAAATTAATTTTTGAGATAGCTATACTAAAATGTATCCACCATTTTTTAATATACCTTACTTTTCGGTTTATAAGATGCTCCATATTATAAGACGCACCCCAAACTTAGAGAAGGAAAATAGGAAAATATAATTTTCAATGTTAAAATGAGGGTCCGTCTTCTAGTCCTAGTGTCTCTTAATCCTAGTGCTTACCAGAAGGGGGTGGTGGTGGTGGAGTGGCTCAGGAAGGTCACAGGAGGCAGGGTCAGCCATGCTGTGGGCTCAGAGGAGGGGGTGTTGCGTCTCAGAAGGCTCAGTGGATGCAGTGTCAGCAATACTATGGCCTCCTGGGTGTCACGACAGTGGGCATCCTTGATCTGCTGGTGTGCTGTGGGGGTGTCACTGCAGTGGAGCAACTCAGGAGGGTCACAGGATGAGGTGTCAGGGTATTGCTGTGGTGGTGGGTGGGTGCCTGATCTGACTGTGGACTCCATTGAATTGCCCGCAGTTAACGCGATGGACTTCAACAAAATGCGTGTGCAGAAAGGCCTCCGCTGCCATTTTCTTGAAGTCCATCACATCAACCGCTTGCGATTCAATAGAGACCGCAGTAAAATCAGGTGCCTGCCACCACTGTGACACTGCTTTAACACCCTCAATATTGCCGTCCCTTCCTGCTATGACCACACTCCACAACCACCACCCCGGTAAGCCATATCTGCATTGTAAGATGCACCCCGATTTTACCCCCATTTTTGGGGGAAAAAAAGTGTGACTTACAATTCGTAAAATACGGTATTCGCTATATTGGAATTTAGAGATTTAAGGAAATAAACTTTCATGACTTCAAGGAACCGCCTTGTAATTTTGTGAACAAATGCAAACTGTTCACTACTGCAACCTGTCCTCTGCTTATTGTGTAAGGTAATGATGGCAGGTCTCTTTATATGTTATATAAACAGGACTGTCCTATCCTTTTTTCTAATTGTAGCATCCCTAAAAATCAGCTGATTGCAGGTGGTCCAGCTTAAAAATAAATGAATAATTTAGTATTGTTGACCACCATATTTATGATTGGGCTGAGCCCTCTAGTACTAA
This sequence comes from Anomaloglossus baeobatrachus, assembly GCF_048569485.1. Taxonomy (NCBI): domain Eukaryota; kingdom Metazoa; phylum Chordata; class Amphibia; order Anura; family Aromobatidae; genus Anomaloglossus; species Anomaloglossus baeobatrachus. The sequence goes on from NC_134354.1 coordinate 73,938,848, forward strand.
ATCTGTTTTCTTGAAGTTTATTCAGCAAATCAAAAGCTTGGTATTACCTCATCTCTTGACTTGCACATGTTCTAATAACAAGTATAGGCAGCAAAGGTGGGCAGATCTGATGAGATTCAAAATTAACAAATATCACAAAATTTTGCCGGCTTGGAATTTCAACTTCCCATGAATTTATTATCTGTTAATTGAATGTCTTTTATCATACCCTGGGCATTCGTTAGACCCCAGGTCATAATAAATGCTAGATTTAAAAAAAAAAACAACCCAAAACATAATCAAACACTCATCTCCGCTGCTTACTATTTCCTGTACAGTCCTTGACACATCTTCAGGCTACTACTGTACTCAGAAGCCCTTGGTATCTTCACCCTAGGCCAGGACTTTTTGCCATTTGTAGGACCGGGGTGACCCTAGTCATGTGTAGTCATGGCTGGAAGTCTGGGCCTAGAGAGCACATTGAGGTTATATTGCAACTGTGAAGAGATTAAATGGGCCTAGTCATGTGTTCTTATCTGGGAATTCTGGCTGTGACTAAACCGAAGACAGGACTCAACCTGTCAGGAGGATTTATGATTCACTACAAAATCTGAGGAGTCTATTTCAGAGACTGCTAGGGCACCATGCCTCTGATCCTACATGAACATTGGGACAATAAACCGTTCACACCACTAATCAAAGCTAATTAAGGATTTACTCTTTAAGCTCAGTGTTTGTTTATTTAAATGTCCTTGTATTATGCCATCCCTCTGCTCTGTTTGTGTATATATTTTTATTTCTTCATATATTTTGTCATACCATGCCTGATAAATGGACCTGAGATGTCTCGAAAGCTTGCTTTGTAACACTATTTTATTTTATTTTAGTTAGCCATTAAAAGGTATCACAACTACAAAATTATAATTTTGTTTCTCTCACTGAGAACAATCAATCATTTTAAGCCTAAGATGTCTCTGCACAAGCCACAGATATTCACAGGCATGTGCAGGGCCTCTAAATGACCAGGAGTCCCAGGCTAGCATAAAGATATCAGAGGCTTCAGCACTTAGTGGCAGTAAGAAGAGGTACCAAGTACCATATAGTGAAGAGCATGGCTAGAAAGGTGAGTGGAGAGATAGATATTGTATTGTACAAAAATACTAATTATAAGTGATTAACAAGAAGAATAAAGTAAGTTTACATTTTTCAGTTAACTGTGTAGGAATATGATAGAATAAAAATAAAACACTTTTCTCCGTTGTTTTTTGTGTGATGTTTAGTACTTGTGACTTGCCCATATAAATCTTAAAATATCGAATTTCTGAAAACTCGTCTAATGGTAAGTGCACACTACATATTTTTTAGGCAGGCATGCTCCATAACCCGCCTAAAAAAGTGCAAAATAACCATTAAAAAGAATGAATACATAAAAAAGATATTCTGTTCATATGTTCAAACCTTGAAGATTCTTTGAACTGCTTCACATTTCCATAAACACCAAGCAATGTACCCTTTCACGACATCTGTCATACATGTACGATGCATGTCGGAAGTGAGTGTATGGAGCCGGCTCATGGGGAAAGCTTGCCCTATACCTGACAGGTATTGATTGTTTGTTACATCCAGGATCTGCCTTGAACAATCGACAGGGGAGCATAGTTCCGATAGTGATTGTTATCCAGATTAATCCCACTGTCAAACTCTGACTGCAGGATTTAACATGTGCCGACATGGGGTTGTGCCGTTTTAAGCTCCCATTGGCGTGCTTGTGACATCATCAGGGTCAATGATGGGTTGCTATGACAGCAGGGGTTCTGCTGAAAATCTCTGAGCTTGTCATAGTAGCACTTTGCTGAACTTCAAGGGAGACTGTGATTTATGCTATGTACTATCATATTGCAAAGTGATTTTTACCATAAAATTTACACCTTAAAAATAATTTGTAAACAAAAATGTCAGAATTTTGTTTTTTTCACAATTTCTCCACATTTGGAATTTTTTACCCATTTTACAGTACAATATGTGGTAAATGAATGCTATCATTCAAAAGTAGATCTTATCCTGAAAAAAATAAGACCTAATATGTCAATGTGAACAGAAACATAAAAAGTTATAGCAAAAATGAAAATTGACCGCATCTTTAAGTGGTTAAAAAAAGTGAATTGACCATTCTATAGGCAGCTTCCATCCAGTAATCACTAGTTTATACACTGCAAGGAAGTAAAATAACATGCTGTGTCAAAAACATCTCAAAAACCCAAATGAAAAATTGGAGGCATTAACCAAATTTAAAAAAGTAAAGGTAGACATGTTAGAATAATCAAATCCTCATTTCACTATTTACCATAATTGAGATAATTTCTTATTTATATCTATATTTTCTATGCTCTGATTACAAGGTTATGTCCAGTCCTCGATTTTTCCTCCTCCTCCTCCTCCTCTTCCTCTTCCTCCGCTTCCTCTTCCTGCTCCTCCCTTTTTCTTCCTCTTCTCCCTCTTCTCCTTTTTCTTCCTCTTCTACCTCTTCTTCTCCTTCTCTTCCTCCTCTTCCTCCTTCTCCTTTTTCTTCCTCTTCTCCCTCTTCTTTTTCTTCCTCCTTCTCCTTTTTCTTCCTCTTCTCCCTCTTCTCCTTTTTCTTCCTCTTCTCTTTCTACTCCTTTTTCTTCCTCTTCTCCCTCTTCTCCTTTTTCTTCCTCTTCTCCCTCTTCTCCTTTTTCTTCCTCTTCTCCCTCTTCTCCTTTTTCCTCCTCTTCTCCCTCTTCTCCTTTTTCTTCCTCTTCTCCCTCTTCTCCTCTTTCTTCCTCTTCTCTTTTTTCTTCCTCTTCTCCCTCTTCTCCTTTTTCTTCCTCTTCTCCCTCTTCTCCTTTTTCTTCCTCTTCTCCCTCTTCTCCTCTTTCTTCCTCTTCTCCTTTTTCTTCCTCTTCTCCCTCTTCTCCTTTTTCTTCCTCTTCTCCCTCTTCTCCTTTTTCTTCCTCTTCTCCCTCTTCTTCTCCTTCTCTTCTTTCTTCTTCTTTTCATAGCCTCGTGAGTAGTTCAGTGCAACTTATGTGAGTTATGGGGTACTTTACTTACAAACGAAGAGAAAAACTGTTACTCAGAAGCAAACAAGTAACAAATCAATATATTTGGAAACAGGGAAACTCTGTTAGCTGAAAAGTAAATAAGCCTAAGTAACTTTTTCAGAAATCCTTGTAGGTTTCAGCATTAGCATTTCATGTCACATATATTATAGAAACAATAGACACATAGAAATATGTATTACATTTGGTGCTGCTCAGCAAGAACTATTAATATAAAGGTGTGAATAACCTCATCTCAGATCACTTGTTTGTGGTTCACACGGAAAATAAACATGACATTGTCGTTAAGATACTTTTTTTACTGAAAATGACATCTGAACTGAAATACTTTTTTTGGGAAACAGTTTAATTCATGGGGTCAGTGGAGTCTATAGAGAAAATTGCTCATTTATTGTCATTCTTTGTGTTTGCATTTTGCTTGTTCTAAATATGCTTAGAAGTTGTTCTTTTTTATATTGTGGATAAAGTAGCAACTGAATTTTCATGTATCTTTACTAGCCAATAAAATTCAATGTGGTTTGGCAAAGAAAAGTTAATAGAATAAATTTGAGGTGACTGTGCAACATCATCTAATTTACATAAAATAAATTATAATTATGTGAAGTTCTGAGCTAATGAGTATGGTATGACAAGGCAGAATCTCCGCCACTCTCCTCCATTGAATTTTTCTGGGACTCTGTCTGCTTGGCATCAAGAAACTAGTGAGAACTTAAGTTAAGAGATGAAAGAACCCGAGTTTCGGTTTTCGAACCGAACACCAACTAAAAAAAACAAAGCTCAGGTTCAGGGTTCGGATGATTTACATGCAAACTTAACTCGCTCGAGCATCGCTATGCTCGGGTACGCTTGGTGAGCAACCCTGTGCGAGCCACTTGTAGTATTTGAACGCCGCACACTGGGGTAACAACTGAGGGATCACAAGTAGTAGGTAACAAAAAAAATTAAATAAGCCTACCCACCCTCCCCCAAAAGTGATCTGCTTGTGGCTGGCTGTATGTGGGTGGAGACTCAAACTGCCAGTCAGTGATTCCCAACCTCCTCGGGCTAAGTTTGGACCAGTGGAGGTTCAATTCGTTTGCTGCCAGCGAAACGAACCTGCAAAGGTTTGCTCATCTCTATTCAATATGTGTTAATGATGTATACATTTTGCTAAGTATGTTGCCAAGTAGAAGAAAGAATTATTGAAAGCATAGATGTCAAAAAGCCCAAATATTATGATCATTTCAAAAATTGCTATTTACAGTAATAGGTATTGTCGTAACTTTAGAACATACAAAGAAGAGAGGGAAACTAACGTCAAAAAGACACTTCTGCACTGCATCTTTGTTTCACCTATAGGGTAGATTCTTGGTGTCATTCATAGTGTAAAGTTGGGGGTCTTTGCCCCTGACCTTGATCACATTAAAGGTACTTGTGCTATTAATCTGCAGATATGGGGTTAATCTGCAGATTAATAGCATTCTGAAATTGCCTGGCACCCTAAACCCACCTGCCTGGAGTAAATGAACTTTATTCCTCCTGGCAATATTCTGGTTTAAGTCACAGGGTGGTGCTGGTGCAAGTGCAGTCACCGCTTTGAGTATGGAGATTGGTGGCTATAAACACCCCCCCACTGACTGACAGTCACTCACCATTAGAGGAAGCTGTCAGTCAGTGCTGAGGCATGGTTACAGCTGCTAGTCTCCATGCACAGAGCAGTGACTGAACTTGCACTGGTGCCGCCCCATTGACTAAAGGCTGCTTCACACGCTGCAACATCGCTAGCGATGTCGCTTGTGAAAGCACCTGCCCCCGTCGTTTATGCGTCACGGGCAAATCGCTACCCGTAGTGTACAAAATCGCTAGTACCCATCACACATTCCTAGCGATGTCACTGTGGCCGGCAAACAGCCTCTTTTCTAAGGGGGTGGTTCGTGCGGCATCACAGCGACGTCATACGGCAGGCGTCCAATAGAAGCGGAGGGGCGGAGAGCAGCCGCATGAAAGTCATGCCCACCTTGTTGCCGGAGGACGCAGGCACGGTGTTGTTCGTCGTTCCTGGGATGTCACACGTAGCAATGTGTGCTGCCTCAGGCATGACGAAAAACCTGCGTCCAAAATCAGCAACGACATTTGGGAAATGGACGACGTGTGAACAATCAACAATTTGGTAAGTATTTTGCATCATTAACGGTCGCTCGTACGTGTCACACGCAACGACGTTGCTAACGAGCCGGATGTGAATCACGAATTCTGTGACCCCAACGACATCTCGTTAGCAATGTCATTGCGTATAAAGCGGCCTTTACACTGGATGAATAAAATTCTTTTTCTGCCAGCAGCAGGGTTTAATTTGCAGGCATCAGACAGGTTAATAACTCAAAAGCATTTTTCCCTTTAAGATATACTATATGGTGGCACCTAGTGCTGAAGTACAGCTGGTAGAAAGGAACATAAATTTATTAATATTTTTTTATTTTATTTGTTTTCTTTATCTGGTCTACAATCTGTGCTAATTTAGGGGTATAATCTGGTGTGAAATACTTAAAATCTGACTATTTCCTAAGATAAGCAGCACAAATATCTTGTTACTCTAAGGGGCACTTTGCACACTGCGACATCGCAGGTGCGATGTCGGTGGGGTCAAATTGAAAATGACGCACTTCCGGCATCGCATGCGACATCGCAGTGTGTAAAGGCTGGATGATACGATTAACGAGCGCAAAAGCGTCGTAATCGTATCATCAATATAGCGTCGGCGTAATTCATAATTACGCCGACGCAATGGTCCGATGTTGTTCCTCGCTCCTGCGGCAGCACACATCGCCGTGTGTGAAGTCGCAGGAGCGAGGAACGTCTCCTACCGGCCTCACTGCGGCTTCCGTAGGATATGCGGAAGGAAGGAGGTGGGCAGGATGTTTACATCCTGCTCATCTCCGCCCCTCCGCTCCGATTGGCCGCCTGCCGTGTGACGTCACAATGACGCCGCACGACCCGCCCCCTTAACAAGGAGGCGGGTCGCCGGCCACAGGGACGTCGCACGGCAGGTGAGTGTGTGTGTGAAGCTGGCGTAGCGATAATTTTCGCTGCGCCAGCTATCACCACATATCGCTGCTGCGACGGGGGCGGGGACTATCACACTCGGCATCGCAGCATCGGCCTGCGATGTCGTAGTGTGCAAACCCCGCCTAACACCTAGTTAAGAACATTTCAAGGGTCTAAAGTAGAGATGAGCAGTTTCGTCAAGGCTCGGTTCACCGGCAGCAAATGAGCCTAGATCCACAGGCTCCAGCTTGACCCGATCCCTGGATCAAGTCATTGATTGGCAGTTTGTGTCTCTGCCCACATACAGGTAGCCATAAGCAGATCACGTTCGTGAAAGGGTTGGTGGGCATTTTCAAACCTTCGTTTTGTTGTACACTACATATGATCACGCTGTTGTTAACCCATCCAAATAATGCAAGCGGCTTGCCAGGGCTGAACACCAAGCGTACCTTAGCATAGTTTTGCTCATGAAAGTTTTGTTCGCACGTAAAGCATCCGAACCCCAAACCCAAATCTTGATTTTTAAATTTGGTGTTTGATTCAAAAACTGAACCTCAGCTTCACTCATCTTTATTCTAAAACAGATTTTATAAAGATGAAATTACCATCATCTCTAGGCTCAAGCTCCCTACTTTGCAAGTACAATAACATTTATATAACATATGGTGGGTGCCCTCTATGTTTTTTATCTAAGATTTCAATTTATGCTATTTTTGTTCTGAGAGAATAGGGCACCAATTTCCTAATATAAAACCCCTGTATATGGGAACCACCTGATACACGAGCACCCTATGATGCGTAGTGCTAGTATTCTTCTTTTGTTGACATTACCAAATATGACAACGGAAGTTCCCGAAGAAGTAAACTTTGTCAAGCGTTACTTAGCAGTTCCAGTGATTTTCTCACTTATTATTTCATTTTCACATGCAGGATTTGGTTCTCAGAAAGAGCCGCTGCTTTACTTTCATGAATAACACTTGATATCCAAGTTTAGGAAGAATCTGCCTGTGCATGAATTGTTAAAACACCTGTTCCAAGCAATAACTGTTGGATATAAGGACAGAATAAGTAATGATAATTTACATTTTAATTAGCCTTTTAGAAGAGCTGGAAGTTCAAACACTGAATTTCATTTCATTAAAGCTTCAGCTATTGCGAGCATTAATTCGCATGGCAATCATGGAGGTTACATGTAAGACAACAGCTCTAGAGTCAACGGCTCTGATGTTGTGTATACAGAACGGTGGTGATAATGCACCATTAACAAAAAGAACAAATAATAGAACATTTACACAACGAATCGAATTTGCCATGTACGGGTTTCCTGAAAACAGAAGACTTTTTGTCTTGTGCAGCCGCTCAGCGCATTTTAATTTTAAGCTTGTACAATATTACAATACAGCTAGTGTTGGACAACTTGTGCTCCTCTAGATGTTGCTGCTGAATTCCAGTTCCCAAAAGTCTCTGCCAATCTGTCTGGCAGGCCATGCTGAGTGTTAAAGATTAATCTTATTGCAGCTGAAGGACCTTCCCATTTCTATGTGGGAGGTCAAGAAGCAGGAAAAGGCACAAGCTTATCCTTTGGAGCTCTTCAACATTTTAAACAATGACAGCTGGAAGCCCGTCTAATCCCCCATAGGGGGAAAAGAAGATTTATTTACAGGATGAAATATGGCTTCCAATTTTTATTATGTACTTTTTTTAATTAGAAGTTTGAGCAAATCTGATTTTAGCAGCTTAACGGCTAATCTTTCACTACCTCCAAAATATTTGTGCTATACACAAATATGCACTTTCTTACATTTCTTAATCATATGCCAACATATAGTGAAATAATGAACTTAACGGGGTTGTCCGCTGCTCAGACAACTCCTTTTTAAATATTATATTTCCCAATATGAAATAAAAATAACCTATTATCACATCCCATACAGGCGCCATAGCAACAATATCACGTGAGCACTTGACAAGGAGTATGCCATGCAAACAAATATAAATTTATTTAACAACAAATAAATAGAAGTAGAAATGTAAATACAAATAAAAACAATGAAGTTGGGCAAAATATTGACTATGTGATCCTTATGCATATACACAATGAAGAGATGATACCATAGAAAAGGTTATTTAGAGAAGGAGTAAATAGTGAGAAAGTTCTATGTGGACATGAACAGAACAAGTCTAACAACTGAGAGGAAAATAATTGCTCTGAAACAATTATCTCCTTCAAAGTGCAATTGCAAAGACCAAGTCTAACCCATGTCTCCCACATACACAAGACCCCCTTCCCAGCAGACAGATTAACCCCAACGTACGTTTCACTTTTTTTGAATATTTACAAAAACGGCTGTATTGAACTGCTTCCTCAAGGGGAATCAGCCAAGTTTGAGCACTGTAGCCAATCAGAGGCTGCTATTAGTTGGCAGTGCTCACAGCTCCCCAGGGCATGCAAGGTTTGTCCAAAAGAAATGACAGCACATCAGTTCAATAGCGGCCAATGTTTGGCTGCAGAGCTCACAGGGCATAACAATGTCACGGGAGAGCTTGCACAGACATTGCTGGGGGAAAAAGGGACTATAAAGTATGGTTATTTTTCAATATATTATTTAAGAAGGGGTTGTCCAAATAGTGGATAAAACCATTAAGAAAACATGTTTCTTAAGATTTGTTTAAGCTATATGTGTCTATCTGTGGCCTCCCAATGGTCATGATATGCATTGTTGATTGTATCTAAGAACCTTGAGGAACCGTAGTCATTAAAAGGGTTTTCCCACAGTGAAGTATATTTTAATCAATAGAGTTTGGAATAATAAGTTCCATATTTGTATGTGTTAAAAGAAATGTTCAAGTGAAGAAATAATCTTGTTTGTTACTTCTGACCATGTAGACCTACACCAGCTCATTGTTGGCACATATCACATTTCCTGGCCGAGGGGGAAGCTTGAGTCAATTTTGTTAAGGGATTATATCTTTATAGCTTCTGCTTTCTTTCAAGTAGAATAGCATCAGTTCTTTCTATACTGATCAGTATTATCAATGAGCAAGCACTACCATGCTCGCATGCTCTCTGTACTCATAACAAGCAATTGGACACTTGGGTGGGGGCGACTCAAGTACCCGAGTAAATGGAAGTCAATGGGTGACTTGAGCATTTTTCTTTGTTTTCCCAGAAAAATGCTCAAGACCCCATAAGATATGATCTATTGACCAGTGTGAAAATTGCAAGATATCTGATATTTTTTCATATAAATATTAATATGGGAAAAAATAAAATAAATAAAAGGTTAAAAAATACATTTAAAATAAAATCGTTACGTTAAAATGATTACTTTTTCTTGTTATCCAGAAGTGATGATAATGAGACTGATCAAAAGTACAAAACAGGAAGTATAAATCTAGTATATGTATAGCAGGATAAGGCACAGCCACAGTGTAAGAGATGTTGAGGTGCACTTGTAGATTTCCACACCATATATCCAGAGAATTAGAAACAAGGCACTCTCAATTGGTGATAGAAGCGAAGAATTTATTCCATAAGTCTTAAAGCAACATGTGACATTTCGGCCAGGTGGCCTTCATCAGACAACTTGTTCTTAAGACTGTCAGGGTAGTGGTAAAGGCAGTGGTATCCACCACTATGCTGCCTTAGTGGTGGATACCACTGCCTTTACCACTACCCTGACAGTCTTAAGAACAAGTTGTCTGATGAAGGCCACCTGGCCGAAACGTCACATATTGCTTTAGGACTTATGGAATTAATTCTTCATTTGTATTACCATTTGAGAGTGCCTTGTTTCTAATTCTCTAAATCCAGTATATGATCTATTGACCGGTGTGAAAATTGCAAGATTTCGGATATTTTTTTTCATATAAATATTAATATGGAAAAAATAAAAAAAACAAAAAAGTAAAAAATACATTTAAAATAAAACTTTACTTAAGCAATAGATAATTTTGATAACGCAGGAAACAGTGATGTCATAAGATGATTCTTGTTGGGGTAAATTTAGCTGGATTTATTCGTTAAGGTTTTCTATACTTTGTAAGATAGATCTCAATAGAATTATATACATTTGATATACTTGTCATTGATATAAGTGGCAGGAGCCTGTTTACTGGTTTATATAAATGAAGAGCGCAGTAGATAAGAGCTTTTCTGTTTTCCTCCATTCAATATAGTGCCTTGTAGGCTGTTATATTTTAATTCAATTGATATGACAATAAGGATCACTTTATTTTTCTAAGTGTGGCTTTTCCCATACATACAAGTCGGAATATTTATTTTCATCTTTTAAGTCTGCATAGCGATGCTATAATATAATATGAGTCCTGTTGGTGCTGTGAGCATATTAACTTCACAAAAAGTGCTCCCAGTAGTGAGAACTGATAAAGTGAAGTCAAAATGAATTTAATTACAAAAACGTATTTAGTTTAGCAAAACTATGGCTGTGAATTGTGTCAAAAGTTTACTAGAAAGATGTAAAAAAATCCACTCGGTAAATAGACTGCACATCTCTAAAGAAGCTGCTCCGGGGAACACACTGCCATGTATTTAAATTATACTTAGTGTTCTGCAGGGAGCAGAATAGAAAAGAAATAAGATTGTTTACAAGAGAATGCCGGTGTGTCTGATGGAATGCCGTGGATTAACCTATGTGGGATCATTTACACATTTGCACCTCATTTGTTTTGTATTCAGAGCCATTCTTATCCCATAGCAGTCATTGGAGGCTATAAACACTCTTTTTTACTAGTGGAGTAATTTCGCTAAAAGAAAACAAAAAAGCAGAATTCAATCATTCTTTTCTGGGAAGAAATGTATTACATTTTCTCAACAGTTTCTTAGTTATCTATGGCACAAGAAGTAGAAAGTCCAGCACCACTGACTCTAACAAGCTGGAGAAGAGAGCTGAGACCAAAAAACAGGGGGTCCCAACCAAAATAAGTAGAGGCAACAAGTTCAAAAATCGTAGAAAAGAGAGGGGCACTGGTAGAAGCGCTATTCCAAGAGCGAAACGGCAGCCGTCGTCCTCGCTTCCTGCATCCTTCTTCTGTTTCTTGCTGTCCATGTGAAATAAAGGACTGTTTTTCCCTGCTTTGGTAGAGTGCCCCTCTCTTGTCTATGATTATTTGGACGTCTTAGTTATCTATGTCTGATAACATCTGGTAGTGTTATATTTGGGAAGCGGGATGAAAGCCAATATGGCCAATATTACAATTCTGGCTGGTAATCTACCTACCGAAGGAGAATTGGAGATACCATATTACATAATTGGTCAAAATGTTTCTTTTTGCTGGTCTCAACTGCAGTAGAGATGAGCGGTTCCATTGAGGATCGGTTCACCGGCAGTAAATGAGCCGAGCTCCACAGGCTCGAGCTTGACCCAAACCCTTGATCAAGTCACTGATTGGCAATTAGAGTCTCCACGAACGAACAGCCAGCCATAAGCAGATCACTTCCGTGGAAGAGTGGGCGAGCTTTTTCAAACTTTTTTTTATTGCACACTATATTTGATCACGCTGTTGTTATCCCCAGCGTACACCATGCAAACACTGCAAGCGGCTCACACAGGGCTGAGCACCAAACATACCTGAGCACAGCTTTGCTCCCGTAAGTTTTGTTTGCACGTAAAGCATCTGAACCCTGAACCTAGATTTTAAAATTTGGTGTTCAGTTCGAAAAACAGACCTCAGGTTCACTCATCTTTAGTCTCAACGTTTTCTACCTTTTTGCACATCTTGAAGCCTATTGACCATGCACTGCACACAGGTGAGCTGACCTTGCTTTTTTCCTTAAAACTTTTCTTCGTGTGCCCTGGAAACTACAAGAATTTTAGACTTTTTAGCCCTAACTGTATTATGATTTTATATAACCAACAAGAAGTATGATGCCGAACTATACGATCCATAAAAGCCTGAAATTTGAGATAGTGCCACACTGAGATTTTTCAAATAAATTCTGTTCTATCTATCAGAAAACCCAGGTGGGAATTTCAATTAGACATGGTACTACAGTTACTTTCCCTCGTAATCTCTGAAAAGATCTATATGGAGACTAACTAAGGAATGATCTTAGGGAAAACAACAAATGTGTAAAATATAGTTTTTTTGATTAAGCCACATCCAAGCTTTCTGAAAGAATGGGTTTATAATTCTTTTGGAGTTGTCTTGAGGATTTGACTTAGGTAAATATGTGATATATACTTAGGTATTTGCTGGGGTCTTGGGTTTCAATCACACCAAGGACAACATCTACAAGGAGCTTATATATTCTCTCCATGTTTGTGGGGGTTTCCTGCAGGTGCTCCACTTTCCTCCCACACTCCTAGGACATAACAATAGGGAATTTTTATTGTCAGCACCAATGGGGACCAGGATGATGGTCCTTTAGAAGCAAATTATAATAAAAAATAAATAATAGGTTTGCAACCACAATCAATGTGGTTTCCCTATATTGGTTCTATCACTAATCGTCTAGACATACGCAAACAGAGATGTGGAAAATACTGAGTCACTGAATCAAGCAAATAATACAAAGTTGAAAAATGCTTTAGCATATAATGAGTAAACTTTAATGGGGTTATCCACCATTTTCCAAGACGTCATCAATGAGCAGAGGGTGCTTCAAAAAATAGAAAAAAATACTCTTCTATTCTGCTGCCAACAGTTCCCCAGAAGTGATAGCCAGTATCCAAGCAGGAAATGCCGGCAGCAGAAAGAAGGAGCAGTCTCTGGTCTTCGATCCACGAGGTGATTATGGCGTTTTTTTAGATTACTTTTGAAGCCCACTGGACTTAGTGCTGACAATTTTAAGAGTAGTGGACAAGAGATATATATATATATATACAGTTAGGTCCAGAAATATTTGGACAGTGACACAATTTTCGCGAGTTGAGCTCTGCATGCCACCACATTGGATTTGAAATGAAACCTCTACAACAGAATTCAAGTGCAGATTGTAACGTTTAATTTGAAGGTTTGAACAAAAATATCTGATAGAAATTGTAGGAATTGTACACATTTCTTTACAAACACTCCACATTTTAGGAGGTCAAAAGTAATTGGACAAATAAACCAAACCCAAACAAAATATTTTTATTTTCAATATTTTGTTGCGAATCCTTTGGAGGCAATCACTGCCTTAAGTCTGGAACCCATGGACATCACCAAACGCTGGGTTTCCTCCTTCTTAATGCTTTGCCAGGCCTTTACAGCCGCAGCCTTCAGGTCTTGCTTGTTTGTGGGTCTTTCCGTCTTAAGTCTGGATTTGAGCAAGTGAAATGCATGCTCAATTGGGTTAAGATCTGGTGATTGACTTGGCCATTGCAGAATGTTCCACTTTTTTGCACTCATGAACTCCTGGGTAGCTTTGGCTGTATGCTTGGGGTCATTGTCCATCTGTACTATGAAGCGCCGTCAGATCAACTTTGCGGCATTTGGCTGAATCTGGGCTGAAAGTATATCCCGGTACACTTCAGAATTCATCCGGCTACTCTTGTCTGCTGTTATGTCATCAATAAACACAAGTGACCCAGTGCCATTGAAAGCCATGCATGCCCATGCCATCACGTTGCCTCCACTATGTTTTACAGAGGATGTGGTGTGCGTTGGATTATGTGCCGCTCCCTTTCTTCTCCAAACTTTTTTCTTCCCATCATTCTGGTACAGGTTGATCTTTGTCTCATATGTCCATAGAATACTTTTCCAGAACTGAGCTGGCTTCATGAGGTGTTTTTCAGCAAATGTAACTCTGGCCTGTCTATTTTTGGAATTGATGAATGGTTTGCATCTAGATGTGAACCCTTTGTATTTACTTTCATGGAGTCTTCTCTTTACTGTTGACTTAGAGACAGATACACCTACTTCACTGAGAGTGTTCTGGACTTCAGTTGATGTTGTGAATGGGTTCTTCTTCACCAAAGAAAGTATGCGGCGATCATCCACCACTGTTGTCATCCGTGGACGCCCAGGCCGTTTTGAGTTCCCAAGCTCACCAGTCAATTCCTTTTTTCTCAGAATGTACCCGACTGTTGATTTTGCTACTCCAAGCATGTCTGCTATCTCTCTGATGGATTTTTTCTTTTTTTTCAGCCTCAGGATCTTCTGCTTCACCTCAATTGAGAGTTCCTTAGACCGCCTGTTGTCTGGTCACAGCAACAGCTTCCAAATGCAAAACCACACACCTGTAATCAACCCCAGACCTTTTAACTACTTCATTGATTACAGGTTAATGAGGGAGACGCCTTCAGAGTTAATTGCAGCCCTTAGAGTCCCTTGTCCAATTACTTTTGGTCCCTTGAAAAAGAGGAGGCTATGCATTACAGAGCTATGATTCCTAAACCCTTTCTCCGATTTGGATGTGAAAACTCTCATATTGCAGCTGGGAGTGTGCACTTTCAGCCCATATTATATATATAATAGTATTTCTGAACATGTTTTTGTAAACAGCTAAAATAACAAAACTTGTGCCACTGTCCAAATATTTCTGGACCTAACTGTATATATATATATATATATATATATATATATATTAAAAAAATAAATCTTTATTTTTATATAGCGCTAACATATTCCACAGCGCTTTACATACATCAGGATCACTGACCCCATTGGGTCTCACAATCTAAATTCCCTATCTGTATGTTTTTGGAGTGTGGGAGGAAACCAGAGTACCCGGAGGAAACCCACGCAAACACGGGGATAACATACAAACTCCTTGCAGATGGTGTCCTTGGTGGGATTCAAACTCAGGATCCCAGCGCTGCAAGACTGCAGTGCTAACCACTGAGCCACTGTGCCACCCGTGTGTGTGTGTGTGTGTGTGTGTGTGCGCGTGCGCATGTGTGTGGTGTGTATGTGAATAAAGAAATGCCACTGATCAGTAGAGCAAAACCCCACGTCATTCTCAAAATTCAACTAAAAGGAGTTTCTTTTGGAAAATTTCAAGAAATTTTGAAATACTGTATGCCATTCTAGGTATTATCAGACTGCTGTTGTCATTACTATGAAATTACTCTCTATAAACTGACTCCACATCATGGTACTGAGTTTTCATTAAGGCGCTTGAGTGTAATGCTATCACCGTCTGCAGCAAATGGCTTTGTGTACATCTAATTAGCATTGTAGCAATTTTTGATATCACCTTTGGCTTCTATATTTCTATTAAAGACCTTGAACTCACTAGAATTTCTAAAAATAACAACTGTTTAGTTGGATTTTTTGGTTATTGTGCATTGCAGATGCTCTTATGAGTGTTTTGAGGGCTGAACAGGTGTTAACAATTAAAACAGTATTTCCAAATGAATCACCTTCTAAGAACTTATTGGAGCTTATTAAATCATAGGTGAATGCTTAATCTGCTACCCTTCATTAACATCATCATTTTCTATTTTTTCAGACAAAAAAAGTAAATGATCTTTTTTTGCTAAACACTGTATACAGCAACTTTTTTAACAAATATGTCTATGAAGCTTTGAGATCTCTTTAGACCCAAAGCATATTAAAAAGAGGTCTGTGAGAGGATTAAATATCCTAAAAGATTATATTCATCTGTCCTAAGCTCACAATTCACCTAACCTACAATTACAGTTCCTCTGGTTATCAACTTTCTTCGGAACAGTCTTTAGTTTGGTCTTTGGTTTGGATGTACCAGCACTAACAAGTCAACATTTGGCTACATGGGGCATGAAGGAGAGATGAGCGAACCTGTCAAGGTTCGGTTTGGTTCATGTTTGCTGACTTTCCCATTTTTTGTGCCACTCGGTTCAATGAACAGCTTGATAATTATATACAAACAACATTGAATTCAATGGAAGGCAAAACATGTGTTAGTAATGGCTAGGGAGGCTGATGTTAGTAAAGGCTAGGGGGGATTCAAAAGAAAGAAAAATAAGGATAAAGAAGGACAGTTATACTTACCGAGTCTCCCACGTGGCAGTCACATTGCTTCCTGGTCCACTCATTAACCCTCATACATATTCACTGCTGCCCCTGCCCACCGGCAGTCCAGGCATCTCTGGTTGCAGTGAGACCTTGCCCCCAACTTGAGTGACAGCGTCTGTGACTGGTTAGAATCACACATGCTGCCTTGGTACCCTAATGGAGTGCAAACATACATAAATAAAAAAATTAGTGTAGAGTCCCCCGTATATTGATATCCAGTGCAGACAAAGCAGATGGCTACTAGCTGCAGCCACCAGCCGTGGGCTTATCTGGGCTTAGTATCAAAATAAAATCGACTCTTTTTGGCTTTTCTGTTATTATTAAATTAATAATTTTCAATAACGGCATGTGGTCCACCTCCCAGTTTTGATCTGCATCTCCTGACAAAAAATACACTGTTTTCTGTCAGGAGTTTCAGGTCTCATTCATCTGAATGAGTTCACCTAAGATGAGATCTTTAAGTTTAATGAGCTCACCCGAGATCAGTTTACCTGCGGTCACTGGTGGGGTACCATTTAAACCTCCAGCTGTGACTTCAGATAAACAGAGTGACATCATCACAGCTGCGGCTCAGTCAGTCTGTGCCTAAAACCACAGCGTGTGGTCATGCTGTTCAGTGCCAGTCCGCTATGACTTCAAGAACAGTGGGCCTTCCGTGCCTCAAAATTCCAGTCCCCAACTGTTAGCTTTATCATGGCTCAGTATCAAAACTGGAGGGGACCGAATGCCATTTTTTTAAATTATTTATTTAAATACATTTTTAAAAAAAGCCGCATATGGTCCCTCATATTTTGATACACAGCCTAGATAAGCACATGGTTGCTGGCTGCAGTCTGTAGCCATCTGTTTTATCCCAATCCTTTAACTTTTTTGATTTATTTATTAAATTTTACACCCCATTAGGGGACATAGACAGGATGTTTAATTCCAACCAATCACAGACACTGTCACACAAGTTGGGGGTGCAGCTTGACTGCAACCAATCAGAGATGCTGGGACTGCCAGTGGGCGGGGAAAGCCGTGATTATGTATGAGGGTTAATGAGCGGACCAACTTTAACTATTTTGTATCCCTTTTTTATAGTGATGTCCCTGGCCAATTACAGCTATGCCACTACTTGACATGGATGTGATGGGGCCGGAAGTGGATGGTTTTTGCAATAGTGTAAAACGGGAACAGTTACCGAACAAAGCCGAACTTTACCAATTTTTGAGAAAAGTGTTCATGATTGATTCTGACCTGAATGAGTCAAGTTTCGTGCCGAATTTGAGATTTGCAAACCTTTTTCGAACAAATTCGCTCATCTCTAATTTTAATTATGAAATGATTTGTTCGTTTCTACATGTAAACATTTGACTAATATTTTTAAAATATATTTTTATTTACTTGTTCTTTGGTTATATACCGTATTTTTCGCTTTATAAGACGCACTTTTGTTCCCCCAAATTTTGGGGGAAAGTAGGGGGTGTGTCTTATAAGCCGAATATACGGGGGGAGGGTATATATATATTTATATATATATATATATATATATATATATATATACACACTGCAGGGTCCAGGGGAGGTGGGGGCAGCTCTGGAGCACAGGTAAACGCTGCGGGCAGCAGCCTTTGATCTCCTGCTCCCGCTCATATATGCACAGCCACTGTCCATCTCCGTGGTGCTGAAACCGCACCACATTGATGGGCTGGGGGAGCGGCGCATATTATTTGAGCCTGCGTCCCACTGTGATGGCACATGCCCCCCTGTGTTAGATATGGCCCCCATGCTGCTGCTCATCCTAAAATAAAAAAGCTTTACTTACCCCCTCCAGCGTTTCTCCCCACTGTCCCTGCTTCCACTGTGATCAGGCACGCAGAGATCTCACTCTGCTTGGCCGATCACATGACCAGCACGAAAAATCAGGAAGTAAAGGAAGAGAAGCAAGGAGGGAGACAGGAGGGAGATCAGCGCTGGAGGAGGAAAGGAAAGAGTGTTTTATTTTACTATGGACAGCAGCATGGGGGCGATATCTAACAAAGGGGAACGTGTGCAATGCATAGGGGGCCATAGGCAGCACAGGGGAACGTATGCAATCCATAGGCAGCACAGGGGAACATATGCAATCCATAGGGGGCCATAGGCAGCACAGGGGAATGTGTGCAATCCATAGGGGGCCATAGGCAGCACAGGGGAACATATGCAATCCATAGGGGGCAATAGGCAGCACAGGGAACGTGTGCAATCCATAGGGGGCCATAGGCAGCACAGGGGAACATGTGCCATCACAAGGGGGCTATATTCAATATAAGGGGGCCATATCCAGATTAAGGGGGCTAATTTTAGGATGGGGGGCTATGAGGGACATATACCCTATATTATTTGTTAGACGGACACTGGCATTATAAGATGGACCCCATTTAACATTAAAAAAAAAATCTCTTTTCCTTCTCCAAATTTGGGGGTGCGTCTTATAATCAAGTGCGTCTTATAAAGCGAAAAATACGGTAATTCAAATATTCACAAAATTCATATTTTTTATAGACATTTCCCTTTTCATGTTAGTAGGACAATATATTGTGATGAGCACAGAATATCTTTATTGGGTTACAATTGTTTATATTTTACAAAAACAGACTTACTGTCTCTTTTCATAATGCAAATTCTTTTACATTTAGCATAATTTGCCTCAGGTCATTGATTTTTTTTCTCATTGAATTTATAGTCCTGTATGTCGAAGACAATGACTCAGGATTTTATGCAAACATCTAGAGAAAAATGACAGTATTTGAAACAATAATATCTGTGCCCAATGAATTATTTATCCTATTATTTTTCTTTTTGAATCAAAGAAAGGTCATCTACTGACCAAAGAGCTAAAGTTTCATTGTAAGATTCAATCTGTTTTTGGTGCCTGGGGTCCATGAGATTAACAGGGTCATCCCCAAAATATCCAGCTTCCTATCCCAACTGCCTAAAGCAATATTTAACATCCAACCAACGTGCTGATAATATATAGATGCATTGTGAAATAGATAATTTATTTTTAATACAAAGGTTATCCATCGCAAGCATTATAAAATTAAAGATGTTTCATTATATTATATCTTTTAATAATGTATGTCCATTTTACATAGATGTAAAAAGACATAAGAATCTTTTCTAATTTTAAATTTTGTATAATATAGCAAAAAGGGCATTTTTAAAATAAACTTTTGTGTATTTTGCTAGCCGCTTCACTTTTTTATATGTGGGTGGGGCTTACGACATAGCGAATAGACTCATTTTCGAGTCCATGAAGATGTGCCAAATTTATTAAGTAGGGGTAGTGTAAATTGCCCTCTCTCTTTTGATGCCTGTAGGTGCTGTATAGTGACATTTTTTGCACCTGAACAAATTCAAGTGAGCCTGTCGGGTGCAATGTGCACCCAGAACCCCGAGCATGCTATTCGATGTCCATTGCCCAGCATCATCAGTGGTAAAGCACGGCACGTACCTGTGTTTGTTGCCACCACTTCAGACAGTAGGGGGGATGATCAAAATACCCAGCACTTCTGGTCATGCGCTGTAGACCTCTCTAAAGTAGAGACACGAACATTTAGCTTCATAGTGCCCATGACTGGAAGTTCCAGGACATCTGATCATGCGCACTGACCCTAAACCTGGCATCTGAAATGGTGACAATGGACACAGGTACGCCTGTTACAGCTGATGTGCAATGGACATTAAATCACATGTTAGCATGCCCTTGTGGGCGTGCTAACATGCTAAGAGGTTGGCTAGTCAGGGACACAAACGAGTTCCTGCACCCATTAGCAAATCGTAGAGGATCTTTAGAAATACTTTTTCTAAAGATCTCTTTATCTATGCTACTAGATGCTGGGACAGTTAGTCAGTGATTAGAAATATGCACCCAGAACTGCTTGTGGTTCTCGGTCCATATTGCACCTGACAATTTCCCTTTAAGTAACTTTATGTTACTTACAGAACATTTAACTTTAACAGAGTATTCCAGCTCTGTCCATTTTTGTTGGTGGTTATAACTTTGAATGGAGAAACAAGGTGTATGTGTAGCACCCATGGGGCAAGGGGTTAAGCTACTTGTCATCGGGTCAGGCGGATGTAATGGGGTGGCCCTTCTGCCTGGTTTTGCGGCCCCGAAGTGTACAATTAAGGAGGTGGGGGTGGTGGTGATGATGTAGTTTTAATTTCATGATGCCACCTGTGGTATGTGGCCAGGGAAAAGCCGTCGCTGAAGTCGCTTTCCTCCGGGGCTGATGGTAGTAGCAGATAAGGTGTTTCTGCTCCCCACAGGTGGAGCAGGCTCTGGGGGGATGATGAGGGGAGTAGTAATGGCGGGCGCCAAAGCGCGGGGCGCCGGCCCTGGGAATGACAGGTGGACACAGTCTCTGCAGGTTCCAGGTGTTTTTATTCACAGTTCTTTAAGTAACCCGGTTTCCGCTCCTCAAGCACTGGCCACCGCTGTGATGGGCCGCAGCCGATCCTGAGCAATTTGAGGTCACCGCCGGTGTTCCCACTGTGAGTCATTTTTGGTTGGGTCCCTCCAATCCCGGTGTATGTGAAATATGGAACAAGCTGGGGGTGTTTCCTGCACTCTCTGCAGACCCTAAAATCTCATGTAGCTGTAGAGAACCTGGGCTGAGCTGGATGCTTCAAGCCACGGGTCCTATGGTGCTCCCAGAAGTGTGAGGTAAAGAAGATTGGTCCGAGGTCCCAGGTGTGTCTCACCCCAAGCTGTGCTCGGGGCTAACTGACCATGTATGAAGATGCTCCTTCCCTTTTCCTCAAGTGGTGCCCGCCCCCCAGGTGGTTGTCCTAGTGACCGGAAAAGTCCCATGTCTTGTGATGGCCACCTCCCAGACTACCCTAGTCCATCCCCCCATTGGGAAAGGACCTAACTGTTTGTGGTGTGTGAATGTGAGAATCACCAGCAATTAACCTCTCCTTACTTGGGATGAGTACGACATCTTAATGGAGATGCAGTACCCTGTGGCAACTGAAGCCTCAGAGGCACCACATATGCTTGACCACTATTCTATTCAAACTCCATCTAGTCACTCCCAAAATCAGTTGGGGCACCATCTGTCAGACTCTACTATATAATTTTACAAGAGTCAATTGGCCATCTTTGCTGGGGATATCATGCTTTAATGGAAGAATTCAGGGGACAATCTTAAGATTACTATATTTTGAGAAACCCTGTTTATTATTTCATGGGTATAAAATCAAATGTAAAAATGTTAAGGACAAGGAAATAAGGTAAATTACCCCTATTTGTGGCAACTGGGCTGAAGCCCGTCCTGTCTATTACTGCTTTAATCATCGACCAATGTAGAGTAAGTTTTCAGTAGCTCTTTTTAAC
The DNA here is from genome assembly GCF_048569485.1 of Anomaloglossus baeobatrachus. Taxonomy (NCBI): domain Eukaryota; kingdom Metazoa; phylum Chordata; class Amphibia; order Anura; family Aromobatidae; genus Anomaloglossus; species Anomaloglossus baeobatrachus. The sequence goes on from NC_134354.1 coordinate 73,960,238, forward strand.
TCCTGGAACTTATGTCTCTATCCAATCTAGAATGTTTGGGGTTAAATGCTAGTTGTTTTTCTTCACACTGTCAGTACTGGGTAGAGCTCCTTGCTATTTAAACCCCTCAGAATCAGTTCCCACTGCCAAATTTAGCCTAACAAGCTCTGGAGTTGCGTGTATCTCAGCTTTTGTTTCTTAGTGGATATTCCTGATTTTGATTTTGGTTTGTTTACGGACCTTCTTCCTACTTAACTATTTTGTACCAACCTATACTTCTTGGTTCCGACCCAGCTACCTCACTATTTTCTTTCCAGCTAGCAGCATCAAATATCAGCCAACTAGATTCCATTGTATACTGTAAGTCCAGATTCCAGTACAGGGCTAAAGAGTGAAGGCCAGGGCAAAACTTGAGGACTGGTAACAGAATGGCTAATTCCAAGTCTGTTCGGGGTAGTTGACTTTAGAGCTGCCAGGTGACCAAAAGTAGTTACTCCATAAGACCATTGTCAGGAGCTTTTGATGATATTGCAGCCAGCCCCATTAAAATAAAGGTAAAAGAGCTGTTATACCACACATATCCAATGGACAAAAATGGCGCTGTTGATAAAAAAAATAAAAAAAAAAGCCTATTCTTATTTCCTAATCATGCATGTCAAGCTTCCCCTTGGGGGTGCAGGGACTAGAGAAGATCAGATTTTTAAGTGCAGTACCAAAAAAGGCCACAAGAGGTCACTAATATTGCATCATAAAGTCATCAAGCCTAAAGTCGAAACCGGGCTGGCACATCAAACCAATGGAGTTAGCAAGCCGTAGTCAAGTGGAAGCAAGGAGGTCGGAAGCCAGGAGATCACCTCATGAGCCATAGGGGAGCAGAGCCATAGTAAGACAATATAGCCGAGGTTGGAGGATGGGAGAACAGGTAAGTACAGAGACGAGGTAGGAGGCCAAGACACAGAATGGCATCGGGATCAGGTAAACAGATGGAAGGACGGGACTAGGGGAGCAGAGGTCAGGGAGAGGTAGGCTGGGTAGTGGGACAGATCAGAGACAACTTACAGGAACCAGGTTGCACGCTGCAGAGCAGAATTATTACTGGCGGCATTCCGGAGGTATTCAGATAGAAATAAAGCGGTGTGAGGCAGACCCAAACAGACCCCTCCCACTTGATTTAACCCTGTCAGAGCCAGCTATAGTCATGACAGATAAAATCTTGAACTAAGGTACTATTATATTTTCCATTTTCACAAATGGAAATTTCCTCAAGGAAGAGATTGGGAGGTCCCTAGTTTTAAAATTTCCTAATGGTACTATGCATTCTATCATCCTGTTTAAATGTTCCATTTTTATTTAAATTACTAATTTTACTAAAGTGTAATGCTTTTCTCCCAACAAATGACATTGTGGATTATATATAATCTAGTGATAGAGAACGTATAACTGGTGAGAAAAGTTGAACTTGATGGACCAGTGTATTTTTTCAAATATATATAAATTATGTCTGTAAATTATTTATATATATATATATATATATATATATATATATATATATATATATATATAAAATTTAACATTATATCTTTCATATTAAGGAGTTAGATTTTATTTTGCTTTATTTTGCTTTAACATAGATTTTCATTCTGTGATTCACTAGATCTGCTGACCAAGAACTAATGTCAAGACAATTTGTAGATGTTCATTTTTACACTAGAGAATGTTAAATGATGGGTTTTTCTCCAATGTCATAATAGTTTAAATTTTACAGCTAAATGACTAACTTGGTTGGTTTGAAATAAAATCTACTACTTCAGGGAAGAAAATCGACTCTCTTCATGTCAGAGGCCTTCACTAAGTGTCTACTGTGGCAGCCATATTTTCTTGCCAATTAACAACTATTCAGACTTAGTACATTGAAGGAGTATATGATTTAAGGGTATTGTCAATACAGTCTGGGACTTATCAACTGATTTAAAGCAGCTCTATTCTTCATTTACACTGGAAAGCTTAGAATTGCAACTCAATAATTCCACCCAGTAATGGCATGTAACACATTTTAAATTTTACTTGTGACATTTTCAGCAGTAAAACATCTTACACAATTACCATATTTTTCTAGTTATAAGACACCCCAGATTATAAGACGCACCCCAAATTTAGAGCATGAAAATAGGAAAAAATAATTTTCAAATGAGGGTCCGTCTTATAATCCTAATGCGTCCTAATCCTAATGCTTACTAGGGGGCAGCGGCGGTGGTGGAGCGGCTCAGGAAGGTCACTGGAGGCATGATTAGCGATGCTGTGGGCCCAGAAGAGGGGGTGTTGTGTCTCAAGAGAATCTGTGGATGGAGGATCAGTGATAATGTGGCCTCAGGAGTTTCATGGCAGCAGGCACCATTGATCTTCTGGCGTGCTGCAGCGGTGTCACTACAGAGCGAGGGTTACAGGATGGGGTGTCGGGGGTGTCGATGCAGCAGTGGGCACCTGATCTGACTGAAGGCTCCATTGAATTGCCCGCGACATGATGGACTTCAAAAAAATGGTTGTGGAGGCGACGCATGCGCAGAAAGGCCTCCACGGCCATTTTCTTGAAGTCCACATTAATCTGCGCACATGCCACCTCTGCAGCCATTTTCTTGAAGTTCATCGCGTTAAACATGAGCAATTCAATAGATCTCACAGTAAGATGAGGCACCCGCTGCCGCGGTGACACTGTAGTGACACTCTCGATATCAAGGACCCTGCCTCCTATGGCCCACTCCACCACCGCCGCCCCGGTAATCCATATCCACATTGTAAGATGCACCCCAATTTTACCCACAGTTTTGAGGGGAAATAAGTATATCTTGCAATCTGGAAAATACGGTAAGTTTTTTTTCCATAGTGTTATATTCTATTCTATTTTTCTGAGTTAAAGGAATGTTCCGACAATAAACATTTATCATCTATTATGTGATTTTGTCTAATTACTGCAATGCCCACCTATCATGATAAAAGTGTTCCTTGTATTTAAAGGGAACCTAATAAATGATCCAAGCCGCTTGGAATGACAGGTCTGTCTCCATACATATTTGCAGGTCTCCTCAAAGGAAGTAGACAGAGAGAAGCTGCCGGGGATCCGCCTCTTTGACTAGTCTCCTGCGCAGTTCATTCACCACCAGCATTTAAAGCATTTTTCTCTCTGAAGTGCAGAAGTATTTCCGAGTGTAACATACCTGGCTGAAATCATGCAGCCAGTATCTGGTACGTGCTGCCGGTGGATTGGGCAGCATAGATGAGTTTTCAGATTCCCGTTATTTAGAGTAGAAGTTGAGCATGCTTGCTGCTGCTTAGTACAAAGAAGATGGTTTTGACGGAGTAAATCACTTAGCTATCCCCAGTAATCCAGTAGGCTTTGAGTGGAGATGCAGCGTGTCATTTTCAACTGCTGCTTCATTAATGTAATCTACTGGGACCACAGCTCTCATTATCATTGATGTCCCAATGTTCATAAAGCTTTTTCAATTATATTAAACTTTTGCTCTGGTAAGGCATATTAATAGGGAACTGTAACGTAGCTAATCGCAAAACAAGTCAGTATACTGTACCTTTTTATTTTTTAGAAAAGCAAAAAGTGTTGTATATTCCAGTGTTAAATGAATTGGCTGAAATTGTATTTGCCAGAGTTGTTTGAATTTGGTCAGCAAATCAAATAACTGGTAGAAGCCATTTGTTATTTTCTGAACTCTGTCAAGACTCACGAGCATAATAAACTGGGTGAATAAAAATCAAAAAACTCACCTCCAGTGCGGCCACACTTCCTTCATTGTCTGAAGTTGCCTTCCCGGGGCCGACATGACATTGTCATTACACGCGAGCCACACAACTAATCAGTGTCCAGCATCTGTCTTCCCATCTTTGGACATTTGAGCAGGATTTGAGAGCTGCACTGACTTCTTGCTCAAATGTCTGAAGGAAAGGTGAAGTAAGTAGGCACTGCTTGGTCATGGACCCCGTGTGTAATAACAATGTCATGTAGGCCCTGGGAACGCAACTTCAGATATCGTTGGAACTGCGGCTGCACTAGAGGTGAGTATAAGCTTATTTATTTTTATAGGGTCAAACAAGGGGAATAAGTAGGCGTTATTCAAGTAGTGGACAATCCTTTTAATCTGTCAACATTTCATAAACCTCAAATATAATTTCTTTAAATTAACCATTTACTAGCCAGAGCTCTGTGTGTGTCCTTCACTGTTTTACTTTTTGAAAAAAATCTTTAGAATTCCTCACTTTTTTTTACCATATTGATTTAATAAAATTTTTCTAATAGTCTAAATATAACTAAATTCTTTGGAAGTTTTATCGTAAATAAATAAGCGTTTTTGGTCAGTGTTGTCCTGAAACTGCAATAAAGAATGGCAATAGCAACAAAAGATGAGTGTGTGGAGGGGAGAGTGACATATAGCTTATGTAATAAATGATTAGGTGAGTGCAGAATGTCTTGGTGCATTTTAGGATAAAAAAAGGGAATGGAACAGTCTAGTTGTTTAAAATACTGGGAAGATGGCAGCACCAAAAGAGTTTTCATATTTGAAATCTGTGTCTTTGCCTTAAGTGCCCTTTACACGCAAGGACATCTAACGATATGTCGTCGGGGTCACGGAATTCGTGATGCACATCCGGCGTCGTTAGCGATGTTGTTGCGTATAACAGCTCTGAGCGACTGTTAACGGTCAAAAATACTCACCTTATCGTTGATCGTTGACACGTCGTTAATTTTCAAAATCTCATTGGTCGTTGTGGACGCAGGTTGTTCGTCGTTCCTGAGGTAGCACACATCACTACATGTGACACCCCGGGAACGATGAACAACAGCTTACCTGCGTCCTCTGGCAACGAGGTGTGCATGTCGATAATGCGGCTACTCTCCACCTTCTTTGCTTCTATTGGATGCCTGTCGTGTGACGTCGCTGTGACGCCGCACAATCTGCCTCCTTAGAAAAGAGGCGGTTCGCTGGCCACAGCGACGTCGCTGGGAAGGTAAGTCCATGTGACAGGGCCTAGCGATATTGTGCGCCACGGGCAGCGATTTGCCTGTGATGCACAAACGACGGGTGCTTTCACGAGCAACATCGCTAGCGATGTCACTGCGTGTAAAGCAGCCTTTAGGCCGCTGTCACACTTGCGATTCCCTCGCATGTATCTCGTGCGAGTTTTGCAGTGCACCACCCATAACGGACTCACACTCTGCTCACAGGAGCAGGTCAGTTGCATGCATGTCTATGCAGCCTACCCGCTCCTGTGAGGAGAGTGTGAGTCCGTGACGGGTGATGCACCACGAAACTCGCGCAAGATACACACGAGGCAATCGCAAGTTTGACACTGGCCTTAGGTCCATTTTGTCCTTATATTTTTCTAACAAATTATGATAAACTGTTTCCCTGATCTAATAACATGTATTTTACACAGTTGCAGCCTCATACTCACATTCATGTAGGGATGCTGCATCTGCAGCTCCCTTCTGGTCTCTGTCTTGTATTTGCGGTTGCACACTTTATTGGATTTTTAGGGGGATTAAAGAGTTTAATGAGCTTTTACTATTACTAATTAGTATTAATCCTTACTTTTATGAGTTTAACGATGGTAAAGCATCTTCTTGAGGATGATGGAAGATGCTGCAAAAGATTTCCTAAATCATTAATAAAACTATTTGTTAAAATATTTTGTTTTAGTTATGATTGCCTTTATTGGTGCCAATATTTTAAGATCTGATTTTAGTATATGATTAGCATCTATAATATTTTATTATTTTTGGTTACTTTTATACACTAGACCTATATTAATTGCAATCTGTGTAAATATCAGCCAAAAATAAGCGATTCAGAGTCAGGTTGTTGTGATGTGTACTGGAAACTACAGAAAAGGAGAGAAAAAAAAAAGAAAGAAAATCAATTTCAGTATTGGAAGGCATTTCAGTCTCATGCAGAATCAAGTAATTAGTGATAAGTAGATGCATAAGTTCCTCTAAAGCTCTTTAACATTCATGAGATAGTGCTAAGTTCTCCAGTCTGAATGAAAGTTACCAAAAAAACATTTGTCACCAGCCAATAAAATGTTCCTTGTGCGGTGAATGACAATTAGAAAAGTTCTATGGTCACTTGGCAACAGGAATTAAAAGCATTTGCGCTATAGTGGAATTAGAGCTAATCAGTGTAAATATATTATTTGCTAAATTGACTGTTGATATAGTGGCTATGGAAATTAGGGAAGTTAACTGCTTTTGATCTTGTCACTTAGCTTTTAAAGTCTACCTCTAATGGTTTATTAATCTGCAACTTATTATGTATTGATTCTTGTGGGTATAGCTACATTTCATTTTGGATAAACAACCTATGATTGATATTGTTTATGAGCTTTACGTGAAATTAAATTATGACAGCACAACCATAGGACTGTAATTATTTTCTACTGCAGTATCATTTTTACATACTTTATTAGTCATATTTCCATTTATTTTAGAATGAGGGACTATGTTCTGCTAAAAATATAAACAGCAACTATCTTTATCCGTAGTGTCCAAATATTCCGCAGGAGTTATAGCATTACTTTGTACTCATCTAATAAATAGACAGATAAATGTCTCATATATCCAAGGGCCCTTGAGTCACAGGTACAAATATGGCCTTAAATCAACATGACAACAGAGAAGTTCAGGTGAAAGGATGAAAAAAAGAGGCACTTACTGAGACATAAAAAGCTGGTCTTTATTGAAAAAGGTGCATAAAAAGAGGGTCTAAGGCCGGGTACTAAAACTTAGGAGGACGACGGCCATTTTGAGCCACTGCGCTTCAACAGGTCCGCGCGAAACGGTCGTAGTCCTCCTGAGTGCCAGCACTGAGCTTTAGACCCGCTTTTGACACGCCTTTTTCAATAAAGACCGGATTTTTATGTCTCGGTGAGTGCTGCTTTTTTTCTTCCTTTCACCTTGACTTGTATTTTCCACGTAGCAAGCACCACTGGACAAGGTCCACAGGGGAGCCTACACTTCCTTCCAGACAGCCATGGCACAGGAACAGGTAATACAGTTGTGCGGTAATGCATCTGCTTATTCTGTTCACCATGACAACAGTCAATCATCTTGCTGACCCCTATCTCAGCATCATTGTAGAGATTATATAGTAATATACACTGTTATTGCTTCAGTTTTTTTTACTAAAGTAGTAGTGGTTTATGTTCTCATATTAATGAGGAGGCAACTGATTTTGTCATTTAAGAGCAGAATAAAGGATTTTGTATCACTTATTTAAGGCAGTAGAGAACATAGTTGTAGAAAAAGACATTGCCGCACATCCAAAAATCATAAGTTGATCTAAAGCCCTAGGCAAAATTTAAATACCTGAACATGAGGTTCTTAGTTAAAACATTCTTGATGTTTTTAGTTAGCAGGAAACTGCAAGATGGGTCTGCCTTTTCTTTGCTCACAGTTCTCATACTGGGAGCTGGTGGAAGGTGAGTTATTCAGCTCCTTTCACAAGGTGTTTGTGCTGTGTGGTAGCCATTTTGGTGGTGATTTTGTGAGTCTTGGAGACTCAGCCTTGTAGTATGGGTGCTGTGAGGCACCAGGTCACCTGCCCTGCTGGTGCATTGACGCTGCATCAGTGGTTGATGCAAGGTGCCACACCTTTCAAGGCATAAGTTAGGGACCTACTCAGAGGTTCACTGTGACTTAGTAGTGGGCTTCAAACAGTCTGATCAGAATGTTAAACCAAGAACCTCATGTTTAGGTATTAAAATTTTGATTAGCGGATTTAGATCAACTTATGATTTTTGGATGTACGGCCATGTCTTTTTTTACTACTATGTTCCAAGGCAGTAGAGAACACTTCATTCTCAAAATGACCCATAAAGCATTTACTGGATTTTCAGACTAAAACTTTAACATTTAATCTATGCTGATGCTAAACCTTTCCCTAAGGTATAACACCTGTACAGGTCTCCTATTTAAAGCATGGTCAAACAGCTCACAGACTGACTTTAGAACATGGAGAGAACTTCTGCCTGCCATAAAGCATTTTGCAAATTACATTTTAGAAACCAAATATGCTGGCAAAAAATACTCCCAAATTTTGACCAAAATATTATGTGTTAATCTGGCCTTATGGGTGATGGAGTAGAAGCACTTACTATAGCATTTCTCAATTGGCTATTCAATCCAGGGACTCCCGACAGTACACTCTGTTTTTATGTCTACACCAAAGGTGGTGTCACGCTCTTGTTGAATCAGGTTGCCCTATATCGTCTCCTCCAGATAATCAGACTGCAATAAATAATTCTTATTAATAACCATTTTATATTCACTCATTGTCTGAGACGTCAATAAAAGTTGAATCAGAAAGATGGTCTGGAAAATGAAGACAAAAGTGCAAAGAGCAGACAAGAGCTCTACTATCTTTTCTGGGAAAAAGACATGACATTTTCATTTCTTTGCCATTGAGTGCTGATCCGAATGTCTGGTATTTTAAGCTACAATGCACTGCAGAGCTCATAAGAAAACATGAGACTAGCATACTAAATAATCTCCACTGTAACAATCCAAAGGAATTTCAGATTGTTGGAAAGAAGAGCAGAGCGGAGTGAAAAGAGGCTCATTTTCTGAGCGGGACTACATCACTGCCGCCTGGTCTCGATAATCCACTCTGACTCTTATAGGGTCTTTGAAGGTTTAATAGAAGTGATTGTGATAACCAACTTGTATAATGAGGAGTCATGCACTAATGTAATAGTCACATACATACTGTGACATACACTCATCCCGGACAGACACACTGACATCTAGAGGTATACACAATGAGATATACACAACATACACACTAATTGACAAGCCATATATATTAATAAAAGATACTGACAAATGAACAATGGCACACTGATAAATGCAGTGAAAGCACACCAATCTGATGCTTGCAGAGAATATACCTTCATTAAAAAGAAATATCTTTATTTTGTGCCAATCCACTAATAATTGCAAGCAATGAGAATCACTATAGGCAACAAATTAGACAGTAGAACGCGTTTGTGATGTGGCCCCCGTACAGCTGCACTAGGTACACATGGCGAGAGGAATATTGGGAGGGAGATTCAGGATTTCAAATGCACCAGAATTGCCATAAAAATCACTCCCAAAATGCTGTATATGCTGTACACCTGCTCTATTACTTCTTTTGAACTGTTTTGTATATCATTGCACCTTTCTAATGGGAAAGTGAATGATTATTTTAATATGCTTAAGTGCTAAATTAATTATAATATAAGTGAGCAAAATGGTATCTGTCTATCAATCTATCTGTCATGTTATCTATCTACTGTCATGATCCTGCAGAGCCTATACTGAGCCTCATGTTTTCTTCCAGTGAACTCGTTTTTCCCAGTCTAGTCCTGTGTGGTATGGGAGGGGCCTGTTCTTTGGAGCCTTGTTCAGGGTGATTACTTTGCTTTATCTGGAGCTATTTCACCTCAAACGCCACCAGTGATAGTTCCTGTTTTTGCATTTTATGTTTTTGGTACCCATAGACTGATCTGATCTTGTCCCGCTACCTAGTTCCTCGTACCACATTCCATCTCCTCCCCTACTCTAACTTGACTCCCTGCCCCCTGACCTGACCCGGCTCCGCTCTCTACAATGTACCTGGCATGTCCTCTTGGCTACCGACCTTGGCTTGTATTCTGACCCCACCTCCTCTCTCTTCCTGGTACTTGACACAACTTCCTGGTTTACAGACCCTTGGCTCACATGTTGACTTTGGCTTTTCTCTGTCCCTCTGTTACTGACATGATCTCTTGACTTTTGACCCCTGGCTTGTTCGACTACCTCACAGATCCCCTCCACTAGTATATCTAGCAACTCCTAGTGGTTTAGCATCTCATTACACCTGGGTGTTTAAAAAGTATAGACAAAAAGAACTCTGGAGTGCTGCTTCCATTTTTTCATCTATCTATCTATCTATCTATCTATCTATCTATCTATCTATCTATCTATCTATCTATATATCCCTCTATCTATCTATCTATCTAACTATCTAGCTAGCTATACTACTCAAAAAAAAGCTTTTCCCTGTAACTTATGGATAATGTAAAAAGTTCATGCTACAGTGATATTTGTACATAAAGGTGGGCATTTACGTAGAAGAATGCAATGGTCATTTCTTCATCTTAAACAATTTATTGCAGCAAAAGCCTACAACAGCGGTGGGTACATCCCTAAAAATGTAAACGTGTCAGTAACTTGTGGACTTGAGCATAAATTACAGCTGTTGGATCTCTGTTGAATATTACAAAATATCTGCATTCGCCAAAATACATATTTTTGGTTATTTGCTTTCATGGATATTCAGCATTGGTTATCAGATATAATGACCTATCAAAAAGTTAAAAACAAAAAAAAAATCGTATGCCCGCCTCACCACTCACCTCTCCGTCCTTTCCACTCTTCACCATCACTCATCTAGTGCTTGTTGCTTCTTCTTATCACCGGAAGTGCTGAATCTCTGGGCCTCTTTATGATGGACCAGGACTTCTGGTTCTTTTGAGGCCTGCGACATGTCTGCACATACAGGCAGACGTTTATGGCACTAATCGTGATGTCATGATGTTGTGACTTTGTGTGCTTGCATAGGACAATCCCAGGTCTCATCATAGATGGAATTCCTGATGTTGCCCAATAACTCAGTGGTGGCAGTGGCAATCAGAAGACAGAGAGGATTTGCTAATAAAATATCCTGAGAAAATCCACATGAATGGGCGAATTCAAAATATCTATCTATCTATCTATCTATCTATCCATCTATCTATCCTTATAACTAAGAAAAAACCAGTCGCACACTGTAATGGCAAACTAATAAAAACTAATAAAACATTTTTTAGAGGTGTTTGGCATATTAGAATGGCTTGTGTAATACCTGCCCAGCAGCCACGTCACGGCAGCCTCCTTTGCTGGGTCCTACTCTATACTGCATCTGTCTGGGCTCCTAAAACCTTCATATAAGATCAGCGAGTAACCAAAGAAGTTAAAAATACATGAGGCTATTGGGTAAGGTGGGGATGGGGTGCAAGGCCTGGCTAAAGAACATCACTCCTTTGTATAGCTATCGATCTATCTATCTATCTGTCTATCTATCTATCTATCTATCTCTCTATCTATCTATCTATCCCTCTATCATCTATCTATCTATCTATCTATCTATCTATCTATCTATCTATCTATCTATCTCTCTATCCCTCTATCTATCTATCTATCTATCCCTCTATCTATCTATCCCTCTATCTATCCCTCTATCTATCTATCCCTCTATCTATCTATCTATCTATCCCTCTATCATCTATCTATCTATCTATCTGTCACGCTCCCCGGGTCCTCGGCTCCCCTCCCCGGGTCCTCAGCTCCGCTCCCCGGCTCACCTGCCACGCTCCCCTCGTCCCAGCCTCCGGTGCCCGTCCTCCATAGGTCCTCTGGTCGCCGATCCCGGCGTCCGACATCTTCCCAGGCCCTGGCCGGCTCTCCTGCGTCCTCCTCGCAGCCTCCTTCCCTGGCTTCTGGCACCCGGGCCGCGCGCATGCGCATTAGGGCACGCGCGCGGTCACTGACCCTTTCTTAAAGGGCCAGCGTCCAGTAACAGGAAATGAGGTTAGTCAGGTTCAGGGTATAAAGGGGGTTCTTGTCCAAGGGGGCGGGGCCTGATCTTCGTGTTCCCTGAGCTAGGAGTCAGGTCTCCTGGTGTTTATGTGCCTGTACTCACCTATCTCTCTTTGTAGAGCCGTACCTGCCTCGCCATCCAGTCTGCCGTATCCCGAACCCCGCACGCTGTCCGTCTGCCATCCGACAGCACCTGCCATCTCGGATCCCTGCGGTGACCCGTCATCTTGCTCCAGAGGTTCCGGACTCCGCCTGATATCATCTCGGCCTCCGAACCTGAGCTACGTCACCAAGACTACCTTCTGTGACTCCGTGGTCCCAGGGACTCCTCCGCTGTCTTCACTTGCACGGACTATCCTGCTGCCCTTCAGTGCTTCAGCTGCCGGACTCCCTACCTCCATCTTAGAGTTCGGTCCAGTGGATCCACCTCCTGGGTCTGCCCGACCGCCCGGCCGTAACAGTAAGATCAGGCCATGGATCCCGCTGCTGCACTAATGGCCCTGCAAGAGGAACTCCAACGCCAGCGTGAAGTCCAGACCCGCATGCTGCAATTCATGACCTCCGTGGACACCCGCCTGTACACATTACAAGCATCAATGACGCCTGCGGCACCCAGGTCCCCCGCCAGGCAAGCCATGGCTCCCGTACCAGTGGCAGCCTCTTCAGATGCTTCCCGACTCCGTTTGGCGTCACCTCCTCGGTATGCTGGAGATCCCAAGACCTGCAGGGGCTTCATAAACCAATGTTCCCTTCACTTCACGCAGCTGCCACATCTGTTCGCCTCCGACCAAGCCAAGGTCGCCTTTATAATGTCCCACCTAGAGGGCGAGGCGCTGGCGTGGATGAACCCCTTGTGGGAGAAGGAGGACCCCATGACCAAGGATCTTCAACAGTTCCTACAGGCCTTCCGCAGTACCTTTGACGAGCCAGGACGCGCCTCTGCCTCTGCTTCATCACTCCTCCGCCTACGTCAAGGGACACTGACGGTGGGTCAATACGCCATCCGTTTCCGCACTTTGGCTTCAGAACTCGGGTGGAATAATGAGGCCCTAACAGCCGCCTTCTGGGAAGGACTCTCGAGTCGCATCAAGGATGAGTTGGCGGGTCGGGACGTGCCCTCCACCCTAGATGCACTGATCGCCCTAGCAACTCGTGTGGACATACGTTTTCAGGAGCGCTCCAAAGAGCTATCTCGGGAGAGACGCCCGGTACGGCATTCTCCTCCTCCGCAGAAGTCCTCCGTTCCTCAGTCATCAACAGCTGGGATTCCCGTCCACGAGCCCATGCAGATCGACCGAGTGCGGCAGTCTGAACGACGTCGAGCAGAGCGGCTCGCCCAGGGCCTCTGCTTTTACTGTGGTGAGGACACCCACCTGCTACGCTCCTGTCCAGAGAGGCCGGGAAACTCCAAAGCCTAGGGTTGGTAGGAGAGGCCACCCTAGGTGCTGGGACCCTCTCTGACCCAGTTACATGGACAGTGCAAGTGACCACGGGAGAGACGCGGTTCACGGCTGATGCCTACCTCGATTCCGGGGCAGCAGGCAATTTCATCCAGCAGGCCACGGTGGACAAGTACCGGGTGCCTGTCATGCCACTCGACAAACCCCTAGTGATTGCCTCGGTGGATGGGAGGCCTCTCTCTGATACCATCTCCTTGATCACCAGGCCTGTCGAACTACGCATCGGTGCTCTTCACACCGAGAACATCGCTCTCTACGTTCTCCCGCACATGTCCCACCAGATCCTGTTGGGACTCCCATGGTTGCGGACACATGAACCATCGGTTTGCTGGGGTACTGGCGAAGTCACCCGTTGGGGCTCTTCGTGTCATGAGAGGTGCCTAAAGTCCATACCACCCCTCCGACGACCTCCGGTTCCTGAGACCCTAACGGGGCTGCCTTCGGCCTATTGGTCCTTTGCCGATGTCTTTGACAAAAAGGAATCCGAGGTACTGCCGCCACATCGTCCATACGATTGTGCCATTGACCTGCTTCCAGGGACAACCCCACCTAGAGGACGGATATATCCTTTATCTCCAGCCGAAACCAGGGCCATGTCAGATTACATCTCAGAGAGCCTAGCAAGAGGGTTCATTCGGAGATCCTCCTCTCCTGCTGGAGCAGGTTTCTTCTTTGTCAAGAAGAAAGAGGGAGACTTACGCCCATGCATAGACTACCGGGGTCTCAACCAAATCACCGTGAAAAACAAATACCCCCTGCCGCTCATTCCCGAATTATTTGACCGGCTTAGAGGAGCTCGTGTGTTCACCAAGCTGGATCTTCGGGGTGCTTACAATCTGGTACGCATCCGCTCTGGTGACGAATGGAAAACCGCGTTTAATACGCGCGATGGACATTATGAGTACTGCGTGATGCCCTTCGGTCTGTGTAACGCTCCTGCCGTCTTCCAAGAACTGGTGAACGACGTGTTTCGGGACCTTCTCTACATCTGTGTGGTTGTTTATCTAGATGACATCCTTGTCTTCTCTCCGGACCTCCAAACCCACAGAGAAAACGTACAGCTGGTCTTACAAAGACTGAGAGAGAATCGCCTGTACGCAAAGTATGAGAAGTGTGTCTTTGAGCAGTCTTCCCTCCCCTTTCTGGGGTACATCATCTCGGATACTGGACTGCAGATGGACCCCAAGAAGGTCTCCGCCATCATCAACTGGCCTCCGCCTTCTGGACTGAAGGCAATCCAACGCTTCCTGGGATTCGCCAACTACTACCGCCAGTTTATCCCGCACTTCTCTGCCTTGACCGCTCCTCTCTCCGCTTTGACCAAAAAGGAGGCTAATCCTAAGGACTGGTCACCTGCGGCAGACGCCGCATTTTGTTCTTTGAAGCGAGCATTCGCCTCCGCCCCTGTACTCCACCGACCGGAGTTAAACCGCCAGTTCACCTTGGAGGTGGATGCCTCCTCCTCAGGAGCCGGAGCAGTGCTCATGCAAAAATCCTCCTCCGGGAAGATGGTGACCTGCGGTTTCTTCTCTAAGAGCTTCTCAGCACCCGAACGTAATTACACCATCGGTGACCGAGAACTACTGGCGGTCAAACTGGCTCTGGAGGAGTGGCGCTACCTCCTGGAAGGAGCAGTGTACCCCGTGATTATCTACACGGACCACAAAAACCTGGAATACCTGCGGTCCGCTCAGCGACTGAACCCACGGCAAGCCAGGTGGTCCTTATTCTTTGCCAGGTTTGACTTCCAGCTCCACTTCCGACCAGCGGACAAGAATGTACGCGCTGATGCCTTGTCTAGGTCTCTCATGCCCATGGAACAGGAGGAAGAGACTATCCAGCCTATCATCTCTCCTAGCAAGATTGTTCCGGTGGCTCCTGTCACTCTGGCCCAGATACCACCTGGGAAGACCTATGTCTCGGAGACCGACAGGCTAACGGTCTTACACTGGGGTCATACCTCAAAAACAGCCGGCCATGCAGGCCAGAAGAGAACATGGGGTGCGATTGTACGCCATTACTGGTGGCCATCTCTTCGCACGGACGTCGCCGCCTTTGTCTCTGCCTGCTCCTCTTGTGCCAGAAACAAGACGCCCAAACACCTCCCACATGGCCGCCTTCTGCCTCTGCCGATACCTTCGATTCCGTGGCAACACATAGCAATGGACTTTATTACGGACTTGCCATTGTCATCCGGGCACACAGTCATATGGGTCGTGGTGGACCGGTTCTCAAAAATGGCCCATTTCGTTCCTATGGCTGGACTGCCCTCTGCTCAGGAACTCGCGGACGCTTTTATACAACACATCTTCCGCTTGCATGGCTTTCCATTACACATCGTATCAGACAGAGGAACTCAGTTCACCTCCCGCTTCTGGAGGGCTCTCTGTAACCATCTGGGAGTGACTCTGGACTTTTCATCTGCATACCATCCTCAGTCTAATGGCCAAGTAGAGAGGGTCAATCAAATCTTGACCTCATTTCTACGTCACTATGTTAACGCCCATCACGACGACTGGTCCGCTCTTCTACCTTGGGCTGAATTCTCCCACAACCACCACATCAGTGAGTCGTCCTCCAGCTCTCCCTTCCATGTTGTTTACGGACTTCAGCCTTCCATCCCATTGCCTGTATCCCCCTCTTCGGATGTCCCTGCTGCAGATACAGTAGCCCGTGACTTTGCCACCATTTGGGACTCTGTCAAGGTGTCTCTAGGACGTGCTTCCCTGCGGATGAAGAGACACGCAGACAAGAAACGCCTGGATCCTCCGTGTTTCTCTCCTGGAGACCTCGTCTGGCTTTCTTCCCAGTACGTCCGCCTGAAGATACCTTCATACAAGCTGGGTCCTCGCTACATTGGGCCGTTTAAAGTCCTCACCAGGATCAATGAGGTCTCCTACAAGCTGCAGCTCCCGGCCACGATGAGGATACCCAACTCGTTCCACGTCTCCCTGCTCAAGCCGGTGGTCCTTGGTCCCTTCTCCGCTGCTGCCAGTCCAGCTCCTCCACCTATTGCCGATGATGACATCTATGCGGTAAGGGATATCGTGGCCATGAAGACCGTACGAGGTCGGCAGTTCTTCCTGGTGGACTGGGCAGGGTATGGTCCTGAGGATAGGTCCTGGGAGCCCAGGGAGAACGTAGGCACTCCTCTTATCCGTGCCTTCATGTCCCGGTTGCGGGGAGGGGGGCGTGGGGGGGGGGGTACTGTCACGCTCCCCGGGTCCTCGGCTCCCCTCCCCGGGTCCTCAGCTCCGCTCCCCGGCTCACCTGCCACGCTCCCCTCGTCCCAGCCTCCGGTGCCCGTCCTCCATAGGTCCTCTGGTCGCCGATCCCGGCGTCCGACATCTTCCCAGGCCCTGGCCGGCTCTCCTGCGTCCTCCTCGCAGCCTCCTTCCCTGGCTTCTGGCACCCGGGCCGCGCGCATGCGCATTAGGGCACGCGCGCGGTCACTGACCCTTTCTTAAAGGGCCAGCGTCCAGTAACAGGAAATGAGGTTAGTCAGGTTCAGGGTATAAAGGGGGTTCTTGTCCAAGGGGGCGGGGCCTGATCTTCGTGTTCCCTGAGCTAGGAGTCAGGTCTCCTGGTGTTTATGTGCCTGTACTCACCTATCTCTCTTTGTAGAGCCGTACCTGCCTCGCCATCCAGTCTGCCGTATCCCGAACCCCGCACGCTGTCCGTCTGCCATCCGACAGCACCTGCCATCTCGGATCCCTGCGGTGACCCGTCATCTTGCTCCAGAGGTTCCGGACTCCGCCTGATATCATCTCGGCCTCCGAACCTGAGCTACGTCACCAAGACTACCTTCTGTGACTCCGTGGTCCCAGGGACTCCTCCGCTGTCTTCACTTGCACGGACTATCCTGCTGCCCTTCAGTGCTTCAGCTGCCGGACTCCCTACCTCCATCTTAGAGTTCGGTCCAGTGGATCCACCTCCTGGGTCTGCCCGACCGCCCGGCCGTAACACTATCTATCTATCTATCTATCTATCTATCCCTCTATCTATCCCTCTATCTATCTATCCCTATATCTATCTATCTATCTATTTATCTCTCTGTAATTTTTAAATTCATTTCTTATAGTGAAATTTATTAAACCATCCACAAATGTTTCTACGTCTGCGGTCTAATCGCTTGCCTTTATATATTTGCTATTCAATATTATGTCCAAATGACATACATTCCTAAGTATGTGCCACAATATATAAAATCCGGAGAATCCTATATAAAAGAAGTCCTTAGCAGGAGATAGTAAACTTGATTTGCAGCACTGAGCCCTGTTATCTGCTGTACATCTACATTACAAGGCAGATCCTGTAGCCAAAAGCTATTCATCCAACCAAAAATATTGGTATCTTAATATAAATTCCGGTTCTTTTTCTACATTTTGGTGCCTGTTCTTCGCCGTATACAGCAGAAGATAAATGTGTGTTTTGTAACCATTGTTCTGGCTTTCTTGCTCTTCTGTAAGCATCGGTTCAGGCCTAGAACATCATTTTCATTTATTATTGCCTGGTAAAGCTGCACAAGGAATAATATATTTCCAATTACCTTGTGAGTATTGTGCTGTATTGCTGGTAGGTTCAGTTTCTCAACCGCTCATTGCCTAAAATTACTCCAGTATAATTAACATATCTCTGTTGTTTCGGTGCTACAAACAAATGAAGAATTTCTGCTTGTTGAAAACAACGCTCATAAAACCCTAAATAAACAATTAAAATGAAATATTCTATTTTCCGTGATCCACCACTTTTTTCTCCAGGGCTAATATTTTCTTGTGTAATTGCAGTGGACCTTTCTCATGTCGTCGCTCCAGCTGCAAATGTTTAACCAGCTGCCTTGATATTATGTTGTGTGAATGGCAGTTTGGTCTGCTGCGTTCCCTTGTTCACAGGGATCTCTGGACGATGGCTGTCAGCGCATTCTTACAGGTTACTGATGAAAGCCCTTATACCCTTGATGGTAATACCGCATAGTGCGCACAGATGGCCGGGGGCTTGCGAAAATTTTATTTTTAGTAACAAATGTTCACGTAGCCAATTTATAAAGAACAACTTTGGAGAAAATGGAGTTGAACTGAAACTTTCAGGTGAAGTTCAATCATTGAGTTTTTTTTCCATTTTCATTAGTCATTTTTCAGAAATGCTGTAAGAGAAAAGAAAGCAATACTGGGATAATCAATTTATCATATATAAAAGTAGGTAAAATATACAACAGAGATACTAAAACACACAGTAAAAAATGGAGCATAAACCACCTAAAAACAATAAAATACCTGTTTGTTTTCATAAAATATTTTCAATGCACTATATGCCATAGAAAATGTATAAAAAGAATTCTACCTCTTACATTGTCTAAGAAAACTGAACATTTTCAAAAATTTGCAGTCATTTATTGTGATGAGGGGAACAAACAAATCACAACTTGTCGATAACCAAATTTATTCTTTTAGAGTTAAATTTATTCAATTTAAACAAGGGCAAATTAAAGGGTTTTTCTCATTTTATTACAAGGAACCTGTCAAGTCAAAAAGCTCTATTATTCTGCAGATTTGGTTAAAGGGAACCTGTCACCAGTTTTATGGCCTATAAGCTGTGGCCACCACCAGTGGGGTCTTATATACAGCATTCTAACATGCTGTATATAAGAGCCCAGGCCGCTGTGAGAACATAAAAAAACACTTTATGATACTCACCTAAATCAGTCGCTGCGGTGCTCGCTATCCTGGTGGGAGGCGCTGTTCTCCGGGACCTGCGCCTCCTCTCTTAGCCTTTTGCTCCTCAGTCTTCTGAAGCCTGTGTGCATAACATGTCCATGTCATACACACTCACCGGCACTGAAGTCCTGCACAGGCGCGCTACAATACTTTGATCTGCCCTGCGCCAAGGGATTATGGAACAACCTTGTCATGCCTCATGTAGTATAACTTCCGCCCTGACAAGGCCAACACCCAGGTTTGGTACTGTCTAGCCCCAGGCAAATAACCCTCCCAACGTGTTTCCTCCTTATTTATATTGGATTCATCAGGGGACTTGAGATTAAGTAAGAGGCTGCAGTGGCAATTTTCCTCTAACAAGTCTGCCTGGTGTGTGCAGAATTTGACATGTTGGGCATCTTAACCCTATATATGCAGATTTAGGCGGGCTTTGCACGTTGCAACATCGCAAGCTGATGCTGCGATGTCGCACGCGATAGTCCCTGCCCCCGTCGCAGGTACGACATCTTGTGATAGCTGGCGTAGCGAAAATTATCGCTACGCTAGCTTCACTTGCACTCATCTTCCCTGCGACCGTCGCTCTGGCTGGTGACCCACCACCTTCCTAAGGGGGCGGGTCGTGCGGCGTCATAGCGACGTCACACGGCAGGCGGACAATAGCGGCAGAGGGGCGGAGATGAGCAGGATGTAAACATCCCGCCCACCTCCTTCCTTCCGTATAGCCAGCGGCGGCAGGTAAGGAGATGTTCCTCGCTCCTGAGGCTTTACACACAGCAATGTGTGCTGCCGCAGGAACGAGGAACAACATCATACCTGTCGCGGCAGCGTAATTATCAAAAAGTCAGAGCCTACACCGATGATACGATAACGACGCTTTTGCGCTCGTTAATCGTATCATCTAGGATTTACACACAACAATGTCGAAAGTGACGCCGGATGTGCGTCACTTTCGATTTGAACCCACCGACATCGCACGTGCGATGTTGCAACGTGCAAAGACGCCCTAACACTGAGTTTTTACAAGACTTGTTCCCTTCTAATTAGTAAAATTTTAGAATGATTGTAAACACCAGCAACTTTGCATTTGATCTCTTAAAGTGTTTCTTTATTCTCAAGATTTGAAAGGTTTATAGATTGTTATAAAGCTTTCCAGTTACATCAGAGGTGGCTGGTGATATGGAAATCTCTAGCAATCAATAACCTGGTCTTCACAAGTGATTTGAATAACAGGAAATTTATTTAAAATAAAAGATAAAATTGAAAAAATATATATCTAATGATAACATGAAATAAATTTGTATATGGGATCCCTATGAATATGAGAGAGGGAAATTCCCTGTTGCAGAGAGGCACGATATTCTGTCTCTCGGCCATGCAGTCTCTAGGCACACCCAGACCGAATAATTAAATAATTCAAGTGGAACATAAACAATTGTCCAATTGTGGACACAGAACACTTTAACCGCTCACCACAGTGGAAGTCAGCCTGATTAGTTCCTCCAGATAAGTAACCTCGGTCCCAGCACGGTTCACGGCAGCCTTCCGTATATAGACAAGAAGCAAGCAGGGAAAGGATCCAGCTCAGACTCCAATTTGAATTGGATTTGAATAAAAGGCATTTCTTTATTTCAACTTTGTTAAAAAGAATATATCCAAAAAGGTATAATAACACTGTTTGATAACACAGACAGATGGTAGATGATGAAAAAAAACTATGCGTTTCGGCGGTACGCCTTCATCAGGCAAACGCCTGAGATCAAAAATTGTTAGTCCAAAAGGATATTTCTGGTGCAGGAGATCTCTCAGCGCCTGGTTTCTGTGAGTACACCTTATTTATGGAACGTCTTACACAACCAGAAATTCTACATCAGTATAAATCAGTATAACACATTATCAGTAATCATTTATGCATCTTTCACATTAAAGAAAAGTTCAAGTTGTTCATAATCAAACCAACATTGACTTGTCATCCCAATGGAGTGTCAGATTATGCAGTCTATTAAAATGTATCTTAAGGTAAAGAGGAGGAAGTAAAGGATTGAGGAGAACTTATCACATTGTACGACCGGGCAGACATGGTCACATTGTGTTGCAAGTTTTGAAGCTACACTACACAGGTACACTTTAAAAACAGTGTGGGGATGTTTAAAGACAAACTTGGATGGAAGCTTCATTTTACCTGTGAAATTTCAGAATTGTGACTTAATTATTAAAGGGTGAAAAAAATATCATATTTAAAAACTAGAGATAAGGGGATCAGTCCTTGAAGTTCAAGACAAATTTCCTGAAATTCATGGTTTCATAGGAATTATAAAATTTTGAGATTCGATTTGCGGTTTGCAAAGAAAATCCCAAAAATTTGCCTGGCACCATTTCTCACACTGATGAAGCAGACTAACATTAGTTAGCATTGCTGTGTGGTACTCTCCCATAATGCCCTGCAGCTATATTTTACGGATTATCATACCTTGTACAATGGTGGCTAGTTCTGGGGTCATCACAGATCAGAGATGCCTAGTTGAGCTGAGAATAGACTGCAGAGTTGTTTTCCACCTCTGTCAGAGTCAATGAGTAAGGCTGGAGTAACACTTGCAATAGACTCACGCGGCCTGACGCTCTCTGGACAGGAGTGTCTCAGCTGCATAGAAATTCATGCAGCTGACTTGCTCTTGTCAGCAGAGTGTGCGGCCATGCAGGATGATACGATGTCAGACTCACGCAAGTCTCTCGCAAGTGTGATTCCGGCCTTAGTTTATCTCTATTTTGTAGTGTTTAAGTTCTTTTGGTCAGAGGGATTCTCTTTTTCTTTCTTCTGTACAGTGTAAGTTCTTATGATTAGCAAGGTCCTTTCTTTCTTTCGTGCCTGGGAAGTGCAAGCTCCTGGAATTCTCTCTTAGCAATTTCCTTATCCCAGTTATTTTGTCTACCAAATCCATCTTTCTAATTTGTTTTCATGTTTCACTGTGGAACAACCAGAATCACAAAGACATTAATGATTCTTACTTGTCAAAGCAGAGAATTTTAGGCTGCACTCATGGAAAGGAGGAGATCCAATCAAAACAAGGTTTTTTATTCACTCTATCGTATTTCAGAACTGGAATGGGGTCTTTCTCAAGATGCAAAATTAACCAGACACTGTTGTTTTTATCTTGAGAAAGGCACTGGTCCAGTGCCGAAATGTGCTGAAGTGAATAAAAAAAACCTTGCATTGACATGCATCTCTTCACCTTTCCATGAGCGCAGCCTACCTATTGTGATATTCTCTGTTTTGCCAAGCTGCTATGTGGATGATACTTTCTTATCACCATGGAGCTGCAACAATTGCCTATCACTCTTCTACAGGTGTTGTGTCCTCACATAACCCCTACAGGCGAGCGATACCATCACGCTCACCTCCATTTTTTTCCTTACGGTACTACCCTAGCTATGCTTTTTTATCTTATCCAGATCTTCCCTTATCAGTCTTTTTGACACTGATCAACAGATACATTGGCTCTTTAAAGCCTGCTTTACACGTTGCAATTTCGCATGCGATTTCTTATGCGATTTGCAACGCCCCCATCATATGTGTGGCACGTTCAATTTGTTGAACGTGCCGCACATACGAGTAACCCCCGTCACACGTACTTACCCGTCCATACACCCTCGCTGTGGGCGGCGAACGTCCACTATCTGGAGTGGGAGTGACGTTCGGCGTCACAGCGATGTCACACGGCAGCCGACCAATAGAAGATGAGGGGCGGAGCTAAGCGGGACGTAAACATTCCGCCCACCTCCTTCCTTCTGCATTGTGGGCCGGGAGCCTCAGGACGCTGGTAAGATCTGTTCATCGGTCCCGGGGTGTCACACACTGCAATATGTGCTACCCCGGTTACGATGAACAATCTAACGTGCAATTCTAGAGACAGGTACGATGTGTATGCGATGAACGTTTTAACGTTCAATCGCAATCGCACGTACCTGTCACACACTGCAATGTACTTACAATGCCGGATGTGCGACACTTGCGACGTGATCCCGCCGACACATTGTAAGATACATTGCAGCGTGTAAAGTGGGCTTAACACCCTCATAAAATGGACAAGCTAAATATGTATTAGAATAGTTGAAAAATAAAATAAAGTGTTGTAGTGACCCAACTCCCATGCCTCAACTAAATTGAAATGCTGTAACTTGACCATTATATAGCTGTAGTTTTAGGCTAATCAAAACTGGATTCCAGAAAGTGACATCCTCTCGCCCAAGGGCTGATCTGGTCCCACAAATTGATCCACCCAACTCCATCAAATTATTAAAACACTGGTTGGAATATTTTGAAACATCCAAATACTAATACTTTGGCATACATTCATGTAAGTGGAAAGAAAATATCTCTAAAGGCTGCTTTACATGAACGATTTATCTGACGATATGTTGTCGGGGTCACAGTTTTCGTGACGCACTTCCGTCATCGTTAGCGACGTCATTGCATGTGACACCTACGTGCAACTCCGAACGATCGCAAATAGGTTGAAAATCGATGATCATTGACACGTCGTTCAGTTTCAAAATATTGTTCGTCGTTTGGAACGCAGCAGACATATTGCTACGTTTGACACCCTGTCAACGACGAACAACATCCATACGACCGCCTTGGTCAAATAATATATCGCTGAACGATGTAGCGTTGTTTGTGAGATGGGTACGCGTGACAGCTACAAAATCACCTATGAGCGATCTTGGCAAATTGTAACAACGATCTGGGCGATATCGTTGTGTGTAAAGCAGCCTTTATATGTAAATATTGTCATATAAGATAATTTAAGGAGGACACTTATCAGGAAAAGATTTAGGACAAGCCCTTATTACCCAGATAGAAGAAATAGTGCATACAGATACTGTTACCGATGTTCTAAAATAGTTGAAGGAAAAATCTACTAAAAACTTTTTTAGCTAACATCTGGCAAAAGAAATGTGTGAATGTCTGAAAACAAGTGAAAAAGTGTTCTTTGATCTTATGACTTATGTGACGCCCTAAATCAACAGTGTAAGGGGCCACAGGGCACAATTCATGGAGGAATGAAAACAAGTGTTCATCTCTATTTATCCCTGACATTTCTCTATCTTCTTGCTGTTTGTCAAGACCCCGTCCTTTCTAAAATGAAGCTTGGAGTCACTGGAAATAACATGTTCGGGTATAACTTAAATAAAATAGAAAGACTGCGTGGATTGTGTGCTTTCAATTCCATACTACTGATTCAGAGATCATTCATTTGTACATTGGTTTATATTTATAGCAACTTTTAGTATCTCAATAGAAACAGACGGTACTTCCTAACAAATGTGCAATCAAAGTAAAGAAAAAAATTACAAAGGAGAAATAAAACTAAAAATATACATGCAAAACAAATTCTAAAAGAACATCCATGGGTAGTGTGAAATTATCCATAATACCCCATATTGTTATAAGGTTCCTGTACTTATATGTGTTTTACATTCAATCCACTAATAATTAAGAAAAAAAATCTTTATTTTCCATACATTTATTTACAAATACTTCTTAATGTACAAAGAGAGTGCAATATGCAAAACTCTTCTCAACCTCCCTCTGTTCTCATAATCCCTGACACCTCCCCCAGACATTAACTTTAGTTTCTTTGTCAATCTATCTCATGCCCGGCTCATCCCTACCTCTACAAGTATATTCAAAGTCCATATGAGCAACCTAACCTAGAGATCCCAGGATTCCATAGTTGTTCAAATTTTGTACTCCTAAGCCCGCTTTACACGCTACAAGATATCTTACGATGTGTCGGTGGGGTCACGACGTAAGGTATGTTGTAGCGTGTGATAGCGACATGCAATTGCGATTGAACGAAAAAGCATTCATCACATGCACGTCGTTCATTCCTGACGAATTGAACATCAGGTTGTTCATCGTACCCGGGGTAGCACACATCGCAGTGTGTGACACCCTGGGAACGCTGAACAGATCTCACCTGCCTCCTGCGGCTCCCGGCCCACAATGCAGAAGGAAGGAGGTGGGCGGGATGTTTACGTCCCGCTCAGCTCCGCCCCTCCGCTTCTATTGGCCGGCTGCCGCGTGAGGTCGATGTGACGCCAAACGTCCCTCCCACTCCAGGAAGTGGACGTTCGCAACCCACATCGAGGTCGTATGAAAGGTAAGTATGTGTGACGGGGGTTAATTGTTTGTGCTGCACATATGATGGGGGCGTTGCAAATCGCATACGATATCGTATGCAAAATTGCAACGTGTAAAGCAGGTTTTACCTATGTTATAATACAGCCTTTCATATACCAAAATTTATAAACTAGCATCTTTTACCATCATTTAAGTGCTGTTGGATTTTTCTTATATATCCAATATTTGGACTCTAATATCCGGCCAATATATGTAAGAATTTTAAATAATGTCAAATGGTGTTTTGGTTGAAACTTACACTGATCATTTACTTGTAACACATATTGTTCTGGCTTAGGGTACTTTCACACATCCGGTTTTTGGCATCAGGCACAATCCGGTGTGTGCCTAATGCAATGGATGCGGCGCAGATAGTGGGGAACTGGATGCACCGGATCCGTTTTTTCTACTGATATAGCTTTACTCCGCATATAGAAAAATAACTTTTGGGAGGAGAGAGAGAGTTTTCTGACCAGAAAATAATTTATACCACTTCTGGGCATGCTCTATAGTGAAAAACCAGATCCGGCCCATGATTCCGGCATTTGCCGCATGCCGCCGGATCCAGTGCACATAGACTAACATTATACACCTTGCCGCACAGTGCTGCATCCGGCACTCTGCGGATTTTAGCTGTTGGAAAAAAACGTTCCTCTCTGCGTCCTTTCCGGCAACCGGACTGACAAATTTTTCCGGATTTTGCAAAAACCTGATGTGCCATGCGGCACAATCCAGCGCTAATACAAGTCTATGAGGAAAAAAATGCATCCAACGTCGAGAATCGCCGGATGCAATTTTCCCACAAAGTGCCGGATTGGGCCTGATGGCAAAAAACGGATGTGTGAAAGCAGCATATGTCTCCAACTTAAAGGGGTTGTCCAGGACTTAAACATTGATGATTTATTCCAAGTTATTCCAAAAATAGGTCATCAATGTTTGACCTGTTGGAGTGCAAAATCCGGAACCCCTCCAGTTCAGCTAGTGCCACCGTCGGGCAGATCTACTCAGTCGTGGAGCTAATAAATGGCTAAAGATGCCAAAACACCGGAACAAATATCCCAATTAATATTACAAAAGGATAGAAAGTAATAAATGAAAAATATCAAACAGTCCCATACATGGTAATATAATGGGCAAGTCGTGGAGCTGCACAGCACAGCCCTGTCAACTTTGGAGTGGCTACGGCTGGATACTGGATATCCACCCCATATTTGAGTCAGTATTGAGTGAATGGGCAGTATCCGTCTCAACACACTATTCCGTCGATAGATCTGTGTTGTGCAGCTCTGCAAATGAGTTATTCCAGCAGTCGGAGCAGCTGATCAGTCGGGGTGCCGAGTGTTGCACTCCCACTGATCAAACATTGATGAACTATCTTAGAGACAGGTCATCAATGTTACATTCCTGGACAACCCATTTAACTTTGTGTATTTTAATTTATTTAAAGCATCAGTAACTTCTTATTGGTACCAATGTAGCGGAATCATCTTGTCTCCATTTTTTGGTCATTTTGAATACCATTTTAGGCTGTGTGCACACGTTGCGTTTTTTACCGCGGAAACGCTGCGTTTAGAACCGCAGCGTTTCAGTGGCAAATTGCATGCGTTCAGCTTTCCCAGAAAAGTGTATGAGAAAGCCGAAAAATCAGTGCACACGCTGCGTTTCTAAATGCAGCGTTTTGGATGCCAAAAATCGGTGCGGAAAGAAAAGCAGCATGTCACTTCTTTTGTGCGGTGTGGCTGCGTTCTCTCCCCCATTAAATCAATGATGTGGGTCAGAACGCAGCTACACCGCAGTTCGCTGCTTTTTTGTTGCGGTCTGCGGGCTTTGTCGGCATGCCAGAACGCAGGCATTTACCTGGAAGTGAAGTCAAGAGGTTTCCTGTTGACCTCACTTCCTGGCAAAGTCCTGGAAAGCCCCCGGTGTCGCCAAAGTGCCCGCCCCGACCCCCCTCCCAAAAATCCAACATGGCCGCGCGCACAGTAGTGCACCGGCCGCCCTGCTCCTATGATTTCTATCGCATGTGCCTTGAGACATGCGACAGAAAAATGCCCCCCAGGCCCTGCCAGGTCACCCCCTATTCCCCCCGGTATTCCCCCTTACCTGTCCGGTCGCAGCGCTGATCCCCCGCGGCCTCCGTGTCCTTCACAGCAGACGCCGGTCAGTGCGGTCACATGTGCAGAGCAGCTGACAGCCAGCACTGTGTTCAGAGAGCTGTGCTGGCTGCTCGGCACTCTGCAGCTGTGACCCGGGGAGAGTGGGTGCAGATTTTTGGCACCCACTCTCCTCAAATGGAGGGTCTGCCCTCCTAGAAAATGGGGGATACGTTCCCTGAACGTGCCCCCATATTCTAGAAGGTCCAGAGGCGACGTGGGATGTCCAAATGGATTTCTGCGGACCCATTTTTTTCAAATGTTTTGATTAAATTGGAGAACAAGGGAATTATTTGGGGAGTGTTTTTTCTAATAAAAAATGTTTTGTCATTCTTTTTTGTTTTTGTTTACTGTCAATTAGTTATGTCTGGTATCTGATAGATGCCGTGACATCACTAATTGCTGGGCTTGATGCCAAGTGACATTACACATCTGGTATCAACCCCATTTATTACCCCGTTTGCCAATGCACCAGGGCGCGGGATGAGTTGGGGCGAAGCGCCAGGATGGCGCATCTAATGGATGCGCCACTTCTGGGGCGGCTGCGGCCTGCTATTTTTAGGCTGGGAAGAGTCCAATAACCATGGCTCTTCCCACCCTGAGAATACCAGACCCCAGCTGTCAGCTTCACCTTGGCTGGTGATCTAATTTGTGGGGACCCCACGTTATTTTTTTTTTAATTCTTTATTTATAAATAAAAAAAAAAGCCTGGGGAGCCCTCCAAATTGATCACCAGCCAAGATGAAGCTGCCAGCTGTGGTTTGCAGGCTAAAGCTGTCTGCTTTACCCTGACTGGCTATCAAAAATAATGCCATTTTTTTCATTGTTTTTTTTTTTTGTTGGATAAATTCTAAGCTAGGCACCCTTTAGTGCCACATGAAAGGTACTAAAGGTGCCAGCTTAGAATATCCAGGTGGGGGTGGAACGTTGTATATATTTGACATCCATTCATCCATTGACGCTTTTTAGACTGTGTGCCCACAATCAGGGTTTGCAGCGTTATGGGCGCTGAGTGTTTTCCCTGCGTCCATAACGCTGCGTTGTGCAGTAGAAGCACAGTGGAAGGATTTTTGGAGATCCCATGCCCACTGTGCTTCTTTTCTCCGCAGCATAAACTGACCGGTGGCGTGGCTTCCCGAGCCTCAGCATGTCAATTTATGCTGCGGAGACAAGAGTGCTCTTTGCAGGTAGAATAGAGCTCCACAGCAGCCTGAACCCAAATCTTGGGCATGGGCAGCTGCAGGAAGGCTGACACTGTGTACTAGACGCCGTGTCGCTGGATCATGGCCACATAGCCTTAGGCCTGTTTCACACGTCAGTGATTCTGGTACGTTTGTGCTTTTTTTTAAACGTACCAGAATCACTGACATACGCAGACCCATTATAATGAATGGGTCTGCTCACACGTCAGTGATTTTTCACTGCACATGTCTTCGTGCAGCGTACCCGCGTGTGCGTGATTGCCGCACCGAGACATGTCCATTTTTTTCTGGCATCACTGATGTTCCACGGACCACGCAGTGGTGTGGTCCGTGAAACACGTGCCAGAAAAAAATGTGCTTTTAAAGTAAAAATCATTTTAACTCACCCGGCTCCAGCGATGTCCTCTGCAGCCCGTGCAGCTTGCTGCTTCTGAGCCGGCTCATTATTGTCGCGCATATTCATGATGCGCGACACAGCCGACCCGGAAGCAGCTGCTGCGGGGGTCAGCGCCAGCCGGATGCTGCACCGCGGGAGCGATCAGCACCATGGAGAGCGGGAGCGGGCACAGGTGAGTTGATTACTGAGTGTAATCACGGGCCACGGAGAACGGAGCCCGGATTGCACTTAGACAACCCATGTGTGACATGTGCGTGTTTTACACGCCAGTGAAAAACGTCAGTGTTTTTAACTGACGTGTGAAACGGGCCTAAAAGTGAGAATATTGTTGCTACAGCAACATTTTGGGTGAAGTAGCTGTGGATTCAAAATGCTTAATATACTCCTGAATAAAATCCTTGAGGGGTGCAGATTCCAAAATGGGGTCACTTGTGGGGGTTTTCTGACGTATAGGTACCCAAGGGACCCTGCTAATGTGACATGGTGCGCAAAGTTTATTTCAACTTTTCCAAAATTCAAATGGTGCTCCTTCCATTCCAAGCCCTCCCATTTATCCAAACAGAATGTGGAGAAGGAAATGACATCACAGGTTTTTTTTTCCAAAGGTCTGTGTTCAACCAACTTTATTAACACTGACAAGTCTTAAAAAACGCACCTAAAAAAACGCATGAAAAACGCATGCGTTTTCGATGCGTTTTTCTCAAAAAGCATTGTTTACAATTCTCCCCTCTGCCAGAGGGTGCGTTTTTTTTCCGCGCTGAAAAAAAAGCAACGTGTGCACATAGCCTTAGCCACATTCTATACAATTTCTTGGCTGGGAAAAAAAGATTTCATGAATAATGAAGTATTGTTACTTAACATATTCTATTTTTCAAGACAGAGTACTTTTTTAAATACTGTTTGCCAATGCTGAAACTTAGCAGAGAATACTATTTGACAGTATAGCAGTGAGCTTTCATTGTAATATGTAGGTCACTTTTCATCTTAGGCCTAAGACACACGGCATGAAAATCGGATTTGTCCGAGTGGAATGCAATGTTTTATCGCATTCCACTCGGACAAATATTAACCTACATGTCAGCACCCATGAGCGATTATTTTCTCGGCCCCAATCGGACCGAGAAAACAATCACAGCATGCTGAGATTGTAATGCGAGTCTCTTTCTCTAGCACCCATTCAAGTCTATGGGGCGTGAGAAAGATCGCACTGCACTCACGGTACATCGGTATACCGTGAGTGCAGGGGGAGAATGGCAATAGCCGGCAATGGAGGAGAGAGGGAGATAAATCCCTCCCTCCCCTCCTCAGAGCCAGCCCTTCCATTCCTGAGGGCCGGCCCTCCCCCCGCAGCTGAGGTCCAATCGCATGATCGAACCTCAGTCGCAGTGACACTCGCATGACGCTCGGCTCCCACTGCTGCCAGCGTGAGCCGAGTGTCATGCAAGGATCGCATTAGTCCCCGTGTGGCCCCGGCCTAAAAAGCAGTATATGCTCCACTTGCTGGCAACATGTATTGCACAGATATGTCCACCTTTTACATTTCTCGTGATATGAATTCAATGCATTATTGAGACATGCTAGGAAAGCTCTCTACAGGCTGAAATGTACATAATTACCACAGTATGAATGGTTAAACTGTAGACACATATACTATAAACAACTCCCAACAAAGTGTTTTAAAATCATAATTTTAATTTATTTTTTAAAATCTGGTCATCTCATGACACAGGATTAGTGATTTTCAGACTCGCAGATAATAGGGACCGGATCTGGTTTTTAAAATCCGGTTCCGGCCCGGATGCCAGTCCCCATATAAGTCTATGGGTATCAGAATCCGGGAATTAAAATGTTGGTAGAATGGATAGGAGAATAAGAGCAAGCACGCTGTACTTACCGAGGTTCCATCATGGCAGTACACTGCTTCCAGGCAGCCTTTTCCATTCTGGGTCGACCCATAACCACGCAGAATATGTTGTGCGAGCAGAAAGTTAGCGAAGGACATATGTGTAAGCTCATATTATGGTGGTAAGCAAGAGATACTTTTGTTTAATTTTTATGAGTGGAGACAATAGTTTTTTAATCTCAATATTGTCACAACCTTTTTTAATACTCTTTTTTTCATTAATTATTAAAGTTTTAGAAAAGTTTAATTTTATGAAGAACATAATATCCAATGTTGTGTCTGAAACACAGATATTATGGGTAGCAGAAAACATGTCTGAGAAACCAAGGTTCTTTTTAATGGGCATTCGGCTCTCTACTGATTAAAAGCTGTTGTATCAGAATTTTTTTTTCCTCTTTGACACAAGTTCCAACTGTATTCATTTCAGACATGTTCATCAATGGTACTTTGTTATTGTTGAGATGATGATTCTCCGTCTGTGTGTGGTCTTTGCTGAACATTGTGCATCAAGTCATTCTGCTATTGTGCAGTCATTCTATTCTCCTTCTTTCCCAGTTTTTGCATATCATAAATTCAAATGAGGCAATGTATCCAGGGTGTTTTTCCAATTTCCTTTTTAAACTAACAGTTTTGACAAACATTGGATATTTATAACTTAATTGGTGCACAAGCTCATGTGCAAATCCTATTTTAATGAGTTACTTTGCCTTCAAGAATAATGAAATTGCATTTATGGTTCAATAAGTGAGTCTGAGACATAACAAGGCTTGACAGTTTTCCATTTATTAATATTTTAATTTTGCCTTAATATCCAAAATGAAGCATCTGGTAAAGAAAATATTCATTAACCCTTGATCTGCTGTGGGGCTTGCGTCATAATTCTCAGCAATTAGTGTTAGTCCCCTTTGTTTGAAAAGGAATTAGAGGAAAAGTGATGGGTCACTTATTGTGTACTTTAGGCTTTTTAAATACAGTATGTCCTTTAACATATGACATCGGTTATTGTATCTTCTCAAAGAGAGCAGAACTGTATTATTTAATATTTGGTCAAACATTAAAGTTTAATTTGGAATTTATTCAAGTTTCATGTTTCTCCTAAATACTAGAGCAGAATTATGGCACTCTAGATATTTATGGACATTAGTGCTTAGAAAATATTTTGTATTTGCAATCAATAATAAGGTTGTGATGTCTTGGGCTAAAAAGACCCAAAATTCCCTGCTATGAAATTCGGAGAAACAGGGTTATGTTTTATTGTATTATGTCCCTTTCCCTATTCTTCATATTTGTAATGCATTATCATCAAGGAATTAGTTCCACTCTGTCAATGTAGGTCATAGTTTTTATAGTTTGCAGATACTTGAAAGTCTAAGTGACATGGATCACTACAGAGTGCCAAAGATGCCTTCTAACTATCTGCTTTCAGATCCTGAGCCCTAAATTATATCTTGTGATATGCAATTCACCTCTGAATTTTTTTATATCAAGTTTTAAAGTTAGCTTATTTAACCTTCATCCGGCTGAATAGGTACAATTCTAACTATTCCCTTTTTAAATTGCAATAATTTTTTTTTTGAAAAGCCGTAGAGGGCTGAAATTTTGTGACATCTCAGCAGTTTTGGTCCAGAATATATTGGCCTTATTTCAATAAAATATCTCCACCCCCTTCCGAGATAAGGGCTCGAGAAATTTTGGCAAAATTATGTAGCCTGACAAAGGTAAAGTATATCCTCTTTATATCTTACACAGTGTGCCTAGAAAAGTCTTCTATAGAAGTTTATGAGTCAGGTCAGCATCTGTCTGTTGCTGTCAATACGTAGCTCATGTTGCTGCTGGTAATCATGTCTCTAAATTAAATAGAATGTAAAGCAAGTGTACTGCCCCCCTCAAATAGTTATAATCATGTGCAGACAACAACAAAAAAGTAAACAAAAACAAAAAAAAACAAACTAAAACAATCCCCCACAAGTTTGCAGAGCATGCCTAGAAAAGTCTTCTATAGACGTTAATGACCGTGATCGGCACCTTTCTGTTGCTGTCAATAGCTCATGTGACTGCTGGAAATCATGTCTTAATCAAATGTAAGGCAAGTTGACTGCACCTCCCTCCCATAATTATAATCATGTGCAGGCAAAAACAAAAATAAACAAAAAAAATACAAAAAAACAAACAAAAACAACCCCCAACAAATTTGCCATAGAAAAACAAATATATATATCCCTATTGTAGGTTTCCGTAAAAGAAGCAATCCTACTTAATTTGATTTCTGCCATATGTAAATTTGATATAACTTTATCATCCATGTTGTTTAATATGCAAAAGAATATCTAAATTTCCCCTTTATCCATTTGGTTATCTAAAATAGTAAAATATACTTGAATCAACAGTGTCCATGCACCCTCTACTATTCGTTCTGCTTGTTAAAGCTCTCCACTAGAAAATCCAAGAAAATCCAAGACACCAAAAACTCCTGTCTATTTATTTTCTTTTGTTCACAACATCAATTATATTTTACTATTTTAGATAATCCAAGAAAATCCAAGGCACCGAAAACGCCTCTCCATTTATAAATCTTTATTTGTCCCAGCATACAAAAGAAAAAATGCAGTAACGACTAGGGATGATCGAATACCTCAAATATTTGGCTTTGCGAATATCCGACGAATAGGTCGCCGCTATGCGAATATTCGATGCGCAATGCAAATCTATGGGAAGCCAGAATAGTTCTGAATAGTTGTTATTCGGGTTTCCCATAGACTTACATTGCGCATCGAATATTCGTGAATAGTCTAATAGCGGCGATCTATTCGGCAAATATTCGCGAAGCCGAATTGTTGAGGTATTCGATCATCCCTAGAAACGATGTTTCAGCCAATGCAGGGCCTTTTTCAAGCCATAAAAATTACATTTTTCTTGGCCTGAGAAAGGCCCTGTGTCGGCTGAAACGTCGTTACTGCATTTTTTCTTTTGTATGCTGGGACAAATAAAGATTTATAAATGGAGAGGAGTTTTCGGCGCCTTGGATTTTTTTGGATTATCTAAAATAGTAAAATATATGTTGTGAACAAAAGGAAACTAATGTGAAACATGTACATTCAAATTACAGGGGTAAAATCTAATTTAAGTACACAGAATCATCCATTAAAACACAATGTAATGTGACGAGTGCACCTGAGATTATCATAAAATGAATCGTCTTCTTGTAATTGAGGTGACATTTGTATACATTTACTAAATTCCAATGTTTTATGACCTTCCACATAAATATTTCCTTTGTGCGTTTTAAACAATGCCTTTATTCGTTGAAATTCTAAAAGTTGGCAGGAAGTAAAGGAGCTGATAAAAAGAAATAATGGTAAAAGAAAATAAAAGCACCAATAATTCCTAAACGTAACAATCATAATAAATCACATCTTAGCGGGAATCTCACAATCTTTGTAAACTAAAGCTTTGCAATTTTAGAAAAAAATAAAAACACAATAAACCGTTTCACGGTTTTCAATTGAACTTTTTTTTATTCTCTTGGAAACAAACAAATCCTGAAAGACAGATATCTATGTATAACAAGTCGAAATCTTTAATACATATACGAGAGGTTATGTGTGGGTGATTGATATAACTGCTCAAACTAAAATATAACGCTGGATTATGTCAAAAAGATGCATTAGCCAGGTATTTGTAAAACTCCCATGGAGATCAGCTGCAGGTAGGAATATAATAGAACTAATACCACCAAAAAAACAAGTTAGGCTCAATTATCTTTAAGTAATGTATAGCTTGGCTTGTCATCTCGCTTTAGATGTGCACAGTCGTACAAACTTCTAATGAAATGAAACTGAAATATAACAGTGGCGGTAATCCATCTTACGGAGTGATCACCTGTTGTGTAAACAGAAAGTAGCCACGCATTCATATGATCAACGTGGCTTTTTTAATACATTATCCATGGATTAATATATCCCAGTGGTCCCCATCCTTTTCTAGCGTGCTCCTTTATAAATGTGACAGGTGTATGAAGCCCCACTGAATGATAAAAGGTGAAAATCTATGAGATGTGACAGAGGAGTATTAATTTTACCCAAGTGATAAGGTTTTCACTTTAGCACCAAAATTCGAAAATGCCATCACATCCAATAGTAAATTAGGTTTCCACCCCTGGGGATCTACAAGCTATATCTTATGAGCAAGCTAGAGGATAACTCTTACCTTTATTTAGGTTTTACAATTTACAGTACAATATAACTACTGTATCATTTAGAAATAAATTAGTTTTTAATTATTTTTAAGTTATCCACTTGCATGCATTTTATGTTTATTCAACCTTTGTTTATTTGTTTACACTGAAAAAATAAGTAAGTTTTTAGAGTAGTGGATCGATCTGTGTAGGAGTTGAATTTCTTGAAATTTGTCGTTTTTATGAAAATTTGTACATTTTGAAACTTGCATCATGGTTCACAAACAATAAACAATTCCCTTTTACCAATTCCTACATTGCTGAGCAATCAGATGGCAGTACATCATTTTGTGTTGGCTGTCAAGGCCTCCCCATAATGCCCCGCAACTATAAGATTTTACAGATTACCTTGTACAGTGTTGGTCAGTACATGTGCCATCAGAAGTCAGTGCTTCCCAGTGTAGCACAGTTTGTACAGTAGAGTCGTTTTCCATCTCCAGAGTCACTAAGTCTCTCCTGTAGAGTGTGTTTTTATGTCATTAGGACATGCTCTTTTCTCCACTGTAGAGTGTAAGCTCTTAAGGTCAGTGAGGCCCTATATTTCTGTCTTTTCTGTAAAGTGCAAGCTCTTATGGTTAGTGTGGTACTATATCTTTCTCTTTCCTGTAAAGTGTAAGCTCTGATGGTCAGCAGAATCCTAGATCTTTCTCTTTCCTGTAGAGTGTAAGGTGTTATGGTTAGTGGAATGTATTTCTCTCCTGTTGAGTGTAAGCTACTTTTGTCAATGAGATTCTCTCTCTCTCTCTCATTCACATAATAAAGGAAAGAAAAAAAGAAGAGGACAACAGGGCGCCAAATCTAAGTGTAGATGTGTGTAAACACAGATTGTAATGATCGTACGAATTTTACACTCACCGTGCAGATTTCTTCTGTTTTCGCTAGTATAATCCGTGTAGTGGATCAACTCTCTTATTAATCCTCCAGTATGCAGCACGAATCCTCTTCTGTTTTCGCTAGTATGATCCGTGTAGTGGATCAACTCTCTTATTAATCCTCCAGTATGTAGCACGAATCCTCTTCTGTTTTTGCTAGTATGATCCGTGTAGTGGATCAACTCT
The DNA here is from genome assembly GCF_048569485.1 of Anomaloglossus baeobatrachus. Classification (NCBI taxonomy): domain Eukaryota; kingdom Metazoa; phylum Chordata; class Amphibia; order Anura; family Aromobatidae; genus Anomaloglossus; species Anomaloglossus baeobatrachus. Next base: position 73,996,184 of record NC_134354.1, read on the forward strand.
CTTATTAATCCTCCAGTATGCAGCACGAATCCATAATTGTCCGTTTTTTGTTGAACCCTTAATAAACCCTTGTTCTTGAAGTTTTTGCAAACTTACACTGATATTCCGTTTATCCTCCGAAAGCGCCGAAAGGGATTTTGTCTTCTCTCATTCACATGTAATGTGTATGCTCTTATGGTCACCAAGGTCCTATCTCTCGTCTCCCCCACAAATCAATATTTAGTGGTCAATTTGGTGAATTCGAATTTCAAAAGATTCAGTCTTCTCTAGTTTTTATGTGCAACAAATAGAAGTGGTTCTGCACCACCACTGTATGACCTGTTCACAATCTTGGGGAGGAGTGAATTAGAAGCAGTATTCCCTTAGTGAGGCTCCGGTTATGGGTGCTCGCTGATGAGACAGGAAAGCTGTAGGTATCTGGAAACATATAGAAGAAAGCCCAGCGGCACACCGAATCTCTGGTAAAAAAAGTTCCTTTTTTATTAAATTAAGCGGTGCATATTAAAAAGGCAGTGGAGGAACCGGGTACAGGATCCCTCATGGACGATGGCTGTTTCGCGTTAAACATGCTTCCACGGGTCTTCACTATTTCTTAAAATAATGTGTAAAGAAGAGGAATTTTAATCCAGCGAATAACCTAAAATAGCCAATGCCATGTTACCCAGTGCTGAAGATTTCTTCAGTCAGAGAAAAAACTCATGACTACTACTGTGGCTGGATAGGCTTCCTGTAATGCCTTGATGCTATCACATTACTTGTTATAGCACAGTCAATTAGGAAGAACAATGATAGAACTTTTAAAATCAGAATCAAGAAATCAAGAAATGAGTTTGTGGTTAATATGGAAAGTAAGAATCAGTCAAAGCTCACTGCTTAGCTATCAAGATACAGAGAGCAAGCCACAAACACTGAATAAACTGTTCAGATAGTGTGTGACAGCACAACAGTGAACAAGATTAGTGTTACTAAAAATTCTATTAGTTACTACTAGGAATGATCGAATACCGCAAATATTCGGCAACACCCATCTTCGCTGAATAGGTCACCACTATTCGACGATTTGCGAATACTCGATGCGCAATGTAAGTCTATGGGAAACCCAAATAGTTGCTGAATAGCAACTATTTGGGCTTCCCATAGACTTACATTGTGCATCGAATATTCGCATAGCGGCAAACTATTCGTCAGATATTCGCAAAGCCGAATATTGCCGAATATTTGTGATATTCGATCATCCCTAGTTACTTCGATTTCTAATCATCCTTATATATATTGAGGTCACGTTTGACAATAATATACCAGGGTTTACATTAAAGTACTTGAAAGGAGTTGGATACAGTCCTAGGGGGCCTCAGAGTGTTTCAAACATGTTTTCAGCACAACTGGAGAATTGACGATACTTTTAGTTTGTGGCAAATCAATTTACTGAAAATTAAATTTTTTGATAAAAAATTTAAAAAATTCACACATCTCTAATATTGACATAGTGATAGAATCTGCAATCATTTTATATATCTGAATTTTGACCTCTGTGACTTTAATGAATCCATATAATCTTTTCAATGCAGCACTAATGTAGCGGTTGTTCTCCCTTCACTGTTTTCCCTCTCCACTGTCTTTTTGGTCAGTTGTAAAATGTCTAAGCATTATGCTGTCCTTTTATATAATTTCTATATGTTTTTTCTAAAAGATATTTTATTCATATCAGGTGGTTAATATTTCTTTTTTACATGCTTTAAAATGAAATGTAAGATTTCACCACGTTATATTTAACATTTCATTCTGACTTTTCTCTACTCAGGTAATGTTCTTATTTTTTAAATGTTAAAAGCTTTTCGAAATGTTAAAAGCAATATTAGAATTCAAGCTGTTGGGAACACATGATATATAAAATGGCATTGTCCACTAGTAATTATTACTGGTTAATAAATGGAGAGTATATTGGGACTATATAGTGACTTTGCTTGTCTAACAGTAGTAGTTTACATGGGGACATAAGAATATTGTCCTTCAGGCTGAACCTCTCCGAGAACATGCCAAACTTAATGTTTTTGATGAATGTGATTTGTAGCTCATAAGAGATGATGACTTTTGACCTAATATTGTATGACTTTAGAACAGATTACATAGTACCATTGGCAAATGCAAGGTCTGCTTATGATATAAGCAAAGATAGATTTATTCTATGTGACTCATTATGACGAAGGTCAAAATATATGCACATGATATGTGTACATACGTTTTGACCAAAATTATAAGGAAGGGAAAATTAGCTATATATATATATATATATATATATATATATATATATACAGCATTGAACTGGCTACCGGAGGAATCTCCAGTAATGCCAGGCCTGGATTCAGTTACTTGCATTGTACTCCGGGACTCTCCCCTGAGCTCCAGAGTGCAGCCTAGACTGAACCGCGAGCACCGAGTGATTGATTCCCCAGCAATTGCGGTTCAGTTCATGACAGCTGCAGAGAGGCCAGGCTGATCTCCGCTGCTCTCAACTGAACTCCTGAGATCAGCCCGGCCTGTCTGCAGCTATCAGGAACTGAACCGCGATCGCCGGGGAATCAATCACTTGGCGCTCGCGGTTCAGTCCTGCAAACTCTGAGATCAGACCAGGCTGCAGTCTGGAGCTCAGGTGAGAGCTCAGGAGTGCAATGAAGGTAACTGAATACAGGCCTAGCATTACGGGAGGTTCCTCCGGTAGCCAGTGCGACTCTCTCTCTCTCTCTCTGTATATATATATATATATATATATATATATATAAAAATAGACACCTATAAATATAATATAAATATATAGGTATATACATATATGCGTGTAAATGCAGCAGGATAAATTAGTATTAAACACAGTACCAATTCCCTGAGTAAATATATTTCTAATGGAGCTATTGACATGAATTTCTTATCAAATTTTGGTTACAACTCATCTGATCTACGCAGGTAAAGAAATCAAACCATAGATGTCCATATATTAAGTGCAATAATGGGAAATGACACAGGGAAAACATATTGAACACGTTTACTGAAATTTATTTAATACTTTCTTGGTGATAACTTCAGAACGCCTCCTGTATGGAGATACTAGTGGCATGCATTGCTCAGGTGTGATTTTGGCCCATTCTTCATAAACACTCTTCAAATCCTAAGGGTGCTGTGGGCGCCTTCATTGACCTCTGAGCTTTAGTTCCTTTAATACATTTTCTTTTAAATTCCGGCGATTGGTTTGGCCATTCTAGCAGCTTTATTTTCTTTCTCTGAAACAAATTGAGTTTCCTTGGCTGCGTGTGTGGGATCATTGTCTTAATGAAATGTCCACCCTCATTTCTTCTTCATCACTCTGGTAGTTGGGAGCAGATTTTTATCAAGAATGTCACAGTACATTTGTCCATTCAATCTTCCTTCAATTAAATCAAGTTTGCCATTGCCATATGCTGAAAAACAGCCCCCACCATGATGTTTCCACCTCTAAACTTCACTGTTGGTATGGTGTTGTTCACGTGATTTTCAGTGTCTTTTGGCCTCCAAACATGTTGTGTATTATGGCATCCAAATAGTTCAATTTTGGTCTCATCTGACCACACTATTTTCTCCCTGGATGTTACAGGCTTGTCATTGAGCAAACTTTAAACATGCTGAAACATATATTTTGTTCATCAATGGAATCATCCATGGTGAGTGTACATAAAGACCATGGAAATTGAGTGCATTACTTATTGTTTACTTATAAACAATTGCACCTGCTGAATCTAGTTCATTTTGTAGTTCACCACAGGTGGTTTTTGGCTCTTGGACAATTCTTCTTTTAACTTTTTTCACTCCTCTATCTGATATCTTGCAAGGAGCACCTGATTGTGGCCAGTTTATGGTGAAATTATATTCTTTCCACTTCTAGATAATGGCTCCCACAATGCTGACTGGACCTTTCAGTAGTTTTGAAATTCCTCTGTAACCACTGACATCAGTGTGTTTTGAAGCAATCTGGTAACAGCTCTCTAGTTTTACCTATTATGACAATTTTCTTGTGTGGCAACTTGGTAATGAGACACCTTTTTATAGCCAATTGGTTATTTTTTACACTAAGTGGGAGGGTTGCTTTCTAATTACTGATAGATTTCAGTTGGTCATGACATTCCATGGCTATTTACACCTCTCTTTCTTTATGTGTTCAATGATGTCTCCCTATGTTATTTCTCAATATTACACACAACTTAATTTATGGACATTTATGGTTTGATTACTTTGCCTGTGTAAATAGGAAATATATTTTTTAGAAAATATATTTACTTAGAAAATCGTTGATGTGTTCAATAACATTTTCAGCGCTGTATATATATATTTTTTTTCTAAAGCACTTACTTTAATATTTTTTTCTGTAGAACTGTTTATTTTTTACAGGATATGTTGCTCTTTAGTAGTTGAAAAAACTTTTTCCACCTGTAGATACCATGCGGCCAAAAACCGCATCGCAGAACTGCAGCAATTTGTGGTAAAATGTGTGCGGTTTCGCCATGCAGTTACTGGCCACATGGCAAAAAAACACAGCCCACATGCTCAGCTCCAGAAGAAAACAGAAGCACTATAAATGAGCATGGCAAGAGGCATTCATGTACAGATGTAGCAGAATGACAATAAATTCACAAGTTAGCTTTATTTTGCTCTCAACTGATGAATATAACCTTGAACAATGTGCATCCATTTACGATGACCAATACAATAATAAAATGATGCAATACTTATGGTATCTATTATAAAGAAATGCTTCTTCCCCTGCCTTAGTGTTATCCTGCTGCTTTAATTTCAATAATATGTCTATATTAGGGGTTTTCAGATGCTGAAAAGTTATCTAATAGAACAAAGTCACTCCGGTGATTATGAATGTTATTCTCCTCTCTGTACAAGTCACCCCCTGCCGGTACTGGACACTTCAATTATTTGAAGAGTACTGTATATAATGCATGTCTTTTCCTTATCATAAATGGAAGGCATTATGTGTTCTTCTTATCCTTTTGTGTAGTAATAGAACAGCTGCGAAGCAATCTTCTTACCGTATTGAGCGATGGAAGGTGCTTTGTATATTCATAAAGGTTCTGTTCTTATATATATTTCAACAAGCACTCTTAGTTTTATTATATACGTAAAGCCCATCTCTGGTTCAGTTCCATCATGGATGTAAATGAACACATTGATCTAATGGTATCCTTTTATCTGCAATACCATAAAGTATAGAAATGTAGGAAAATGGACAAGAGGTTGTATGGTTACATTTAACTGGGAGGTTGGCTGAAGACCCCTTTGGGAACTATGGCCCAGCTTTATTAGAAATTGCTAAATAAATATTTTAAGAACTGGAAAAAATGAGGCAGAATTAATAAGTCATATTTATTAATAGATGAGAACAATATTTTCTAGCGTTCTACAAAGCATGAATTTTTTAAAAATAGATTTTGCTTGGATTTAGCAGAGTATTGACCAGATTGCCACCATTGTGCTGAAATGTATTGGGCCAAAAAATAGTTAAAAAAAAAATTATCACCTGTTACCTCCAGAGCCTACCAACTATTTTATTTGCAGTATCTGTAGGAAAAAAAAATGGACCGCACAGCCGAAAATCATAGCTTGATCTATTTTCGCTAAGTAAAAATTTACAAAAATGAACATGAGGTTCTTAGATTAAAATTAAGCTTTTCCCCCTAAATTTACTTTTTAATAATAATTATGCATTGAAAACTGGCGGCTATTTCTCGGGAGTTGTGAAGTGTATGTACTTTTAGAGTTATTACTTTTATGGTACGTAAATTGTTTTTTTTTTTTGCACCTGATTATGTGTACTTTCTTTTATTACATCCCTATGAAGGTCACAGATCACTTTTAGAGCACTGAAATGGAGAAAGTTATATATTACAGGCATTTTTCTAGCCTGTGCCTGACAGGTGCATTGATCCTGAACTCATTAGTGAAGGCATTGCTCCTGACGTAGGGTTAACATTCTGATCAGTCTGTATGAAGCCCATGTTGAAACTCTCAGATGGGACAGCGCACTAGCAGGGGTTCCCCACACTGCCAATGCTGTAAGGCAAAGCCCCCATGGATCCATGACATACCACACCACAGCATAGTCACAGCATCAATGTCAACCACACACCACCAACACCAAGCAAAAAGAACTGAAAATCTCTGCTTACACATGCTCTCAGACATTATCCTCTTACAACCAGGCGATTTTTCATTTTTGTGCTTTCTTTTTTTCTCTCTTTATTCCATGAGCCATAACTTTATTATTCTTCCTTTGATATAACCATATGAAGGCTTGTTTTTTATGGGCTGAGATGTACTTTTGAATGACATCATTCATTTTATCATATGATGTAATGGAAAGCGAGGGAACAATGCCAAGTGTGATGAAATTCTGCAATTGTTTTTTTGGTTTTTATTTACAGCCTTTATTTTACCATAAAACTGACCTAGCAGTCTGATTTTTTTTAAGTCAGTAGGGTAATGTAGATACCAAACATGTATAGTTTTTTTTATTTAAGTATTGAAAAAAATTCTGAAATTTTGAAAAAAAATCTTCCTTGTTCCCCGACTTTCCGAGAGCTGTAATGTTTTTAAATCTTGTATCTGGGTCTGTGTAAGGGATTTCCTATTGCTAGGGATGATCAAATATCACAAATATTCGGCTTCGCAAATATCCGATGAATAGGTCACCGCTATGCGAATATTCGATGCACAATTTAAGTCTATGGGAAGCCCGAATAGTTGCTATTCGGCAACTATTCGGGTTTCCCATAGACTTACATTGCGCATCGAATATTCGCAAATAGTCGAATAGTGGCTACCTATTTGGTGAATATGGGCGTTGCTGAATATTTGAGGCATTCGATTATCCCTATTTATTGCACCTTGAGCTGACATTTTTATTGACAAATGATGTTCCCATGTATTTTACTGCACAACTAATGCCATAAAAACTATGCTCAAAGAAAATTAGAATTGCATGGGGTTTTTTACCTTTTTCCCTTACTTGGATTTTTTTTTTCATTATTTTTATGTAAATTATATAGTAAAACTACTACAGTCATTCAAAATTGCAAATCATCCTGGAAAAATCAACCTTTCACATGGCCATGGTGATGAAAAAATATAGAAGTTATGGCTTCTGGAAGAAGAGGGAAAACAGGAGAATAGACAATGAATATTGGAGTTGTCACCAAGGGGCTAATGGTGGTAAAGCCCCAATAAGAGTTATTAAAATGATTAGATGTTTTTTAAAGCAGTTTTAACATTATGAAGAGAGTGAACATATCATTGGTGAGATCTTTGGAACCGCACATGGGCTTATGAGATAAGTGGGTCAACTTCTACCTCCAGTGCAAGTAGAACCATGCCTGATGATGAACATTTGGACTGCAAATGGCCCATTTATTGTTATTGCACAGGGCCCTGTTTTTTCTGTTCGCACCATTGAATTTTGCTATAGGAAAATACATATGGACATTTATTATTATTCTTATTATTATTTATTATTATAGCGCCATTTATTCCTTGGCACTTTAAATGTGAAAAGGGGCACACATAGACAAGTACAATAATCATGAACAATACAAGGCACAGACTGGTACAGGAGGAGAAAGGACCCTGCCCATGAGGGCTCACAATCTACTAGGGGTGGGTGAGGATACAGTAGGTGAGGACAGAGATGGTTGTGCAGTGGTAAAATGGGCTGAGGGTTATTGTAGGTTGTAGGCTTGTTGGAAGAGATAGGTCTTCAGGCTCCTTTTGAAGCTTTACAAGGGTAGGTGAGAGTCTGATATGTTGGGGTAGAGCATTCCAGAGTATGGGCAAGGCACGGGAGAAATCTTGTATGTGATTGTGGGAAGAGGAGATAAGGGGGCGGGAAAGAAAGAGATCTTGTGAGGATCGAAGGTTGCATGCAAGTAGGTACCTGGAAACCAGGTCACACATGTATAGACGAGAAAGGTTGTGGATGGCTTTGTAGAGCTATATTTTTGCCAATCTGCGAGCAGTTGTCTCTAAATTCAGTTTTGCATGGGAAATTGTACAGTCAATTCTTAAGCCTAATCACTGCACTTTCTAATGCCTTAAAATAGAAAGATCAGTAGTTATCACAGAAGGTTGGGGCTTTCATTTATTAAGATGCTCCACATTATGAATTAAATTAATTTTTCAGCCTACATCAGTTCTGGGATTATGTCTGATACATGAGCTCCGTCTATGTACATAATACAAGCATTGCTACTGCTTGGAATAATTCCGCTTGACTGAAGCAGCATGAACTGTTTAATCTACACCTCAGATTTCACATTAATACAGAATTTGAAATGTTATCTGGAAATAATGTGATACTCTGTTTTACTCCTCTCCAAGTGAATCTGAAGAAACACTTTAGCTGATACTGTTGAGATTCATATATAATCTAATGATATTCATTTGCACAGAAACTTCGGTGCACATTTTCATCCCCTTGGTACGCATGACTGGAAAATACTTCTGACAAGTTTAAAATGATTTGGTCAGTACTGATTAAGAGCTGCATATGTGAGGCTGTAAGAAGCCATGTTCCTACACACTGGAGTCCAGGGCCTCAAATACAATTTACCAATGTAACAAAGTTACTGATTATGTTTTTATTGGATCTTAGTTATTTAGCGCAATGTTTGGAGGTGGTTGTGTTGGGTATCATGCCTTTTTCTATTTCCTTCTGATTAAATAGAGAAAATGATTTACACTCACATATACATGAAGGACAATAAAATGATTACTACTTGTATCTCTCTATCACTAGGCGTAGTAGATTATTTTTATATTTTACATTGGAAAGATCAGCTACAAAAATATAATTTGTTATCCAAAATGTGCATGGAAATGTTTCTGAAGGGTTTCCTCGCAGCAAAATATGTCAAGGAGAAACATTTTTGGAGTCTTAGTATCTGTCCATAGAGGTAAAACCACCTATTTTTTTTATGGTAGTTAATACCAATGTTAAAGTGGTGATTACAAATGGAAGAATAGAACATTTTATTTTTAACTATTGTAAACAAAATATGTGGTTTTGGTGCATTTAAGATGGCAGGAGCAGAGCAGACAGCGAGCCCCCTCACGGACGACGGCCGTTTCGCGTTTGAATACGCTTCCTTAGGGTTGTGCGGCAATTTTCTTTTCTGGATTTATCTGACTGAAAATATGTGGTTTTACATCTACTGACAGAACCACAGACTCCATTATTTTCTGCTTGACGTATGTAATTTCAGACTCATCCGGTGTTATGTAAGGAGTAGTGATTGGGGAGCAGTACAATGCTCAGGAGCTCGTCGAGCTGGTAAGACTCTTGAACTGGCTCGACTCGAGCAACGAGTGTAATGAAAGACTCTGATTGGGCACTTCAGCTTTCCACCCACATACAGTAAGCCATAAACAGTGCATTTCCAGAGGAGGGAGGGCGGGTTTTATTTTTGGATACACTATATCTGAAAACATTAATTTAATCCCCAGTGAGAATGATTCAGAGACTGCATGCTGCTCTCACTAAGATGCCAGTGTAAATCTTTCAGTGAAACGAACTCACACTTTGTGTTTGTTGTTTCATGAACAAGACATCTGAACACACCCATTATTTGGCCGACCACCGCAAGTACCAAAGCACCCAAAGGCTCGAGTGTCAAGCAGCAGCAAGGGCAGATTCGCCCATCATTAGTATTGAGAGTAGTTTTCATTAAATCGATTAGTGATGAGCAAACCCATAAATATTCGGATTTGCCAAACCAGCACAGGAAAAAAAAGATTGTGATTTCTGAGCAAATTTGATGCCAAACGTAACCCTGAAGAATTAACCCCCATACAAGTCAATGTGGATGAGACATTTGGGGCTGTAAAATGGCTGTGGTGGAAGTTCAATTGTAGTAAGAGCAGGAGAGTTTTACATACCGTGTATTCCAGAAGATCATGCTGCAGTCAGCCTATCTTCTGGGACCGCTAATTAAGGTTCATGAATATTCACTGCTTCCCTTGCCCACCCTCTGTGCCAGTGCCAGTGATTGGTGACAGACTGCTATACACAACCCCCACCCTGTGTTCACAGTTGTGATTGGTTGCAGTCACTTTGCTGAATACTAGAGTAAAAATAAAAAAAAATTGAAGAAAATGACATGGGTTAATACCTTATTTTGATAGCCAGCATGGGTAAAGCAACAGCCGCAGGCTGCAGCCCTCACCTTTGAGCTTTACTAGTGTTGTCAGTGTTTCCCAAAGCCTGCTGAGAGCAGATGTGTTTCCCCTCCCTCCAGGTTCTGAACCCCCAGTGATCAATCCAATGGATAGGTGATACATTTTTTTACTATAAGTACCCCTTAAAGTAGTTATTATAGATTACAGGCATAAGTGTCTCTCAGTTTCCTACCAGATTTCATCTTTCCTTTGTTCGCATGTGTGATGTAATTAGAGACAGAAAATGAAATAACCATGATTCTTTTAAAACTATTAATATTAAAGTGCATCCAGTTCTAATGTCTTTCTTGTCTCTTTCCTTCTAGGTGAGTACATTTCTATATCTATTTGATTGACAAGTACCTATACATTATGCAATTGATCAGCTTTGGTGAGTACTGGAGCCTTATAATTATTACTGTTACTTAGCTTAATTAAAATGTTTATTATGTTTTCATCCATTGACAAGTTACGATCTTTTAATTGAATGATTCAATACTTTGACTAATGGAGCATTCCTAGATTAAGGGATAACTTACTTGCCGGTGCTCGGGATGTTAATAGTCAGGCAATGAGTAGTCCCTTCTTGAGTGGAACTTTAGATGCCCATATAAAATCTCTGCTCCATTCTTTTGCCTGTGACATTTTCTGAAATAGCTCATCTTTCCTTTCTTTGTCTGTCTCATAGACAATTAATGGGATGGATGTTGAGTAGGTGCACCTCTACTCTGTTCAAAATGAATATTGGCTACCGAGTTCTCTCCTCAATGGTCAGACTCCCAGCAAATATAAAGTTGTTTCCTTTGTTATGGATAACTCTGGGAATACTCCTTAAGCTGATTTCATTTATACATGTCATACTAGCTTAAAGTGGTTGTCTAACCCCTAAAAAAATTTGGAAAAAAGAAAGTCATGTTGGAGAACTGAAGACTAAAGGCCACTTTACACACAGAGATAAATCTTTGGCAGATCTGTGGTTGCAGTGAAATCATGGACATATTGTTCCATTTGTACACAGCCACAAACCTGGCACTGATTGTCCACAATTCCACTGCAACCACAGATCTGCCACAGATTTATCTATGTGTGTAAAGTGGCCTTAAGCGTTACTCAATGCTTCTATTCCCTGCCATTCCAGTGCAACATGTTCTGGTGGTCTTGCACTGGTCTCGTGGCTAGTAATTGAATTATCCATATTTATTTCACTAAGATCTTGAAATGACTACTAAATTGACTAAATTTAAGCTTGTCAGAGATTCATCCTACAATACCGGAAAGCAAGATCCATAAAAATGTATTGTACACTGGTTAGTCTGAATAGTAGTTGGAAAGTTTTTCAATCTTCACAGATTGATTGAAGGGATGGAATGAAATGTACTATGAGTGAAAATTATATTGGCCTCATGTCGTAGTAAGTAATATATAAGTAAGGATAGGAGGTCTAGCACTTGGTACAAAGCCCCAAAAGCAATAGCGCCTGTCTAAATTTTGTAATGGCAAATAAAAGGCAGAGAGAAATAAAAAAGACACTGGATCAAGTAGAAACCCAAATGATTCTAATTGGTTAAGATGGAAAGATGTCTTAGGGCCCCGTTACACGCAACGACGTATCTAACGTTATATCGCCAAGTCACGGATTCCGTGACGCACATCTGGCATCGTTAGCGACATCGTTGCGTGTGACACCAACGAGCAGCCATTAACGATGGAAAATACTCACCAAATCATCCATCGTTGACACGTCGTTCATTTTTAAAAAATCGGTGATTGTTGAGGACGTAGGTTGTTCGTCGTTCCCGTGGCAGCACACATCGCTATGTGTGACACCTCGGGAATGACGAACTACAGCTTACTTGTGACCACCGGCTATGAGGAAGGAAGGAGGTGGGCGGGATGTTACGGCTGCTCATCTCCGCCCCTCCGCTTCTATTGGGCGGCCGCTTAGTGATGCTGCTGTGACGCCGCATGAACCGCCCCCTTAGAAAGGAGGCAGCTCGCAGTCACAGAGACGGCGCTAGGCAGGTAGGTCCGTGTGATTGGTCCTAACGATAATATGCATCACGGGCAGCGATTTGCCCGTGACGCACAAACGACGGGGGCGGGTACGCTTGCTAGCGATAACGCTAGTAATATCACTGCGTGTAAAGCCCCCTTTAGTCTGATTTTTTTTTATAAGAAGCTTTCTAATTATTTTTTATGTCCGTTCATAAAGCTTTATCAATCAGCACAATGGAGAGAACTAGATGGCTCCAAATTATCTAGTCAAATAACAAGAATGGCTTTGGGCGTCCAATTCAGAAAATTGGAGGCTGATCTAAATTGTATTAATTGACTCACAGCATTTATATTCATTATCATTCTTCAGGTTATTGCTCTATAAATGTGTCTGCTCACTGTCAGATGATGACATCTCAGATATTATAGAACATCATGTCCCTGTTTGAATAGCAATAACAGACTATTTAAAAAAAAGGCTAACAAATGCCAATAGTTAATTATTAATGGCCACCATGACTTCAAGGTTGATAAAAGACACATGAAAGCAAAACTCTGTGTTCTTCAAGTGATTTATTGCACAGATGAAATATATGAACAAGGTGACTTTTCTTGCAGAATGTATAATCTTGTTTCTTATCTCATTGGGTTGTTTGCCGAAAATTATTTAGTCCCGTGTACATTTATTGAGTAGAATGGATATCATCAGGGTTTAGCCAGGCTTTACAGATACAGTAGCATCAGATTATGTCAATAGTTTTAGGAAATTTTAAAGAACAAATCTTGAAATCACATTGATTTGATTTCTTCTTTCTAATTGATCAATCCCAAATGATTTGGAATGACTGCTTTCTTTTATGATTCCCCTGATGTCATTAATCCTCAATCTTTGATTTCTTGGAGTAGACCAATTTATTATCACTCTTTTGCTGCCTCTCTATTCCCTTTTTCTTAACTCAATATATCCTGAGATGAGTAGCTCCACGATATAAGCTAAAAAACAAAATGTTTTTTTTTGTGACACTCTGGAAATGTTTATTCTATATGTTTCTATGTGTGATCACCCAGTGATTGGGATATGAAATGCTGTCTGATGACAGTTTTACTAACCTAGAAAAAAACACAGAGGGAATTTTTGTGTCTAAATGGGCACTGGAAACACAAAAGTACTCAATATATCAGAAACATGTCCGCATATATTAAAAAACAATTTTCATTAAGTGAAAAAGATTAGAAATCATTAAAAACATAACACAAAAAAAGGCAGTCCCGGCATCCGAAAGGTCTCCCTAATATAAATCGTAATATGCACACAGGGAACAATCTGTTAAAAATACCCAGGGTACAAAAGGGGAAAACTCAAAGTGACACAGATCATATAGCTGAATCAGCATAAATTATCACAGATAACATATGTACAAGACACCTAGAGCAGGCTCAAATAATACTCATTATTATCAATAGAATACCTGTACAAGGGAATATAAAGAGATAAATAACTCTAGGTCTGTGTAAGAGAGGTGAGTGATCAGGAGCCGGCATGAATATTATTTGAGCATGCTCTAGATGTCTTGTACATATGTTATCTGTGATAATTTATTCTGATTCGTAGCTGTGTGCTGCCGATAACTGTATATGGAATAGAGTGTTTTAATAGAATGTTTGTATTAGTGATTAGGAATGATCGAATACTACAAATTCGGCGTCACGAATATTTTCCGAATAGGTCGCCACTATTCAACTATTTGCGAATACTCGATGCGCAATGTAAGTCTATGGGAAACCCAAATAACAACTATTCGGAACTATTTGGGCTTCCCATAGACTTGCATTGCGCATCGAATATTCGCATAGCGGCAACTTATTCAGAAAATATTCGCGAAGCTGAATATTTGAGGTGTTGGATCATCCCTATTAGTGATATTTCCAACTTTGAGTGAACAGTCTATTGGTGCTTGCTAATAGTGAATTGATAGAAGTAAATCAACACGTCTACATGCACCTTCACCGCCTTGTTATCCAAAAGCTTACAGCTGATTGATAAGACTTGATCGTGGCAGGACAATATGCAATCAGCACCCTAATAACGGAATGGATTGTCCACATAGGAAACTCTTTTTAGATTTGTAGAGATGTAGTTAATGGTACAGAGAATCATATCTTAAAAACTTCTCTTAGCAATATTCCTTTTAAAAAGAAAATTTTAAAAGGAGTTGAAAATTTTATATTTCAAGTATTGCATATACAATTGATTGTTTTTTTCTAATTACAATGTTTACAACAAGAATTCAGTGCTGTATTGGTTATTGTGCTATATACATTTTACATTTGAAGTTAGATACAGTGTTTGCAGTCCTGAACTTAATAAAAAGTGCTCTATTCCTGTAACTTCTTGGTAAACCTATTATACCATAGACCTGTATAGCTCTTACAGTGAAGTACAAATAGCATAAGTGCTCATTATTGATTACTAGGTTTAAAGTTTCTTTATTCTGCCTCATATACGTCCATGTTTTAAGATCTGAGTGTCCTTTGCTGGAGATGGAGATGAATCACACAGGAGCATACAAATTGTGCATAGTTATACACAATATGACAATGAAATATATTATTTCACTGTAAGGCTAAGGCATTACTCTAATTATAGTGTGTGGTAAATGGACAAAGCAGCCCAAAAATAACTGGGTATTGTCTACAAGAATGCTAATTATACTGAAAGCTCGGGGGTCTTCAAATGTATTGTTGAGGCTTTTCATTTACACATATAATGTTAGTACTGCGTATTTTATCTTTGCATGGTAAGTTTTGATTTAGGTTTTAAAACTAACTTTGTATTTTAATCATACTGTTACATAGCAAGAAAGATAAGTTTGCTTTTGATTTTCATGCAGAAAGAAAATAGTATGATGGAGATTGGGCATTGAATTAAATAGCAAATGTTTATTGCTTAAAGGGAACCTGTCACCAGTTTTGGGGCCTATAAGCTGTGGCCACCACCAGTGGGCTCTTATATACAGCATTCTAACATGCTGTATAGAAGAGCCCAGGCCGCTGTGTAGAATGTAAAAATCACTTTATAATACTCACCTAAACGGTCGGTACAGTGCAGACTGGTCAGATGGGCGTCTTCATTCTCCGGTGCCGGCGCCTCCTCTTTTGGCCTTCTTTGTCGTCCTTCTTCTGAAGCCGGGGTGCATGATGCGGCATGCACACTCGCCGGCATTGAGGTCCTGCGCAGGCGCACTTTGATCTAAAAGAGGAGGCGCCGTCACCACAGAACGGAGATGCTAATATGGCCCAATTGCACCGCAGCGACCATTTTAGTTAAGTATTATAAAGTACTATTTACGTTCTACACAGCGGCCTGGGCTCTTATATACAGCATGTTAGAATGATGTATATAAGAGCCCGGTGGTGGTGGCCGCAGCTTATAGACCCCAAATCTGCTGACAGGTTCCCCTTAAAGGGGTTTTCTGGGACTTTAACATTGATAGCCTGTCCACAGGAAAGGTCATCAATGTCTGACTGATGGGATTGTAAAACCCATCATCTCTACAAATCAGCTCTACCTGGTGCCATAGCCATCCAGAACTTCTTTGTTTCAGAGCTGCCAGCACATCCCCATCTACTGTATATTTTCCTCAGACAGGTATTTCACATTTGCTTCTTATTTATTAGAATCAGGGTTGGATATGCAGAACCTAGCTGCGGCTACTTTACTGTTGGTGGATCTGTGCAGCTCCAAAACGTAATAGTTCCTTCTGGCAGCGGCATCGGGAACAGTTGACCTTCGGGCATGCTGGAATTTGCACGTTCACTGGTCAGACATTAGCCCCTTAATTCCCATGCAATTTTCCGTTTTTGTTTTTTTGCTCTCCTTCTTGTGAGAGCTGTAACATTTTTATTTTTCCATGAATCTTGCCATATGAGGGCTTGATTTTTTTGGGACGAGTTGTACTTTAAAATGAAATCATAAGTTTGCCATATAGTGTACTTGACTGTTTTTAGAATATTTTATTCATTGTTTTCACTATATGGTAAAACAAATGGGATTGTGTTGTGCCTCAGGTCGGTATGAGTTTCCGGACACCAAACATGTATAGGTTTACTTTTATCTAAGAGGTTAAAAAAAAATCTGAATTTTGTCCATGAAAAGTGGTGCACTTTTTGCACCATTTTCTGCAACCTGTAGCTTTCTCATTTTTCAGGATATGGGGCTCAGTGATGACTTTTGTTTTGCATCTCAAGCTGATGTTTTTTAATGGTAATATTTTTGCGCAGAAGCTACGTTTTGATCGCCTGTTATTGCATTTTGTGCAAAATTTGCGACAATCAAAAAATGTAACTTTGGTGTTTGGAATTTTATTGCTGCTACACCATTTTCCAATCAGATTAATTAATTTTATATTTTGATAGATCGGGCATTTCTGAATGTGGTGATACCAAATGTGTGTTTATTCTTTTAACCTTTTAATTTTTAATGGGATGAATCAGGGGTGATTTGAACTTATTAAAACCGCTTTTTCTTGAGAGGAACATTCCTTTCAAAAGAAAGTGGGCTGCAGACCCGCAAAGCGGTCGTTGGGGTGGTTATACAGCGGTGTGGGACCCAGTATCTCACTTCAGGTAAAGAAAATGGAGTGGGCTTATATTTAACATAGACAATTATCTAAATGTATCTCATTGCAATTTGCACCTACCATTCTTTCCTGAGGTTCACAGTGTGTTACTATTTAATTCCTGGGCTCCCAAGCACTGCATTTTACTCAATATGTGGCTTCTATGCATTTTTATGGTGCTTTGTATTTATGGGTAATAAAGATGTTTTTGCATGGTTTAGTGTATTGTATGGAGTTTGCTTAAAAAGTCTAAAGGGTACTTTACACGCTGCAACATCGCTACCAATATATTGTCGGGGTCACATCGTTAGTCACGCACATCCGGCGCCGGTAGCGACATCGAAGCGTGTGACACCAATGAGCGACGATCAACAATCGATTCCTATATTCTTCTTAATATATAAAAATATACAGTATATCAACCAAACTATTCAAATTAGAGCTGAGCAGACTCTCAAATATACGGGACCGGCGGGTCCCTGCTCATTTTCTTAAAAAATCCGGATCTGGTCTGGAATTTGGTACCCATATAAGTCTATACCAGAATACGGGGATTAAAAATGTTGGTGGATGGGATAGGGAGATAGGAGCGTGTGCGGTGTATTCACCATGCTTTGTGTCATGGCGGCAAGCTGCTTCCGGGTCGCGCATTCACT
The DNA here is from genome assembly GCF_048569485.1 of Anomaloglossus baeobatrachus. NCBI lineage: Eukaryota > Metazoa > Chordata > Amphibia > Anura > Aromobatidae > Anomaloglossus > Anomaloglossus baeobatrachus. Next base: position 74,013,693 of record NC_134354.1, read on the forward strand.
TCTGAAGTTCTTTGGGTCTAGATCAGGAGTCTCAAACTGGGTGTACGGGCCGCACAGAGGAAAAAAAATAATTTGGAGGGCCACATTCTTTGCAGGACAAAGTGACATTTTTATTGGTACCATATATTTTTTTACACACCTTTGGATCACTGATTTTGAACATTTTTCACTTGTTTATTATAACAAATGTGCACATTCTTTGTTTAAACATAAAAAAAAATTGTATGGTAAAAAAAAGTCATGCCTTTTTTTTTTTACATTTTATCCCTTTCTTGTAACTAATAGTGTTACAATTAGCACTATATAGAAATGTTGGCCAACATCTTTTAGTAATGTTCCCCATCTTGTTGTAATGTGCCCATCCTTGTCCCCTTGTAGTATTGTGCCCCATCCTAGTCCCCATCCTAAAGTAATGTGCTCATCCTTGTCCCCATTCTATAGTAATGTTCCACATCCTTGTCCCCATTTTCTAATAATGTGCCTCATCTCTGTCCCCATCCTATAGTACTGTGCCCATCCTTGTCCCCATCTTGTAGTAATGTGCCACATCCTTGTCCCCATCCTATAGTAAAGTCCCCAGCCTTGTCCTCATCTTATTGTAATGTGCCCATCCTGTAGTAATGTGCCTTATCCTTGTCCCCATCTTATAGTAATGTTCCCCATCCTTGTCCCCTTGTAGCAATCTCCCTAACCTGTAGTACTTTCCCCATCCTATAGTACTGCCCCCATCCTATAGTTGTCCCATTCTATAGTAATGTGCCCATCCTACAGTAATGTCCCCATCCTATAGTAATGTCCCCATCCTATAGTAATGTGCACACCTTGTCCCCATCCTATAGTAATGTTCCCATCCAAAAGTAATGTGCCTATCTTATAATAATGTCCCCAGCCTTATCCTTATCCTATAGTAATGTTTCCCATCCTTGTCCCCTTGTAGTAATGTCCCTATCCTGTAGTACTGTGCCCACCTTACCCCCATCCTATAGTAATGTCCCTATTCTATTGTAATGTCCCCATCCAATGGTATTTTGCCCATCCTTGTAATGTCCGCATCCTTTAGTAATGTCCTTTAGTAATGTCTTTAGTAATGTCGCTGAGCGGCGTTCATCAGCCAATCACAGCCTCTGTAGGTCCGGGGAGGAGACACCACCCCTCCTAAGGTCCCCTCCTCCCCGAATGTAAGGTATTTGCAAAGCAATCACAGCCACCGGGGCTCTGGAGCCGCGATTTCGCCATGACATACTGGGTAAGTCATGGGTCTTTAAGTACTAGGGAGCCATGACGTACCTAGTACGTCATAGGTCGCTAAGGGATTAATGTGCCATCCTTCACATAAATTATTGAATGTTCTCAGTGAGAGGAACAAAATTATAATCTTGTGATACCTTTTAATGGCTAACTAAAATAAAGTGATGTTACAAAGCAAGCTTTCGAGACATCTCAGGTCCCTTCATCAGGCATGGTATGACAAAATATCTGAAGAAACACAAATATCTGCACAAAAGGAGCAGAAGGATGGCATAATAAAAGACATTTAAATAAACAAACACTGAGCTTAGAAAGTGAATCCTTAATTAGCCTTGATTAGTGGTGTGAGAGTTTTATTGGCCCAATATCCATGTAGGATCAGAGGTCTGGTGAGTCTCTGGAATAGATTCCTCAGTTTTTGTAATGTGCCATAAATCCTCCTGACAGGTTGAGTCCTGTGTCCACAGAGTTAAACATTTTAATGAATTAGTATTCCCAGACCCTGCGATGGCTCTCTGATCTGAAGTTGCCTTTTAATATGACAACTTTCATATGGTTTATTTTGTGTCCTGAAGCACAGAAATGATTGGCCACAGGTAAATGGATTTTTTTGTCTGTAATTGTTTGGCGGTGAGAACTCATCCTTGCTCTCAGTCTCTGTCCTGTTTCTCCAACATAGAAGCCCCAAATAGGACATATAGTGCACAGGATTAAGTACACCACGTTGGAAGAGGAACGTGTGAATGTCCCAGGAATTTTATAGTCCTTCTGTGTGTTAGGGATCTGTATACGATCTTTGGTCTCTACATGAGTGCAGGTTTTGCAGCTCTTCACATTGCAAGGATAAGTTCCTCTTGGTGTGTCTGAGGGCATAGAACTTCGGATCATGATGATCCTTAAATTAGGAGGTTGCCTGTAGCACAGCAATGGAGGATCTTTGAATATTGTTTTTAACCGGTTATCCTTGTGTAGAATAGGGTGAAGTTTCTTGGCCGTTCTTCTCAGTACCTCAAGCTGTTGGTTGTAGGTCACCACCAGAGGTAATCGACTATTTTCCTCTTTTTGTTTGCATTGAAGCAGTTCACTTCTAGGGGTCCTTGTTGCTCTAATGATCTGATCATCTATGAAGGTGGGATGGTAGCCTTGGTTTAGAAATGTCTTTTTAAGATGGGTTAAGTGTTCATCCTGTCTGCAGGGCTGGAACAGATACGATTATATCTGAAGGCCTGGCTGTAGACAATGGACTTTTTAATGTGTTTGGGGTCAAAACTGTCCCATCTGAGGTATGTGGGGTGGTTAATAGGTTTCCGATACACCGATGTCTGGATTGAATCATTTTGAATTTTTATGGTTGTATCCAGGAAGTTGATTTCTGTTTTTGAGTGTTCCAATATCAAGTTTATGGTTGGATGAAATACATTGAATTTTTCATGAAATTTTAGAAGCTCTTGTTCAGATTCGGTCCAGATTATTAAGATGTCATCGATGAAACGGAAATAGGCCAATGCTTTGAGGTTGCAGGATGCTTAAAAGTCATTTTCCAGTTTTGCCATGAAAAAGTTGGCATACTGTGGTGCCATTTTGCTTCCCATAGTAGTTCCTGTGCGTTGTAAGTATAGCTCCTTATCAATAAGCAAAAAAAAAAGAATATCATTGCTTACAGCAAGATGGAATTGTTGCTGTATATTGCTCAGGCCAAAAAACTACTACTCCAGCAGGATACAGCTAAACCCCCACTAGGTGGAGGCATCACAGGTGCAGGGGGAGCCATTCACACTCCCTTCCAAATATGGAGGAGGTAATGGCTGGATGGTAAAACTGCACACTAGTGGCTTGCATAGAGCACTGTTCACACTAGCAGACGCACAGTCACAAACCCGCAGCCTATTAGGTGACGCCCATACTATTAGATCAGGCGGGCTGCCAAGCCATTACCTGCTCCATTTTTGGAAGTGAGTGTGAATGGCTCCCCCTGCACCTGTGATGCCTCCACCTAGTGGGGGTTTAGCTGTATCCTGCTTGAGTAGTAGTAGTTTTTTGGCCTGAGCAATATACACCTGCAATTCCATCTTGCTGTAAGTACAGCTCCTTGCCAAAAGAGAAAAAGTTGTGTGTGAGGATGAATTTGGTGAGTCTTCATACAGACTCAGGAGGGATCCCATTAGCTACAAGAAACATTTGGCAGGTGGATAGTCCATCTTCACGTGGGATGTTAGAGTATAAGTATTCCACATCCATGGTAGCTAAGATTCTATTCTCGGGTAGGGGACCTATTGTAGATAGCTTTTTCAAAAGGTCAGTGGTGTCCTGTATATAGCTGGCTGTGTTTCTCATCAGTGGCTTAAGGACATTTCCAACCCATCTAGAGAGTTTTTCAGTGAGCGTTCCCACCCCTGAGATGATTGCCCTCCTTGTGTTACCTGGTTTATGAATCTTGGGTAGCATATAGAAATCTCCAATCCTTGGATTCTCAGGTATTAGGTCCAGAAGGTTTGTGAAGTCTGTACCCAGACATCTGATGACTTTTTTCAACTCCCTCATATATTTTGGGGTTGGATCATCATCCAGTCTGGTGTAGTACTGTATATCCATCAGTTGTCTGTTTGCTTCTTTAATGTAGTCCATTGCATTCAGGAGAACTATGGCGCCCCCTTTATCTGCTGGCTTAATAGTGATCTCCTTGTTTTTCTTCAGGCTGTGAATTGCCCTTCTCTCCTGCACACTGATATTAGATGTTTCTTCTGTTTTTTTTGTCAAATATTGTTGACTGTACCGAATATCTAAAGACTCACCAAATTCATCCTCACACACAACTTTTTCTCTTTTGGTGGGGAGCTATACTTACAATGCACAGGAACTGCTATGGAAAGCAAAATGGCACAACAGTATGCCAACCTTTTCATGGCAAAACTGGAAAATGACTTTTTAGCATCCTGCAACCTCAAACCATTGGCCTATTTCCATTTCATCGATGACTCAAACTGTCAGGATGATTTATTGCCCATTACAAAATCTGAAGAGTCTATTCCAGAGACTCACCAGACCTCTGATCCTACGTGGATATTAGGACAATAAACTCTCACACCACTAATCAAAGCTAATTAAGGATTCACTTTCTAAGCTCAGTGTTTGTTCATTTAAATGTCTTTTTATTATGCCATCCCTCTGCTCTGTCTGTGCATATATTTGTGTTTCTTCAGATATTTTGTCATACCATGCCTGATGAAGGGACCTGAGATGTCTCGAAAGCTTGCTTTGTAACATCACTTTATTTTATTTTAGTTAGCCAATAAAAGGTATCACAAGATTATAATTTTGTTCCTCTCACTGAGAACATTCAATAATTTTTCAACTGGCTAACACGGTACCAAAACCTTTTCACTTGTCCTTCACATACACACACAAAAAACACCATTCTTCTCAACTGTCCCGCGCTCCCTCGTCTGCCTCATCTCTGTTACTTGCTGTCTGCAGGTTCGTGCCCCCGTTGACTATCGCGGCAGGTGCAGGGGCCGCAGCCCCTGTCAGGGATTTATGTCAGATGATTGTTTTGCCTGCGCTGCACGCAGAGTCAAACTCTCTATGCACAACGTGTCCAATGCAGCCGTAGCCGTCCACCAATCAGAAGAAAGCAGCTGAGGTTTGGCAGTTTCAATTAAAGGAATAGTTGTGCACAGAGCGCTGGACTCTGAGAGCGCAGCACCAGCAAAACATTCATCTGACATAAAGCAGAGACAGTGGCTGCGGGCGGCCCCTGTACCGGCCGCGATAGTTAACAGGGGCACAGGCCTGGGGGCGGCACGAAGCAGCCTGAGGGGTCGCATGCGGGCCGCATATTTGAGACCTCTGGTCTAGATCGTACACTAAAAGTAAAGGTAGATGTTAGAATGTATGACGTAATTTGTCAAATGATAGGAAGGCATATTTAAAATGCAGCCCGCGATGTGTTCTGTTCTGCTCAGCCTAAGCAGCTTGCTTCATTAACTAGGCAGCCCAGGATGAGCTGTGCCAGCGATGTTTCTATCTCTGCTCAGCCTGGGCCTCCCGGTGCATGAATCATGAACAAGGAGGCCCAGGATGACCCGCAGCAGCAATGTTTCCTCCTCTGCTCAGCCTGTCCCTCCCGGTGCATGAATCGTGCACCAGGAGGCCTTGAATGAGCCACGTCGGCAATGTTTCTGCCTCTGCTCAGCCTGTGCCTCCTGGTGCATGAATCGTGCACCAGGAGGCCCAGGATGAGCCATGCCGGTGATGACCCATAGACAGTGTCTGTGAGTCGAAGCAGTCAGACGCTGTCACGAAGGCTGTGGGCGCATATGACTGCACTAATCACAGACGCCAGGCCGGACGGTGGGCATGGAAAGCCATGCATATGAAATGAATGGCACAGGGGGGCAGCAGGAGCAGTGTACAGCCGGGTCACAGCCTGGGTAAGTATGAAGCTCTTGCTTCATTCTTATTTTATTTAATTTTCCTTTATTTTCTCGAGTGCCAGATTCAGATCAAACACCCGAAATCCAGGGTCTGGGTCCGGTTCCTGGGCAATTTTGAAACCGCGCAGATCTGGACTTTTACAGTCCGGGTCCACTCAGCCCTGTTAGCCACCAATTCACAACAGTTTAAATCTTCAACAAATCTTCAGTAAGTCAAGTGTAGTAAAAACAAAATCCCTAATATTGTCTGTTAAATTTTTTTGTTAAAGAAGAAATTATAATTGATCCAAATTTACAAAAGTCTATTTTCCTCCAGGCTCCATCTCTAAGGAGAATGTAGACTATCATAGAGTGATTGGAGGGACAATGACAAATGTTTTTAAAATTTCCCTTATAAATAGTTTTAACTTTACTTTAAGTCGCCATGACTTACAATATGAGCATTGTTTTAAAAAAATAAATAAAAGGAAAACAAAGTGATCACATTTTTCATTTAGACGCGTCCAATCTCATTGGCTCCAATGTGTTATTCTTAAGCAGCAATTCTGCCAGAAGACACAACACTTGTTGCCTACAAAGCTTTGATGATCTTGCTGTTACTGCAATGGAAACACGTGTGGTTAGTCCCAGTTGTTCCTCCTGCCTTAGGCAAATAGATGAATAATCGTTTCTTCAATTCTGTTCATAAGCAAAAAGAGAAAGATTTGGCAGACAGTAAGAAAAACTAGTGATCTGTTGTGTCTACTCTTTCCACTTAGAAATCGGATAAAATCAATCAGAAAAGTTTGTAAAGTTGATATATGTATCAAAAGCAGAAAATACTACAATATGACATTTTGGGAAGATAAATCATATTAAATCTAAATTCACATAGGGCATCTTTTGCTGCATATTTGGTGCATTTTTGAGGTTACAGAGATGCACCAAAATACATGCATTTCCTTCTCCCAGCAAAGTCTATGAGATTTCGATTTTGCATTTGATACACTTTTTCCCTCCAAATTTAGGAGCAAAGTGGATGGTGTATCTTATAGTCTAGAACAGTGATGGCGAACCTATGGCACGCGTGCCAGCCGGGGCACGCAGAGCCCTTTTTGCTGGTACGCGCGCTGTCGCCTCATGCAGCAGCTTTGTACCGCTGACGTGATCGCGCCGGCAGTTCAAAACTGTGCTGGAGCGGAGGAGACATTTCTCCTCGCTCCGGCCCTTCCCCTCTCCTAGGCCGCAGGTCTGTTTCCTAGGAGACATCGGGAGCATCTGTAAGTGACGCCAGCGTGACGTCTTGTGGCCGCGCGGGAACTGAGGACCAAGAGGCGCACAGCGGTGGTGCGGGTGCTGGAAGGTGAGTACAGTATGTTTTTTTTTTGTTAACCTGTGTGCGGCTGTATCGGGGGGGGAGGGAAACAGTTGCCAGCATGGGTAAAACATGCTGGGGGGAGGAGACACTGCCAGCATGGGGAAAATATGCCGGGGGGGAGACAGTGCCCACATAGGGAAAACATACTGGGGAGGGAAGTGCCAGCATGGGGAAAACATGCCAGGGGGGAAGTGCCAGCATGGGGAAAACATGCTTGGGGGGAGACAGTGCCCACATGGGGAAAACATGCCAGGGGGGACACAGTGCCCACATGGGGAAAACATGCCAGGGGGAGACAGTGCCCACATGGGGAAATTATACCAGGAGGGGAAAGTGCCAGCATGGGGAAAACATACGGGGGGGGGGGGGGAGTGCCAGCATGGGGAAAGTGCCAGCATGGGGAAAACATGCCAGAATGGGGAAACTGCCAGGATGTGGTGCATGCCAGAATGAGGTACGAGCCAGGATGCGGTGCATGCCAGGATGAGGTGCATGTCAGGATAGGGAAACTGCTAGGATGGGGTACATGCCAGGCTGGGGAAACTGACAGAATGGTGATACTGCCAGGACGAGGTACATGCCAAGATGGGGATACTGCCAGGATGAGGTACATGCTAGGATGGGGAAACTGCCAGGATGAGCTACATGCCAGGATGGGGCAACTACCAGGATGAGGTACATGCCAGAATGAGGTACATGCCAGGAGGAAGTACCTGCCAGAATGGGGAAGATATCAGGATGGAGGAACATGACAGGATGGGGGTACATTTATCACGATGGGGGTACATTTACCAGGATGAGGTACATTTACCAGGATGAGGTACATGCCAGGATGGGGGAACATGCCAGGATGAGTTACATTTGCCAGGATGAGGAACATGCCAGGATGGGGTACATTTACCAGGATGAGGTGCATGGCAAGATAGGGGAATATGCCATAATGGGGTACATTTACTAGGAAGGGGTACATTTACTAGGATGGGGGAACATGTCAGAATGAGGTACATTTACCAGGATGAGGGAACATGCCAGGATGGGGTACATTTACCAGGATGAGGGAACATGCCAGGACGAGGTACATTTACAAGCATGGGGTAACATGCCAGGATGAGGTACATTTACTAGGATAGGGGAACATGCCAGGATGAGGTACATGCGAGGATGGGGAGATATGCCAGGATGGGGTACATTTATCAGGATGAGGAACATGCCAGGATGGGGAAACATTTACCAAGATGGGGTAACATTTACCAAGATGGGGAACATTTCCCAAGATGGGGGAACATTTACCAGGATGGGGCCATGATGGGAAGAAATATACCAGAATGTAGGAAATATACAGTATATCAGGATGGGGTTTTTTTACCAGGAAGTGGCCCAGGAAGGGGAACATAACTACATAATGAAGGAAGGGGGGGGGGGAAGCAACTTGTATGTTTTTATGGGATTTAGAGATGTTCAGACTTTGAAATGTAGATGTGGATTACAGGGTGACATCTGATTGCATTCCATGCTAAAATCTGTCTGTCTAATATTCTGCATTTTTTTCTATAAAGATTAATCCAACTGATGTGTCTGGAAAGGGCAGTGGGAGTGGCTCAGCATCAATGTGTGGTAAGCATGCATGAGCGTGATGCCTCCTGCAGAAGAGAAGGCTGCAAAGGTAAGCTTAAAATCAATTATTTATGTAATAGAAATGGTTAAATTGCTGTGTTGGCACTCGAGAAAACAAATTGGGTTTAGAGTTACAGTTTGGGCACTCAGCCTCTGAAAGGTTCGCCATGACTGGTCTAGATATACCTGCTAGTTCTGGTGGGAGGTGCAGTGGCAGTGATGGAAGAGGTCACAATTTTGTTCTCAGTACCAAAACTCAGATCTGCTAGTGCATTTCCTTTAAGCACTCTCAAGGCTCACAGACAGGCTAATGCTGTTGACTGTGGACTATGCTGCATAACACCACTTAGACTCCCTTTCCTTTAAATTCTGCCATACTTACCACCATACTCTAAATTAACTTTCATATATATTTCAATATTTCTGTATTTATTCACAGCAGCTCCAGAGATCAGAGAGTAGGATATGTTCTTTTCTCCTCTGCTTATTACTGTCTGCTTTTGATTAGTCAACCTCATGCAGAAGAAGAAGTACACGCCCCAGAGTCAAATTTCTGATACCATCAACTAGCAATTTAACATAAATTATAACCTATTTTCTACTAGCTAATATTTCCACAACAGAGAGGAAAAATGTAAAAATAAAAGCTATATTTTACTCACTATTCCATGATGTGGCCAGTTAAATTTTCTAAAACTGCTGAAATGTCCTCATTGAAAAAAGGGTATTTTTGAACAATGGTTTTAGTACTAAACTAAAGTCTAGTTACAAAATTTACAATTTAAAGATATATTAGTGAGGGCTGTAAAAGGATGAGAGTTCAAATTTTGTAGGTAAATTTAAATATTATCAAATTTGAAATATAAGAAAGAAGAGAAGGCAGGGATGGAGAGAAGCATAGAATGCAATTTTTGAAAGATATTGCATAATAATGATCCCATCAGGTGACCCTTATGTTACATATCAGATTATATATGTAAGAAGTACATTAATGTAAAGGTACTTATTCATTTAAGGTCTGCTCACACTGTGTTTTTCAGTGCTTTCATGTCTCCTTAGTCTACTCTTTTTATGTATATGTCTAAAAAGACAGACACCAACAAAAAGCAGTCGAAATAGCTTAGTCTTATACCTTAGAATCGGCTTGCCTTTCACAATTTATTAGCTTTATTAGGAGCATCTCACAATTCCTCTGTGCAGAGCATCTTGCAGACTAGGAGATGCTCTACTGAGCTTTCCTGGACTACTGACCTGGTAGTGACACGATTCCTCTGTGCAGAGCATCTTGCACACTAGGAGATGCTCTACTGAGCTTTCCTGGACTACTGAACTGGTAGTGACACGATTCCTCTGTGCAGAGCATCTTGCACATTAGGAGATGCTCTGTTGCTTTTTTCCTGAGCTACTGAGCTGGCAGGTTGATGGACAGTGGAGGATTCCATGCTGGTTCTGGGAGCTGACTACTCAGGTGTTCCATCTTACTGGTAATTCCTCGGCTTCTTTACTGAGCATGCTCTCCCAGAACCTTGCCAGTTGTACATTCTGGTTCAGTTGTTGTCCTGTTGGCCTGTGTTTCTGCTAGGTTTCTGATCTATTGTTTACTGACCCCAGACTGTTATTTTGACTCCTTTCTGCCCGCTACCTGTTCCTATCGTGACCACCTGGCTTGAGATTTTGAACCGTTACCTGACCACATTTCAGTTTACTCCCTGAATCCATGATGTGCCTTCCTGGAATTTTATCCCCTGGATTGGGACTTGACTTCACCGCTCTGTACTTCTTGAATCCATGCATGTTCTCCTGTTACCAGCCCCGGCTTTACTGACTACTCTTCTGTTTGTACAACCCGTAAGTAGTGACCTCATTACAAATCATGTCTGAACTACATTATTTGATAAAGTTGGAGGTCTGGGATAGAAATAAGAAAATATTGAAAAATGCAGTGTGGACAGACCCGTAAATATTTTTTGGTGGAGAAGTTTCATGCTAATCATGAAAAAATGTGGTTTTGTGACAATTTTTCATGCAGAATTTCTAGCTAATGCCAAAGTAATTTTTAAAGGTATAAGAAAATATTGGTGAGATTTAGCTAAAACAAAAAATCTACATGGAAAACTCTAGTGGCATTTTCCCTAATATGTTTTAAATGAAATCACTCTCCAAAATTATTTCCATCTCGCCTGTGTAAATATTTTTTAAAATATATATTTTTCAATTTATCACAAATGGCAGTTTAAAGGATACCTATCACCAATCTGGGCCTGTCCTTTTCCTTTAATAAAAAAGTGGGCAACTTTAGATTGGGGACTTTTCTAAACATAATCCAGTTGCAAAGCCATTCTGAAGTCGCCCGGTATCCCTCAAAAATGCTTCATTTAGGGGTACTTTGCACACTACGACATCGCTACCGATGGTAGCGATGCTGAGCGCGATAGTCCCTGCCCCCGGCGCAGCTGCGATATCTTGTGATAGCTGCCATAGCAAACATTATCGCAACGGCAGCTTCACATACACTTACCTGCCCTGCGACGTCGCTCTGGCCGGCGAACCGCCTCCTTCCTAAGGGGGCGGGTCGTGCAGCGTCACAGCGACGTCACACGGCAGGCAGCCAATAGAAGCAGGGGGGCGGAGATGAGCAGGACGTAAACATCCCGGCCACCTCCTTCCTTCCTCATTGCAGCCGGGACGCAGGTAAAGAGATGTTCCTCGCTCCTGCGGCTTCACACACAGCGATGTGTGCTGCCGCAGGAACGAGGAACAACATCGTAACATCGGTTCTTCCGAAATTCTGGAAATGACCAACGCTACACCGATCATACGATTTTGACGCTTTTGCGCTCGTTAATCGTAGTAAAAAGGATTCACATACTCCGATGTCAACAGCGACGCCGGATGTGCATCACTTTCAATTTGACCCCACCGACATTGCACCTGCGGTGTCGTAGTGTGCAAAGTACCCCTTAAACTTCTGGGTTGTTCAATTCAGTCATGCAGAGAAGGATCCCACAAGCTCCGATAACTGCTCTTGTAGCGAAAGAGCAAGATCTTGCTGTTTTCCCAAGTCCTGCCCTGCCTCCTTCTCAAGCTTTTGCCGATCAATACCATCTTTAGAGCAGTTACCATTTCGATACAGCTTAAGAAAGTATGATGCAGTGCTTGTTTAATGCAAAGAACAATATCTCACAAGATCTCTTTCACTGTGACAGCGCTCATGGATGGTTGTGATATACCACTCTGCATACCAGGAGCTCAAAACCCAGAGGTTCTTGATGCTGCTAGGATAATTATTGTTGCCTAATTTTGTGAATCTGTTATGCTTTTGGCATTAGGTTGATCAATAGAAGCAGAGACTTCATGGTTTTTTTAGGGTTATTAGTTTTTTACTAACAATAATATCAACTTTTGGTTTTAGCCTTGATGCAGCAGACTAAAACCAACAGGAAGTCATGGTATGGAGTATGATTTAGTCATCTATTTCTTTTTATATTCTTTACATATACTTCTTATAACCTAAAAAAATGGTGCCAATTTCCTCTAAATAAGATAGCTGGTCAATTTATCTAATATATAAAGCTGAATGTTGTATGTATGTATGTATGTATGTGTGTATGCCCGGGATTGGCATCTGCACCATCGCAGCTACAGCACACCAAATTTTGCACACTCACACGTCTGGATCCCGAGAGCGTCATAGGCTATGTTGTGAGGTGTAATTTTAACCCCGTGCATTCCAATTTACCAATCAATTTTGCCCCTATCTACATAATGGGGAAAAAGTGAAACGAAAAGTGTATCCACACCGTCGCATTTACAATCTCAAAATTTTGCACAGACACCTCATGTGACCCAGGGAACGTCGTAGACTATGTTTTGACAGTAAAATTTAACCCCGCGCTTTACAGTTACTCTCCAAAAAACATGCCTTCATTAAAGTAAATGGAGCCTGGAACTACAGGTTATTAGTAGGAGCTGTGATTGGTTGCTATAGGCACAAAAGACATTCATAGTATAAGAAGCTTATATGTGAGGTAATAAGATGTGAGTGGGGAGACGGATAGAGAGAGACAGAGAAAGACAGAGAGAGAGACAGACAGAGACAGACAGGGAAAAAGACAGAGAGACAGAGACAGACAGGGAAAGAGACAGACAGAGACAGACAGGGAAAGAGACAGACAGAAACAGACAGTGAAAAAGACAGACAGAGACAGACGGGGAAAGAGACAGAGACAGACCTGAAAAGAGACAGATGGGGAAAGAGACAGGCAGAGACAAACGGTGAAAGAGACAGACAGTGAAAAAGACAGACAGAGACAGATGGGGAAAGAGACAGACAGAGACAGACCTGGAAAGAGACAGACCTGAAAAGAGACAGATGGGGAAAGAGACAGACAGACATGCAGACAGGGACAGTGACAGGCAGACAGGGAAGGAGGAGACAGCCTGAGAGACAGACAAAGATAGATGGGGAAAGACACAGACCTTGATAGAGACAGACGGGGAAAGAGACAGAGAAATAGAGGCAGACAAAGACAAGCAGACAGGGAAAGATACAGACAGGAAAAGACACAGACAAAAAGACAGGGAGAAAGATGGGGAAAGAGACAGACCTGGAAAGAGACAAATGGGGAAAGAAACAGAGAGATAGAGACAGACAAAGAAAAGGACAGACAGAGACAGGCAGATGGGGAAAGAGACAGATGGGGAAAGAGACAGATGGGGAAAGAGACAGACGGGGAAAGAAACGATGGGGGAAAGAGACAGACAGAGGCAGACGAGGAAAAAGGCAGACAAGGAAGGAGGCAGACGAGGAAAGAGGCAGACGAGGAAAGAGCCAGATGAGAAAAGAGGCAGACGGGAAAAGAGGCAGATGGGGAAAGAGGCAGACAGGGAAAGAGGCAGACGGGGAAAGAGGCAGACGGGGAAAGAGGCAGACGGAGCACATTACTTGGCCAATTTAATTAAATCTGTGTGGAATATCTGTGGTGTTGAAATATATGTTCTGCAATGCTTCTATTAGCTTAGTTTTTGCCTTTTAATAATTACATTTCTATCTATTTGTTTTGTGGTTTTTGTGTGCAGAATACATTTTTGTTAATACATTCTATTTTGTTAACAGCAGTTATTAACCCGGGCGAAGCCGGGTAGTACAGTTCCTCTTTTTTAAATAGTTGAAAAAATGGTTAAAAAAATATGGCACATATGTAGCTTATACTGATGTAGCACTTTCTATCATAAGACACGCAGAGTAACATAATGGATCAAGTTGTCTTAATACAGAAAACGCTAATTTGACTCCTAACTTGACATGTTCTTGTATTTTAATTAGAGTTTTCTGCATCAAGATATACTGTTTTTCTCTTCATGCATTGTTTCACCCATAGCCAACACACAATCGCTGTGGCCACTGATCTTGTGCCAACCAGTGATGAGCAGGCATTACCATGCTCGTTTGCACTATACTCATAATGAGCAGTTGGACGCTCAGATGGGATGGACTCCTGTACTTAGTATAAGGAAAGTGAATGGGAAACTTGAGCACTTTTTTGTGAAATATTCCAGAAAAATGCTTGAGTTCTCCATTGACTTCCATTATATTACCGCTAACCATAACAGAAGAGGTATGAGCGATGAATGCCACGGTAATTAGGCAGCAGTACAGAGTAAGTCAGGGTATGGGGTATCACATTGTATATGTTTTTATTATTTTTAGAGTACAATTGAGCCCCCTTGGAAAATTAAAAGAAGTGGAAAACCCCCATTGTGTTTGAATTTTGAATGATTTTGGGGGTAATTCTGTCACGGGTGACAGGAAGTCATGTAGTTTCTGGCAGTGGAATGTCAAAGCATTTGGTTGCTCAAAATGTTCTCTGACTTTCTATTGCTCCTGCTGTTAGTATTCATTGTATTCGGTAGCTTTCCTGCTGAACTTTCATTCATTCATTCTCCTTTATAACCCAGGGGAGCGCTCTTTCTGTCCACCTGATGATTATCAGTATTGCCCTTGTGCTTAAATACTACCATCTTACCTGGATTTGTGCTGGTGATATTATTCAGTTCATTCAAGCTCTGTTTGCAAGCAGGAGGCTTGCACTCATCTGTGGTATCGTTGCTGTAAATATGCTTAACTTCTATCTGAGTCATCTGTGGATAAGTAGTTTGTTTTTTTCCCCCTGTGTGTCCTTGTGTCTTCTATAGTGTTTAGTGGGGTTGATGAAGAGCTCATCCCATCCGTTCCCTACTTAGGGCCCAGCACTAGGGATACCTAGGGTTAGGTATCCAACTCGGAGCATAGGTGCGAAACCTATCTAGAGTGGTGAGGGACCCTATGGACCAGCAGTAGGTTTGTTCAGGGGTCACCATCTTCTCCTTCCCTAGACACAGGGATTCTTTTCCCTTCCCTTTCACCGTTCACTTGGTATTTCCTCATACCTAGCATGACAAAATCTCCTCCTTTTGCCTGTTTTACTTTGTAAATATAAGATCATTAACTGTTAGCTTTCATAGATTGTATAAGTGATATTGTCTTTCCTATCACTACTTCTTGGAAAATTAGGTTTACCTTTACCACCTAATTCTCAGCAAGTTTTTTCTTCCCTGTTCACCTTCAAAATTCTTTTTTTTGCCCATTATTTGCATACCATATGGCGTGCACAATAAGTGCTGAGTAGTATGAATGTACCATTTTGTTTCATCTCTCAGAAACGTTACAAGAGCCAAGAAGATGACAAATGCAAATTTCTAACTAAATGTAATAGTCTATGAGTTCACAATCTTCCTTCGTCCTTTTTCAGATTTTATTTTCCAAGTCCTGATAGAATTATTTCTCTTGGCTTATGCTCAAAGTAATTACAAAATTCTAGAATAAAATGATTGTGCTGTAACTACGGATAATGTAGCGCTATTATATACTGAGAGGATATAAAACAGTTATTTTAGAAAAAACAACAATAAATCCCCAGCAAAAATGTATTTTTTAAATGTGTAGGACATTTTTTAAAAGTAATTTCATATTAACTTTTTTTTATAGAAAATGAAAGCTAATAAATATAGTCAATTGATGAAGCGTGAGAGTAGAAAGAGACCGCACTCAAGCCGCTGTGAAGGATTTCTTTATTCAAACACGTGCAGAGTGGAGGGCTGGAGACACACTGTGAGCTGGCTCCTCAAGAATGGACGACAGCTGTTTCGCCCAAATTGGGCTTCCACAGGTCCACATGTGGAGCCACGGCTACACCCCTTTTAAAGGAGTGCTCACAGGTTGCCCCAGACCACATAAAAACAAATAGGAGATTTGTGTATGCATATAAAATACATGTATCCATTTCCATGCTTGAATTTACAACAAATTTTAAACATGTAAAAGAACACACTTGAATAAAATGAAGCAATGGGTGATAGACAGGCAGAACTTTCATAGGAACACGGATATCAAACATGTAAAAGAACACACCTGAATAAAATGAAGCAAAGGGTGACAGACAGGCAGAACTATCATAGGAACACAGATAGATCCACACGATCGTTTAAACCTTGCGGGCCCTGTGCCCCATAATTAATAATTAACCTAGCCTCCTCTTGTAGCAACAATTTGTGCAGGTCGCCCCCCTTCAAAGGGAGGGAGACCTTTTTGAGGCCGGCAAAACGCAAAACGTCGGGGTCACCATCATGACAATCCTGGATATGGGAAATTAATCTGGGAGAACCTTTCCCTGATGTTATTGAACTATAATGTTCCCTGAATCGCACATATAAGCATCTTATAGTCTTGCCTATGTAGAACCTGCCACAAGGGCAGAGCACCACATAGACCACAAACTTAGTTTTACATGAGATGAATTGATGGACAGTGTGCAAGTGCGGGCCGACTTGTACGGAGCGACCTTTTAAATGCTGGCTGCAAAAACGACACTGACCACACCGGTAATTCCCTGGTGGGCAGCATTTGTCTAGCCAAGTTGTCGAATTGGTAAGTCTGTTCCTCACAAGTTTGTCCCGCAAATTGCCGCATCGTCTGAACGATACCAAAGGGTTGGACATTGTCCTGTCAGATAAAGCCGGATCATTCTTCAAAATATGTCAATTTCTGCAAAGAGCAGTTCTAATGGCATGCTCCAGAGGTCCAAATTTAAAATTAAAGACAAACCTACCCAAATTGTCAACACATTTTCTGGTGCGGTTTTTACGGACAGACGTGGCGCCGTCTGATCTAGCTCTCTCACAGGCCGAATCAATCAGTTTTTTTGGGTAACCTCTTTGATGTAATCTAATCTTCAACTCCTAAGATTGTTGAAAAAAGATTCCTCTGAACTGTTTGCTCTACGTACTCTCAGGAATTGACTGTAGGGCAAACCCGTCTTAATGTGGAGGGGGTGGGCACTTTGATAATGAAGAAGGAAGTTTGATGCCGTCGGCTTTCTGAACAACCTTGTACAAATATCGCCCTCCTTGATAGAAACCTCAATATCTAAAAAATTGAGAGTCTCGCCACCATATGAGGAAGTAAAGGACATATTCATGGTGTTACAGGTGTTAAGATAGGACAAGAAATCAGCAAAAAGGACCTCAGTGCCAGCCCACACTATGAATATGTCGTCCACATACCTCAAAAAATGGCGAATATATTTCAAAAAAGGGTTGGTGTCAGAAAAAACATATTTGCTTTCAAAGGAGCCCAAAAAAATATTGGCCATGGCACAAGAGACAGGGGTACCCATAGCGGTACCCCTGCACTGCAAGTACCAACGGTCCAAAAACATGAAAGCGTTTTTAGATAAAATGAAATCAAGGGCTTCCTCAATGAAACTGCAAAACAACGCATCTTTTCCAGTCTGCGCCACCAAATCCCTAACAGTCTGTATACCCAAATTCTGAGGAATGCGGGTATATAGACTCTCCACATCAATCGAGGTTAAAGCAAAGCCCTCCTGCCATGTCATACCCTTTAGCAGTGTTAAAAAATCACTGCTATCCTTGAGGGGATATGACTCATAATTGGTCTTAACAGCCAGTCCAAATAGTGCGACAAAGGCTCAGTTAAAGAAGAGAAAGGTTTACTAAGGGGATAAAATCGGATTTTTGTCCCCCTACTGTACCTGGAAATTTGATTGATTTATATCAGGAAGCTGTCTTGAAGGATGTCGAGACATTGGTGTACGCCAGGCCGATCCAGAATCTAAGTCAAAAAGAACAGGCCGCGATATGTATCATGCAGGGTTGGGAGGACACGGTGTTCCGCCAGGCCGATAAGGGGGGCAACGTTGTCCTCCTTCCTAAACATGATTACATCCAGGAATGCAATAGACAACTAATGGACAGATCTACCTATTGTCCTCTTTCTGCAAATCCTATTCAAGATTTTAAAAAATCTTTGGTGCGGTTGCTGAACAAATACGTGGGGCTGGGTTTTCTGTCTCGCTCACAGGCTGAAAAACTAATTCCTCCTTTTCCTACAAAGCCCCACTGGTATTGCATACCAAAGATACATAAGAGCAGGGATAATCCACCTGGTTGCCCAATAGTGGCTGGCATCGGCTCTTTAACTGAGCCTTTGTCGCACTATTTGGACTGGCTGTTAAGACCAATTATGAGTCATATCCCCTCTTATGTCAAGGATAGCAGTGATTTTTTAACACTGCTAAAGGGTATGACATGGCAGGAGGGCTTTGCTTTAACCTCGATTGATGTGGAGAGTCTGTATACCCGCATTCCTCAGAATTTGGGTATACAGACTGTTAGGGATTTGGTGGCGCAGACTGGAAAAGATGCGTTGTTTTGCAGTTTCATTGAGGAAGCCCTTGATTTCGTTTTATCTAAAAACGCTTTCATGTTTTTGGACCGTTGGTACTTGCAGTGCAGGGGTACCGCTATGGGTACCCCTGTCTCTTGTGCCATGGCCAATATTTTTTTGGGCTCCTTTGAAAGCAAATATGTTTTTTCTGACACCAACCCTTTTTTGAAATATATTCGCCATTTTTTGAGGTATGTGGACGACATATTCATAGTGTGGGCTGGCACTGAGGTCCTTTTTGCTGATTTCGTGTCCTATCTTAACACCTGTAACACCATGAATATGTCCTTTACTTCCTCATATGGTGGCAATACTCTCAATTTTTTAGATATTGAGGTTTCTATCAAGGAGGGCGATATTTGTACAAGGTTGTTCAGAAAGCCGACGGCATCAAACTCCCTTCTTCATTATCAAAGTGCCCACCCCCTCCACATTAAGATGGGTTTGCCCTACAGTCAATTCCTGAGAGTACGAGGAGCAAACAGTTCAGAGGAATCTTTTTTTCAACAATCTCAGGAGTTGAAGATTAGATTACATCAAAGAGGTTACCCAAAAAAACTGATTGATTCGGCCTGTGAGAGAGCTAGATCAGACGGCGCCACGTCTGTCCGTAAAAACCGCACCAGAAAATGTGTTGACAATTTGGGTAGGTTTGTCTTTAATTTTAAATTTGGACCTCTGGAGCATGCCATTAGAACTGCTCTTTGCAGAAATTGGCATATTTTGAAGAATGATCCGGCTTTATCTGACAGGACAATGTCCAACCCTTTGGTATCGTTCAGACGATGCGGCAATTTGCGGGACAAACTTGTGAGGAACAGACTTACCAATTCGACAACTTGGCTAGACAAATGCTGCCCACCAGGGAATTACCGGTGTGGTCAGTGTCGTTTTTGCAGCCAGCATTTAAAAGGTCGCTCCGTACAAGTCGGCCCGCACTTGCACACTGTCCATCAATTCATCTCATGTAAAACTAAGTTTGTGGTCTATGTGGTGCTCTGCCCTTGTGGCAGGTTCTACATAGGCAAGACTATAAGATGCTTATATGTGCGATTCAGGGAACATTACAGTTCAATAACATCAGGGAAAGGTTCTCCCAGATTAATTTCCCATATCCAGGATTGTCATGATGGTGACCCCGACGTTTTGCGTTTTGCCGGCCTCAAAAAGGTCTCCCTCCCTTTGAAGGGGGGCGACCTGCACAAATTGTTGCTACAAGAGGAGGCTAGGTTAATTATTAATTATGGGGCACAGGGCCCGCAAGGTTTAAACGATCGTGTGGATCTATCTGTGTTCCTATGATAGTTCTGCCTGTCTGTCACCCTTTGCTTCATTTTATTCAGGTGTGTTCTTTTACATGTTTGATATCCGTGTTCCTATGACAGTTCTGCCTGTCTATCACCCATTGCTTCATTTTATTCAAGTGTGTTCTTTTACATGTTTAAAATTTGTTGTAAATTCATGCATGGAAATGGATACATGTATTTTATATGCATACACAAATCTCCTATTTGTTTTTATGTGGTCTGGGGCAATCTGTGAGCACTCCTTTAAAAGGAGTGTAGCCGTGGCTCCACATGTGGACCTGTGGAAGCCCAATTTGGGCGAAACAGCTGTCGTCCATTCTTGAGGAGCCAGCTCACAGTGTGTCTCCAGCCCTCCACTCTGCACGTGTTTGAATAAAGAAATCCTTCACAGCGGATTGAGTGCGGTCTCTTTCTACTCTCACGCTTCATAAATGGACTTTGTCTTATGACCAGCACCCCGCTTTTGGATTGTCGGACCCTCCAGGCTCTCCACCCGAGCACAGGCACAGGCGGTACCGCAAGCGATATTGCAGGTAATCTGCGGTGGTGCAGGACTTTGCTTCTCTCCTGCTTTTTTATAATAAATATAGTCATTTATATTTTAAGTTAGGAAAAAGACTTTCTTGACTGGCCCGAATTTGGTGCAGGCCCTTGTTTGTTTTTGGGGGCCCCTCTTGTAGTAGATGATTTTTAAACTACATGGATTTTATATGCTAAACCTAAACATTAAATAGTTTATCTTAATCACCATATTGAACTTACCGTATTTTTCGGACTATAAGATGCACCCACTTCCCACAAATGTTTGGGGAAAGTGGGAGGTGTGTCTTATAGTCTGAATGTAGGGTTGCGAGGAATGAGGGTGCTGCGGTGGAGCGGGTCATCGGCAGCACGAGCAGGCTGTAGCACGTGGGCCCGCTCATTTCATATGCATCCTCTTGCCCATCATCTCTGAGAGCTGAAGCCTGCGCTGACAGGTGGGCGGGATGATGGGCAGGGGGCGTGTGCATAGTAAAGAGCCGATCCGCATGATCACCCCTGGCAACTACAGCCTGGAGGGATCATGTGCAGCTATATTCACTGCCCCTTGCGCATCATCATCAGCAAGGGGGGCAGTGAATATGTACAGTATACTCACCGGCCACTGATCCCTGCAGCATCGCAATGTCTGCCGGCCCGCTGATCTGTATAAAGAGCGGTGAGCACAGTGATTACCTCATCCCTGTGTGCACCACTAGTCTCCACACACATCAGCCGGCAAACAGGAGGACATTGCGATGCTGCAGGGGAACGGTGATGGCTCCACACAGGTTAGCGGCGCTACTACTGACACAGAAAGGAAGATGATCGATGCAGCAGGGAGTGAGGAAAGGTGAGTATAAACGTTTATTTTTTCTGTGCCATAGGATTCAGGCCATATAGCAGGTTATGGTATATGGCAGGATGAGGGCATATACCAGGATGGGGGTATATTATGAGCAGGATGGGGGTATGTAGTAGGATGGGGCTATATAGCAGGATGGGGGTATATAGCAGGATGGGGGCACATACCAGGATGGGGTATATTATGAGCAGGATGGGGGTATATAGCAGGAAGGTGGTATATAGCAGTATGGGGCTATATAGCAGGATGGGGGTACATAGCAGGATGGGGGTATTTATCAGGATTGGGGTATTTATCAGGGTGGGGGTATATAACAGGATGGGGTTATACCAGGACGAGGCTATTTATGAGGATGGGGGTATTTATCAGGATGGGGGCTATACCAGGATGAGGGACATATATACATGGATGGGGATCATATACAAGGCAGGAGGATCATTACCAGGATGGGGTACCTTAGTAGAGAATTTGGGGACATTAACCCCATAACAGGGTCAGCAGTAGATCCTCGCCCCATGACAGTGTGTCATGACCACATTTTTTGCTTAAAATTTTATTTTCCTATTTTCCTCTTCTAAAACCAGGGTGCATCTTATGGTCCGGTGCATCTTATAGTCCCAAAAATACGGTAATAATCGTTACACTATGAAACTGCAAGTTCTATCTTAACCCCAATTATGGAGAAATATAACTTTGTTTTGTGATATTGGTCCAGTAATGGAAATTGCGTTAAAGGGGGTGTAATGACTTGCTCCACGAATGTATTGGGGACACATGTTTGGCAGCAGGATTGAGGCACACAGGAGCACTTTGTCACTTAAACACTTTATGCGGTTTATTCAAGCATGTCATAAACCGCTAACACAATTACAGGAACATGCCACTATTCCCAGTCTGTTCCAATAGAGAGTATATCGGCAAGGCTTCATACACACAGTGCCCCAGTGCAGAGATTGCAGCCTTTACACACTGACCTCTCAGCTGTATCCAAGTGAAGACAAGTATGGCGGGTCTTCACTTACAGTCACAGTTACTTGCTAACACCCAGTCAGCTCACAACCCCCTTCTTCTGGTGATACCTGTTCAGGAGTCGCAGCACATTCCCCACATGGTCTCATCATATGCTCCAGCAGGCCCTTGTCCTTCCAGGACCCTGGTAGACCGCCATGTGATCACAACCAGACACATGATATCCTCCCAGACACACCCCTGGGTGGGAGGTATGTGGATGGTCAGTCCTGCCCATCACTTCTGACCATGCCATGAATCTAGCCCTGAAACATGTTACCAAAAAGATATGTGGAACTATACGTCCCAGCAAACACTCCCGGTTCATGTTAGAGGTTCTCTGCGACATATACCGGCCAATTCTAGTATTACCGAGTGCCATCTTACATAGGTTATACATATTAGCTAGCCATTAGCCAAACATTCGTTCTGCTGACAGCTATTTCTCCCCATTCTTATAAAGTACCAATTTGTGATGAATGTGAAAAGCCATAAATCATTGATTAAAGTGTACAAATAGTGTGTGACAGCACATTAGTGAAGAAGATTAGTGTGTGCGGAACATGCTGTTTGCAACCGACTATTTACCCATAGCCAGACATGGTAAGTTCACATTGACATTACTAAGACTATGTTTGGGTTAAAGAACTTGAAAGGCATTGGATACAGTTTCCTAGACCTTATAATGGCTCTCAGATTTGAAGGGAATTTGGAAGCTTTGGAATAATTTTTATTTGACAAAAATAAAATCAATTCCTTCAAATTTGAGGAGAAAATGTTTTAGAATCTGGCAATTTTTAAATTTCTAAATATTTGCTCATCTCTCCTGTATAGTGTTGTTAATTGGAAAAAATGCTCTCAGCACACCCTCCATGCTTACTTTTTGGGGCACATAGGGAAACGATATGAGGCATCTTCTTGAGTAATATCACCAGAAGTCTACAAGAAGTGACAGTATCCACTAACATGAAAGCATTTTTAACACGTAATTTTTGCAGCATAGAAATTGCCAATTTGTACATTGGAGGAAACATTTTTTTTTACATTTTTACCCTCGATGAT
Source organism: Anomaloglossus baeobatrachus (assembly GCF_048569485.1). NCBI lineage: Eukaryota > Metazoa > Chordata > Amphibia > Anura > Aromobatidae > Anomaloglossus > Anomaloglossus baeobatrachus. Next base: position 74,036,893 of record NC_134354.1, read on the forward strand.
ACTGTCACTTCTTATGGATTTAGAGCCAAATAGGGATTTGACTAAGGAACAGAAATGATACAATTTGCATGGTAAGTTTAGCCCCTACTTCCGGGTGATTTTCCATTTTTCGTCTTCGTTTTTTGCTCCCCTTTTTCCAAGAGCTGTAACCTTTTTATTTTTTCATCAATCTTCCCAATTGAGGGCTTATTATTTTTAGGACAAGTTGTAGTTTTAAATAAAACCATAAGTTTTACCATATAGTGTACTGGAAAGGAGGGAAAAAAATTCTAAGTGCAATGAAATTGCAAAAAAGTTCAATTTCACGATTGTTTTGGGGATATTTTATTCACTGAGTTCACTATATGGTAAAACTGATGTGTCAGTATGATGCCTCAGTTTGTAGATATCAAACATGTATACTTTTACTTTTATCTAAGAGGTTAAAAAAAATCTGAAATTTAGCCAAAAAAAGAAGGGCGTTCTTTGTGCCATTTTATGAGACCAGTAACGTTCCCATTTTTCGGGATCTGGGACTCAATGATGGCTTATTTTTTCTATCTTGAGCTGACGTTTTTAATTATACCATTTTTGTTTAGATGCTAGATTTTGATCGCCTGTTACTGCATTTTAAAAATGTTGCGGTGACCAAAAAACGTAATTTTGTCATTCGGAATTTTTTTCTCGCCACACCATGTACCAATCAAATTGATTGATTTTATATTTTGATAGATCGGGCATGAACACGGCAATACAGAATATGTCTATTTTTTAAAACTTTTATTTTCAATAGGGCAAATGGTGGGTGATTTTAACTTTTAAGGTTTTTTATTTTTTTTTCATATTTTTACATTTTTTTTTACATTTTTTATTTATTTTACAAGTCCCCTTAGGGACTTTATCGCTGCACAGTCTGATCACTTGTTCATTGTTCAAAGGCAGCATTCCTGTTAGAGTCGGTGCTCTGTCGGCTCTCACAGGAAATACATCATGATAGAGACAGGAGTCATCACGTGACCAGTCGCTACCATGGAAACCATCAGCTCCCTGTCATCACATCACGGGCTGCCGATGGCAGTGAGAATGGCGCAATCTCTGCTGCGGCCATATAAATCACGCTGTCACATTTTGACAGCGCACTCTAGAGGGCAAACAGGCACGAGTGGATCACGAGTCCACTCGTGCCTGTTAGCCTCACATGTCTGCTGGGATCATCACTGGCTTATGGTAGTAGCCAGCGGTGATTACCGCTATACAACCAAGGATGAACTGATACTTTCATGGTCATAGAGGGGTTAAGTTCCCACAATTAGTTTTTGGTTTGATGCTGCATAATAAATGCAGTGTCTTACAGTTCCAACAATGTAGATGGGATGCCCACTGTACTTTTCACTCAGAGTAAACTGTCGTGCATTGCCATTGTGCATTTGAAATCCACAATATATCAATTCCTCTTCCGGATTCACTGAGTTTTATTTGCGGATAATCCTCAGAGAATTGATTTAGATGCTGAGTTCTTCAGGTAAATAATGCACATATATACATATATACACAGTATATCACAAACGTGAGTACACCTCTCACATTTTGAAATATTTTATTATATTTATTATTTATTATAACTCAATACATAGTGATTAATGTCAAAACCATTAGCAATAAAGGTTAGTACACCCCTAAATGAAAATGGCCAAATTGGGCCACTTTCCCCCCACATTGTCATGTGACTCATTAGTGTTACAATATCTCTGGTGTGAATGAGGAGCAGGTGTGCTAAATTTGGTGTTATCTCTCACATGTTCCCTCATACTGGTCACTGGAAGTTCAACATGACACCTCTTTGCTAACAATTCCCTTTGGATTTGAAAAAAATAATTGTTGCTCTACATAAAGACGGTCAAGGTTATAAAATATTGCCAGCACCCAGGACTTGAGCAGCAGAACAATGGTCTAGACCATACAGTGGTTTAAAAAGACAGGTTCCACTCAGAACAAGCCTCTCCATGGTTAACCAAAGAAGTTTAGTGTACGTCTTCAGTGTCAAATCCAGAGGTTGCCTCTTCAAGATAGATGCATGAGTGCTGCCAGCATTGCTGCATAAGTTTAAATGGTGGGAGTCAGCCTGTCAGTGCTCAGACCATACAATGCACACTGCCTAAATATTAGTCTGCATGGTTGTCATCCCAGAAGGAAGCCTTTTTTAAACATAATGCACAAAAAAACAGTTTGTCGAAGACAAGCAGGCTAAGAACATGGATCACTGGAGCCATGTCCTGTAGAATGCTGAGATCAAGATCAACTTTTTTGGTTCAGATGGCTTTAAGCATATATGGAGGCAACCAAGTGAAACGTGCAACAACAAGTGTGCCATGCATACAGTAAGGCATGGTGGTGTTAATGACATGGTTTGGAGCTCCATGAATGCTGCCAGTTGTGAGGAGCTACTTACAGTTTATTGCGGGAACCATGCATACCAACATTTACTGTGACATACTAAAGCAAACCATGATTCATTCCCTTTGGAAACTGGGCTGCAAGGTAGTAATTCCAACATGATAGTGACCCTAAACCCAATATGGCCACTGACTTGCTAAATAAACTGAAGGTAAAAGTGCTGGACAGGTCAAGATTGTCTCCAGACCTAACCTCTATTCTCCATCTGAGGTGCTGTTCATAGAACATTTTCCCAGAAGGATTGTGGTTTGTCAAAGTACTCTTTGGTAAAGATCAGTCATTCCTTTTCATGGTTTTTCTTCAGGATTAGTTTCTTCATTGGGCTTCCCCTATTAGGCTCTGCTTGGTTTAGTGTGCAGCATATGGTACTTTTTGAAACCATGACCCCAGATTGTTCCAGGTTGGCCTTCAAGTCTTTAGATGTTTGACATGGTGTTTTCCACCATCCATACCAACCTTCGAAAGCCATCTGTTGTCAATTTTCCTCTTTCCCCCATGTCCAGGGAGGTTATTGACTGTTCAATGTTTGCCAAACTAATATCATTGCACACTGTTGAAACTGGGATATCAGGGTCTTTGCAGATGGCCTTATACCTTTTAGAAGTCTTTTGTAATGATATCAGTTCTGAGGTCCTCAAACAGTTCCTTTGTCTTGACCATTGTAACAAAGGAACAGGGCCTAACATGGGGTCTTTTAAAACAGTAAAGTCCTCATTCATTGGCTAATTCATGTTCCATGGGCACCGACAATTTGTTATAGATGATTCTCATTTGTGATTTACCATAGGTGAGTCAAAGTGTGTTTCCATACTAATTTAATGTAAAGTCTGCCAATAGCAGTGCCACAGCAGCTTTACATTTTTCAATTTTTCCCTCTCATTGTTTTTTGTTTTAAATTGCTGTTTATTATTTGTTCTTTTGTATTTAACACAAGTTGAATTTTCATATGAAATAACAGATTTGGTGAAATCGAATTTCAGCAAATTCCGTCATCTCTAGTTTCAACCTGTTGATGTAGGGTAATAATAATAATGATTGAACCATCAAGCTGCATTTTAAATGTAGGATTTTTTCTATGGTTCACTTAGAAAAAGTTGTCAAACATCCATCCTTCAATACAGCTATAGCAGTGGTAAAGCTAACAAGCCTGGCACACTACGCTCATATTGTATTTGCTTAGGTGTTCACTCATTTAATTTGAATGAAAGCAGCCACACTATACAAATATCACACAGTAGGAGCTGTGGCGCAGTATTAAAACATAATAGCATGCAATCTATCAAGATGGTGCTTCCTACATCTACTTCATCCATCAATGGAGGCGAAAAAATAAAAATAGAATAAAAATAATAGAGAATATTTTGTATTGGTTCCTTTTTTCTTCTCTTTTCTTTGGGGAAAAAATGTGCAGAAGATAAATGAACGACAAATACAGCCATGTAAACAAATCCAACGAGAGGATAGCGAGCATAAATCAGAATTAGAGCTCATTTGCTCAACCATATTATTGCTCTGTATAACTGGCAAGAAATTTGTGAAGCTCTATCATATGCTTCTAATTCACAGAGTTGGATCTTTTGTGAATTATGGCATGCTTGATTAGGTGCTGGATTATGAAGGTATTCTCCCCAGTGTAGACCCCAAGAAGCATTAATTTTTTATTCTCAGAAACCCAGATTTTGCCATACCATACCATGATACCTTGAGTGCCTTTTATCTTGCAATGCAGAGACATAGGCTATGAATGTGCCTCCATACAATCTCTGTGCACATGACTCTGATGTGTGTTTACCATTGAGTCCCAATAGCAGAAATAAGCAAATTTGTTGAAATATAAAATTCTTTACATTTTCCTGAATTGATTTGATGTGATTAAAGTGATCCTGTCAGGTGCAATATGCACCCAGAACCATGAGCAGTTCTGGGTGCATATTGCTAATCCCTGCCTAAAGGGTACTTTGCACGCTGTGATATCGCTAACGATTTATCGTCGGGTTCACTGTGTTTGTGACGCACATCCAGCTTTGTTAGCGACATCGCAGCGTGTGACACATACATGCGACCTTCAACGATCGTAAAAGTGGTAACAATCGTTGCTTTTGGAGAGGTCGTTCAAAACACCAAATATCGTTGTCTGGTGAGTAGCGATGTTGTTTTTCGTTCCTGCGGCAGCACACATCGCTGTGTATGAACGACTAACATCTCCTTACCTGCGGCCGCCGGCAATGAGGAAGGGAGGAGGTGGGCGGGAATTTAAGTCCCGCTCATCTCCGCCCCTCCGCTTTTATTTGGTGGCCGCTTAGTGACGTCACTATGACACCAAACGAACTGCCCCCTTAGAAAAGAGGTGGTTTGCCGGTCACAGCGACGTCGCTAGGCAGCTAAGTATGTGTAACTGTTGCTAGCGATGTTGTGCGCCACGGGCAGCGATGTGCCCGTGATGCACAACCGACGGGGGCAGGTACGCTCGCTAGCGATCTTGATACCAATATCGCAGTGTGTAAAGTGCCTTATAGGCTATAAATGTACCTCCATACAATCCCTGTGCACATGACTCTGATGTGTGTTTACCATGGAGTCTCATAGCAGAAATAAGCGAATTTGTTGAAATTTAAAATCGTTTAGATTTGCCTGAATTTATTTGATGTGATTAAAGGGAACCTTTCAGGTACAATATGCACCCAGAACCATGAGCAGTTCTGGGTACATATTGCTAATCCCTGCCTAACTGTCCTTGTATCTAGTAGCATAGATAAAGAAATCTTTAGAAAAAGTATTTCTAAAGATCTTTTATCATATGCTAATGAGCACAGGGACTAGTCACAAGGGCGATACTTTCCCAGATTATTCCACCCTCTTAACATGGTAGCACACCCACCGGAGTGTGCTAACAAGCTACTCAATGCACATCACCAGCGATGATGTGTGTATCTGTGTCTGCTGTCTCTGCTCTTCAGACGTCCCCGACACTTCCAGTCATTGGAACTAGACCTCGCTAAAGTTATGACGCGTTCAACCATAAGTGCTGGGGACTTCTGAACAGTGGAGACAACAGACACAGATACACACATCACCACTGGTGATGGTGCATTGAGTAGCTTGTTAGCACACCCCTGTGGGTGTGCTACCATGCTAAGAGGGTGAACTAATCGGGTGAAGTATCACCCTTGTGACTAGTCTCCCTGCTGCACTGATTGGTATATGATAAAACATCTTTAGAAATACTTTTTCTAAATATCTCTTTATCTATGCTACTAGATACAGGGACAGTTAAGTAGAGATTAGAAATATGTACCCAGAACTGCTCATGGTTCTGAGTGCATATTGCACCTGATAAGTTCACTTTGTCATTAAAAAAACCCCTCAAATATTTATTATGCTTTGGGGTCTATGGACACCAAATCATAAAACCTAAATGGTCATCTCAAAAGTTAAAAAAAACAATCAAATAGCAAACTCAACTTACCCCTTACCTGTCCACACTGGGGAAGTGTAGAAAGAAGATGAAAGCTAGAGCAAGGGCCTTAGGGCCTTAGAATGGAAGCAGAAGAGCTGCAGTAAAGTAGGGCAAGGTATAAACTGTATATTTTGCTGGATTCGCACAAATCGAATTTCAAAATATTTATAATTACTGTAACTTGACAATTACTGAAAATTCTCAACTAATTCTATTAGTTTAGAATCAGTCCACTTATCCACAGCTTACAGTCATCTGAGTCTTGATTTCGTCACATTATTTTAGGTAGGATGGTAAAAATCTACTGAGGCAAGTGAAATGCATCTGATTGCTCCCCTCCTGCCCTATCTCCAATAAATGGTCAATAGGAAGAAAAAATTAAGCTTCTGCAAACTTTTAAAGTCATCATTCATATGTCATAGGTGATAACATAAAGACTACAAGGGTCTAACTGCTCGGACCCACACACAAGCCTCATCTGATGGGAGTGTTATTGTTACGGGGGGCTGTCTGATAATAAAACCTAAAGGAATGTCAGACAGTCAGGGTCCACCGTGCAAAGACTCTGCTGCAGACTATGGCAGAGGATAAGGGGTATATAAGTGTGCCACTGTAAAAAATAATAGCACAAGTGCAGAGTGCAATACCTCTGTTAAACTCACAGAGGAATATAATTAGAAAATAAAGCAATTCCTCCCTTACTTGGAGGGTGTGTGGAATGGTCTCTGTTAAAGATCACAGAGACAAAAGCAGTGAGTGTGAAACGGCACCTACCTAGGTCCGTTCCTCTAGTGGTGCCAGGAGACGGACAGCAGCGTAAGCCGCACAAAGCTCCTACGTGCGTTCGCTCCACTAGTGTGCGAGGACACGAACCACTAGATATGGCACCAGCCTAAGTCCGCTCTTCTATTGGTGTAAAAGAGACGGACAGCAGCGTAAGCCGCACAAAGCTCCTACCTGCGTTCGCTCCACTAGTGTGCGAGGACACGAACCACTAGATATGGCACCTGCCTAGGTCCGCTCTTCTAGTGGTGCAAAAGAGACGGACAGCAGCATAAGCCGCACAAATCTCCTACCTCTGTTCGCTCCCCTAGTGTGCGAGGATACGAACAACTGCCAGATGCAGTATAAGGAACGTTACCCTAGCTGCAACGTCCACCTACGAGTAGAATCACAAGGCCCAGCCGGACCATGTGCTTCAGGCACCTGCCTATGTCCGCTCCACTAAGAGGTAAGGATACGGACTGCAGCCGAAGCTGTAAGGTATAAGAACGCTACCCTGCCGGTAGCGCTCACCTAACATAGACAGAGAGATGCCTAGAGGGACGTGAACAGGGCGTCTACCCTCATGCATGAACCAAGAGGACTGAGCGCCGGGCGGCGTGCGTCAGGGTCTTATATAGACTCTGTGCCTCATCCAAGATGGAGGACACCAGAGCCAATCAGCTGCCAGAATGACAGCAATGACGTCACGCTGGCCTATCACCGAGCAAAGCGTCACAAGCACATGACCAGCGACCAATCAGCATAGAAGGTGTCAGAGACATGTGACCACATGTCACAAGCACATGACCAGTGGCCAATCAGCTTAGAAGGTGTCAGAGACATGTGACCTAGTGTCAGTGATGATGTCACCCGCACATGTGCAATGGCTCCAAGATAGGACTTAGTCTCCAGCGCTTGCACATGTGCAGTAGCAAGAAATCCGGACATAGTCTCCAGAGCCACAGCAACCGTAACAGTTATTCAACCCTTTTGCGCCAGAGCTTGGTTTTTTACTTTGTGACCGGGACAATTTTTTCAATTCTGATCAGTGCCACTTTATGGGCTTCAACAGAGTCTAGTGATTCTGAGGTTGTTTTTGTCATGACATATGGTACTTTATGATACCTATACATTTTGGTTGAAATTATTTGCATCATATTATGAAAAAAAATCAAACATTTTACAAAAGATTGGAATATTTTGCAACTTTTGAACTGTGAATTTTTATGTCCTTTACCCAGATAGTTATATGACACAACATCATTCATAAATAACATTTCCCACTTGTCTAGTGTACATGAGCATCACTTTTTAAATATATATTTTTTGTTATGAAGTTAAAAAGGTTAAAAGTTTATCAGCAATTTCTTATTTTTCCCACATTTTTACAAAACCAATTGTTTGAAGGAACACATTACAGTTGAGGTGAGCTTGAGGGGCATATGTGACAGAAAATATCCAAAAATGACAACATTTTAAAAACTGCACCCCTCAATGTGCTCAAAACCACATTGAAGAGGTTTGTTAACCTTTCAAGTGCACCATAAGGATTAAAGTATTGTGGAAGGAAAAAAGAAAATGTTACTTTTAACAATAAAAATGTTGCTTTAGCCCCATATTTTTTTACTTTCACAGGGGTAAGATGAGAAAATGGACCACACAATTTGTTTTACATTTTCTTCTCAGTACATCAATACCCAACATGTGGTGGAAACCTACTGTCTGGATGCACGGCAGGGTTCAGAATGAAAGGAGCGCCATTTGAGTTTTGAAGAATAAAAATTGTCTTGAATAGATAGCGGATATCATGTCGTGTTTGAAGAGCCCCTGATGTGCTAAAACAGTGGAAACACCCCCCTTAACAAAGGACCCAATTTTGAAAACTATGTCCCTCAAGGAATTTATCTAGATGTGTTGTCAGCAACTTGAACCCACAGGTGCTTCACAGGATTTTATAATGTTGACTTGTGAAAATGAGAAAAGACATTTTTGCAACACAAAAGTTACTTTAGCCCCAAATTTTATATTTTAGCAAGGGTAACAGGAAAAAATGGACTATAAAATATAATAAGCAATTTCTCCTGAGTACACTGATACTCCATATTTGGTGGAAATGACGTTTTGGGCACACGGCAGGGTTCAGAATGGAATGAGCACTATTTTGGATGAAATAGATTGCAGACACTATGTCACATATGAGAAACCCCTCACTTGCCAAAACAGCAGATATCCCCACAAGTGACTTTGTTTTGGAAACTACAGCTCTAGTGGAATTCATTTCCTGGAATAATGAGCTTCATTTATCCTCTGGTTATTCACAGAATTGTATAACATTGGGCTGAGGAAATGTAACATTATCATTTTTCCAATAAAACGTTGCTTTGGCCCCAAATTTTTTTGTTTTTTTTTTAAAAGGGGTAATAGGAGATAACAAATGGTACAATTTGTGATGCAATTTTTCCTGAGCACATAAATACCCCATATGAAAACTATTTTTGAAGCAAAGTGCAAATCTCAGAATAAATGTAGCAATAGTACCATATTGCAGTGCAGAATTTGCTGGAATGGTTTGCAGATCCCATGTCATATTTGTAGAGCCTCTGAGCTGTCTGAACAGAAGAACACTCATAAGTATTACCATTTAATAAACTACACCCTTTAATGGGTTTATCTAAGGGGGCAATGAGCAAATTAACAACTATGGTGCTTCACAGAATTTTATACCATACTACCATATTATTTGGTATGTGAAGAAAAAAAAATACAGTTTTACCACAGAAAGTTAGTTTTAGACCCAGAGTTTACATTTTCACAAAGGGAAATGTGTAAAAAGGCACCAGATTTTGTCACACAATTTCTGCTGATAACAATATGTGACTATAAAGTGCTGCTTAGCCACACAGCGAGTCTCAGGAGGGAAAGAGCACCATTTAAGTAATGGAACACAGATTTTCCTAGAATAGCTTCAAGTTTTCAGACTCCGAGTCCATACACAGAGCTGCTAACTGCCAAAAAAGTAAAACCCCCTCAAGTGACCCAATTTTGGAAATTACACCCCTCTGGGAATTTATCTAGTGGGATAATGATGATTTCAACTCCATGAATGTTTTTCAAAAACAAGCAGCAATGGATGTTGCCCAGTAAATTGTAGCACCTGCACATTGTGCCCAGTTTTTGCTTGTGCAGACATGCACCCTGTAAATGTAGTGGGCTCTCCTTGCTACAGAAATGCCAAATGTTGATAAACACTGATAATAAATGTGATTTAGGCACACTGTGGGTCTCAGAAGGAAATAGGCATTCTTATTTAGGAACACAGGTTATGCTGGATTTCTTTTGGGGGAGCCAAAGTACTTTTCCAGAGCCTTTGTGTTACCAGTAATGTGAAAACATCCAATAATTCCATTGACAGGTTACAAACCTTATTGGTGATTTGCTTTTTTGTAAGTTTAGGTGAAGCCTTTATTGAGAACATTTTCCATATCATTTTGAATCAAAATTTTTTTTGTACTGGTATCATCTAAATATTCTCATGACAGGATTCAGATGACAACCTGAGGGATCTATTCACTATAATGATTAAGCAGAGTTACTCTGGACTCTGTTTGGCTCTGTTCAGCAGTGTCCTTCTTTAGAAGTTTACAAAACTGTGCCAACCACTCTTTTATGCACCACTGAAAAGATGGACACTGCCAAATCATAAACTGACACAGTCCAAAATGACTCCCTCTACCTGATTATAGGGAATATTCTGTCAGGGGTTTTGTCTGAATCCCATAATTCTGAGATTTACATATAAACTCCAGTGTAAGTGTTCAGTGTAGAGCACCGGATAAATGTGAGCTGAGCCTAACTGCAATCTTTAGGAGAAAGAATTACCAAATCAATAGGAGGTCAAGAATTCTAAAGTTTTTTATGGTTGGCAACTATCACACATCTTGAGAGCCATAATCTATCGACAAGTACATTACTGCCAACAGTCATGTGACGGCTTGTTTTTTTGCAGGATGAGTTGACACTGTTATCGGCATCATTTTCAAGCACATTACATTTTTGGATCATTTTTTTATTCTGATTTTTGGGAGGCAGAATGAACATGAAACAACAATTCAGGAACTTTTTTGTTACACAATTAACTGTTAAAAGTAACAATACAGGTTTATTCTTCAGATCAGTGTGATTACCGCAATACCATATTTATATTTTTTTTTTTTGTTTGCCGCTTTTACCCACAAACAACTATTTTAAAGAAAAAAATAACTATTTTTGCATTGCTGTATTCTGAGAGCTGTAGCTTTTTTATTTTTTACTGACAGAGCTGTATAGCATTTCGTTTTATGCAGGTCAAAATGTCATTTTCATCTGTATCCTTTTTATTAATGTTCAACATTTTGATTGTAATTTATTCCACTTTTTTCAACTGTATAATAAAAAAAATATTGTGTAAATTTCTTTACACTGTTCACTAAATGGGTTAAATAATGTGGCAAATTTATAGATCAGGTTGTTGCTGACATGGTAATCCCAAAGATGTGTATTTTTTGTTTATTTTTGTTTTTACATAAGTAAACAGATTTATTGGTGTAATATATTTGCTCATTATTTGTTCTTTATTTTGTGATTTATTTTTATTTTTCTTACGTAGTCTCTCTGTGAGACTTTAACTTTTATTAGTCTGATTGCTGGTGTAATATATTGCCATGCACAAGCATTGCAATTCATTACAACTGTCAGTTTTACATTAACAGATCATACTTTGCTGACCCAGAGGTTATCATTTCACCTTTGGCTGTCATGACAAGCCTTAACTCCACGTGATGATATCACAAGGATGCCAGAGGGGAATGAGACAGAGCTCATTCCCTCTCACTAACTTCTATATAGAATCATTAAGTGGTTGAGTTGGGAGGGACCTCAAGGGCTATCGGGTCCAACCTCCTGCGAGTGCAGGTTTTCTTAAATCATTCCAGCTATATGTTTATCTACCTTGCACTTGACGATTTCCATTGTTGGAGACCTCACTACCTCCCGTAGTCACCTGTTCTACTCTTTGACTGCCCTCACTGTCAGAAAGTTTTTCCTAATGTCTAATCTGAATCTCCTTCCTTTTAGTTGCATTCCATTGCTTCTTGTACTTCCTTGTGCTAAAGAGAATATGATACTTCCCTAGTGGCCTTGACGGCTATTGATCTTGGCATATGGAATATAGCAAAGAGTTAACGTCATCAGTAGACTGATCCAATCAGGTTTCAATTATATCTTTAGTCAGGACTACCAATCTGCAGTGAAATCTCAGCATTTGTGAGATTCTGGGGGTCCTGATCCATAATGAAACTTCACCACAATCACAGCCGAGCATAAGCTGACATATATCTACAGTTGGCAATAGTGAACAGGTTATTGCTCCATACGTTGTCTATGACAGTGTTCCCTAACTCCAGTCCTCAAAAGAATTCCATCACCTGTGCAATACTCAGGAAATCCTGAAAATGTGATCTTTTGGTGGCATTTGAGGACTGAAACTGGAGAATACTTGTCTATAACACATCAAACACAGCCAAGTGTACCACTAGGCTTTATCCGCCAGTACTCTGTTCATATCTTCAATGCTGGAGTAGAAGGGGTTAAATGCCGCACTATTGCCAAAGGATGATAAAAAGAATTGTTTGATTTAATAAAAGATTATTTTATTCTATAGATGTATGCATTTCGAGGTAAGGACCTCTTCTTCAGGACCACAAAAAGCAGAAAAATCAACAATAGGTATTGTTGATTTTGCTGCTTTTTGTGGTCCTGAAAAAGAGGTCCTTGCCTCAAAACATGTAGACCTATTGAATAAAATAATATTTCATTAAATCAACAATTTTTTTATCATGCTTTGGTGGCAGCCGCCATTATCCCTGTGCTTATTGTGGTGGTTGTGACCTTCACAACAACACTAGGTGAGTGTACTTTTATGTTAATTTCTGGTAAGACACTATTTTGCGCTCTCTTTTTTGAGTTTTACAGTGCTCTGTTCATGAAATCGGTTGTGGTCTAAATAATTAGACTTCCCACAACGGTCAACATACATTATCCTATAAATATGTAACTTTCAAGTTTAACTCAAACATTTTAGTTTAACAATTTATTGATACATGTATAATCCTTTGTTGCTTGCAAATCAATCTTTTCTATTGACCAACCAACAGCCAGCTAACTGACGTGTCCACAGGAGCGCTCACTCTATTGTAAATCCAGGATCCCCTGAGCAGACACGCGGCTAGAATTATTCCTTTCCAGATTCAATTACATTTTTTTCTTGTAATTATTATTGATGGACCATTAACCTCATTCACTAGTGGTATACCTTTATCACAAGCGGCTAAATTAAGTTTCCTTCGCGCCCAACACTCATTGACTGTTTTAACTTTTATTTTGCAGCAATATAAACCATTTTGCTTATTTGAACCAAGCCAAAAACTCCACACTCCAATAATTTCAATACTTAATTTTGCTAAGACAGCTCATTTGTATGCTAATTTGCATTCCTTCAGACAATATATTAGCTGCTCCCATGGCTGCTTTAGTTATTTTCCCATCCTCCACTGAATTGGTACAGGATGGTGTGAGCAGATTTTTTCTTCTTTTTTTATTTTTTCTTCATCTGAACAGATTTGTTGAAGCATTTTTTTGGAGTTTATAATTTAGGTCCTGTGGGTTCTCTGATTCTTCTCCATATTTCTTTACAATTTTGCTTACTTTGTTTCAGCATGTTCTGCACTCTTATTGATCCGGGGAGATTTTGCTGTCAATTATAAACTTGCACAAATGGAATTATCGTAATTAAAATTTACAATGTCTGAGTAGTCTGTAGTAGTGATATGAATGTTTTAGGGGAAAGTTTTATTATAGTTTGATTTTTTAATATGTTGGTGTTTAAAGCGGAATAGAATAGTCTTTGCTATTTTTTATTATTAATTACGGCAATTTTATCATTTTCAATGTCCTATTTAAACATTTTTTTTAAGTACTTATTAAAATAACTTTAACATATAAAAAAATCAATTATATAAGATAATCAAGTCAATTATTAGAACACAGATTTTTTATTAATTGTTTCTGTTTCTGTGAAGGCAACATGACAATCAATAGGACTATATTTGTGTGGCGCCCTGGACAAGCCAGGGGCCACAGGTAACTACACCACCACACCCTACACCCCGGTTAGGCACATTTAAGCCAGACACAAATCCTTGTTGCCTTCCTCCAGGGGCTGATGTCCACACCAGGGAGCGAAGCCAGGCAGTTGGTCTCCGCCCACCGAGGAGTTCACAGTCCTGGAGGAGGGAAAACAGGCAGTCTAGTTTTGGACAGTGAAAGTGGAAGGAGGAAAAGTGAAGTGAGAGGAGAAAAGTGAGAGCTAAGAGCCTGAAGTTGGTCCGGGTGTGTGGCCCGGACAAGACAGCAAGGTTGGCAGACGGTGGTGACCTTCTGCAGGAGGGGTCTATCGGAGTTTGCCGTAAGGACCGTGGACGGGCAGTGGCCCGGCGGTACCGGACTGGTACACAAGGAGAAGCCAGCACCATTGGCAGGGGCTTTTCGGACCCCGGCAAGGCTAGGAGTCGCCGTGAATTTGCCGAATCCGTTAGTGAAGGGGACCTCCGGGTTTCCAAACAGTCAAGTCCCGACAGAAGGCAACCGTCCAACCGTGAAGGGGAGACACCGCCACCGCCAAGGGCAACCGTTTCCCAGGGCCAGCGCCTGTGGGCACAAAGGGGCTCCTCCGGCTTACATCCAAGTCGGGGAGCGGGTTACCGGTGGGAACCCATCACTACCAACATTGAACTTAGGTGCAGGGAGAGACAGGCGTCACCAACCTACGGGGAAGAAGCAACCGCAGCCGTCTGGGGGACCCGTCCATCCAGCTGTGTGTTTTACTGAAAACTGTGTCATCGTCTCAGGCTGAGTGAGTACCCCCGTGCCGTACGGCACAGCGCTGCCCCTGCAACCCTGCACCTCACCAGGCCCCGCAACCCGCCTGCCATCACCCCTACCCCATCACCGGGCCCCAGGACAACCAACCCCCTACCCACGGAGGGGAGAACTAACATCAAAGCTGCTCCCTGTCACCGCTCCCGGGATCCCCGTTCAGAGCAGCGGTGGTGTCACCAAAATCACCACAACCGTGGGTGGCGTCACGGACAATATCAATAATCAAAACCCCCGCAACCAATCATCCCCTTTTCACTCACGGGCGAGGAGCGCCGCTCGAGTCCCCGGGATCGGCCCACCGCTCGAGCCACCACCGAGCAGGAGCAGCAGCCGCAGCAGCAGCGGCAGCCGGACCCAAGGAGTGGGAGAGCGCAGCGTCCCCTCCTCTGCTCGCGAAATTTGCAGCCCGCTCTGGTCTTTTTACCCATCTGTTGTAAACTTCTAGAATAATGGCAATAACTGAGTAGGGATATATAAATTGACAACAAGGCAGATTTTTCATACAAAGCTCTAAAAAAAGTTACAATATATGGGAGCTGTAATAATTGCCATATTGAATTAATTGAATTTTCAAAAAACTAGACTTTAAGATTTATTTTTATTGGGTTCTAATGATATAAATAGCATTGTCAGTTAATATGCTTTATTATCATACTGTCATTATTCTGATTGGCAGTGCCCTGTTATCCTGCAGAGCTTAGGCTGGGCCTCATATTTTCCTCCAGTTTCTGGTCTTGTCCTATTCTGTTTGGGAGGGGCTTGTTCATTGGAGCCTCGTTCCAGGTGATTGCTCTGCTTTATCTGGGAGTTGTTTCATCCGGAACACCGCCAGTGATAGTTCCTATTTGGCAGTGTATGTTTCTGGTTCCCGTAAGTGACTGACATTATCGTTTCCTGCTCTCTAATTCCTCTTACCCCGTCCCGTCTCCTCACCTACTCTGACCTGACTCCCAGCCTCCCTGACCTTTGGCTTGTTTCATGACACCTGCTCCTCTTGCTCCCATGTACCCTCCTGGCTTACTGACCTCGGCTCGTCCCCTGACTCCGGCTCCGCTCTCTTCCTAGTACTTGCACAGTTCAGCGGCGAACACTGCAAGGTTAAGATAAGCACCAGCCTCCCTCAGGATACCTCTCACTAAGTCATCTCTGCACACTGAGGAAGGTCTGTCAACAACCAAAACATTTGTGCTATTCAGTGCTATGGAATAAAAATTAACCTTCTTTGCATCAAGAGTTGAGTGCCAAGTTGTTTTTGTCATTCATCCTGGTACTTGACGCGACTTCCTGGTTTACAGACCCTCGGCTCACACTTTGACCTCGGTTTCTCTTTCTCCCTCTGTTACTCACGTTATCTCCTGGCTTCTGACCCTGGCTTGTTAAACTATCCCTTACTAGTGTATCTAGTGACATCTATTGTACACACAATGCAGATCTCCTCCACTAGTGTGTCTGGTGACACCTAGTGGTTTAGTCTCTAATTACACCTGAGTGTTTGGCATCACACATACCTTATTTTACTCAAATTTACACATAATAAATAAAAACGTTTAAGGAAAACCTGTCACTATAAAAATGCAGTGCAATCTGCAGGTATTATGTTTCAGATCACGGGGAACAAAGCAGATTAATATATAATTTTGTGACAACAGATTCAGTGTAACTTGTGTTTAACTCACTTAAACCGCTGCTCTTTCTGTGATTTTTGGTCCAGTGGGCGGTCCTATCAGTAACTGTCAGCTCTCTTTGCATAACATTGCTTACAGAGGTAGCTTTCAGTCACTGATAGGCCTGTCCACTGGATTAATATTCCAGAAATAGAAAATTTTAAATTATTTTTTTCTCACAAAACTACAGTATATGTCAGTCTACTAAGCTCCCCTGTTCTACAACATGGTTCCTGCAGATTGGACTGAATTTTCCTGGTGACAGGTTCCCTTAAACATATATTTATTAAGCTGATATATTACTGTTTAGCAAGTAATCTACTGTGACTAAAATAATTGTCATTCTCCGCAATGGCGTAAATTGAAGCTCATAGACCCCACTGCAAAATCTCAAACAAGGTCCCCAACTATCATGGAATTTTAAAAGTAATAGTTTTTCATATGGGCCAAAGGAACTTTTTCCCTCCCCTAGGCTTTAGGAGAAATATTTGATTGTGTTAGTTATGCACTTGCTTCCCTGGCCATGCTCCTGTGCAGATCTTCATGGTTATATATTGATGCTTTATTCCTAGCTGAAGTAGGCAGCACTGATGGTAATGCTGAGTGCTGTGTGTGCTGCCCAGCATGGTGGATGTAGTTTTGACCATTCTTCTGTTCTGGCTTAAAGGAGTTTTCTAATGAACAAAGTACATTTTAATCAATAGATCTTGGAATAAAAAAAAAAATCCACAATTGATGAAATTAAGAAAAATGTTCCTGTGCTGAGATAATGTTATAAATGTGCCCCTGATATGTACTGTGTAACGGCTGTGGTTGACCGTACAGGGACATGGTCTGATTATACCATGTTAGCCAGATAAATCCCACTGTCAATCTCTGACATCAGGATTTACCACGTGCCAGCATCACCATATCCCAAAAATTGAAAATGTTATTGGTCACAGAAAATGGCGACAACAGCATTTTTTTTCTTACATATTTCCAATTTTTTTCATTACTGACATAAAACAGAATCTATACATATTTGGTATCTACACACTTGTAATGACCTGGGGAATCATAGTAACCACTCAGTTATACCATATAGTGAAGATGGTAAATAAAAAAAAAACATAAACTATTATGGAATTGTACTTTTTGCAATTTCCACGCTCTTGGAAATTTTTGCTGCTATCCAGTGAATCACATGATAAAATTCATTTTTTCATTCAAAATTACAACTCGTTCTACAAAAAAAAGCCCTAGGCCCCAGCAATAGGGACAGAAGTTATGGCATTTGGAAGAAGGCAAGGAAAAAATGAAAGCACAAAAATGGAAAGTTGCAAGGTCTTAAGGGTATTAAACATGTTTTAGCTCACAGAAAGGATCAGTTGCAACCCCATACTGTCCTGTCTGTCTACTCTCTTTTGCTTCCTCCCCAGCCCAGGGGATGTTGTATAATTAGACAATGTTCCTGCATGATCAGACACAACCATTACACAGTACATAGTAGCAGCACATTAATAAGATTATTTCAGCACAATTTTAAACGCATACAACTGTGGAATTAATTTTTAATCCAAGATCTATTGATTAAAATGTAATTTGTTTATAAGACAACAACTTTAAGGGTGCACAAACACGTATAACTCAGATGAGTGGTATCCGATGTTTTCTCGGATAGCCCTTGACCCAGTGTTATACTTTGGAGCAGGCTAATCTGCCATTTTTTTTCTCATGCCGATTTGGCATGAGAAAAAATTGAAGCATGTTGCAATTGGCAGCCTATCTTGGCTTTCTTGTACCCATACAACTCATTTGGTGTGAGTGAAACATCAGACCGCACTCAGTTGTCATCCAAATGCAATTAGATATAAGCCGAGACAGGCAGTGAAGAAAATGGAGCAATTAATCTCTCCTCATTGTCTGTAGTCCGATTCTCACATAGCGAGAGAAATGGAGCACCCTTGGCTCATGTCCTCAGCAGAGTTTGAGCTGAGTATCATTAAAATATTGCATTGGATTCTCTTCCATTGGATACCATATGCTTGTCTGACCCTGGCCTAAAGGCCGTTTCACACACAACAACATCGCTAACGAGATATCGTTGGGGTCAAGAAATTCGTGACGCACATCCGGCCTCGTTTAGCGACGTTGTTACGTGTGACACCTATGAGCGATTGCTAATGAGCAAAACTACTCACCTAATCGTTGATCGTTGACACATCGTTCCTTTACCAAATGTCGTTGCTGCTGAAGAACGCAGGTTGTTCGTTGTTCTTGAGGCAGCACACATCGCTACGTGTGACACCCTGGGAACGACGAACAGCATCGTTCCTGCGTCCTCCGGCAACGAGGTGGGCGTGTCATTAATGTGGCTGGTCTCTGCCCCTCCGCTTCTATTGGCGGGCCGCTGTGTGATGTCGCTGTGATGGCGCACAAACTTTGTTCGCCGGGCAGGGCTGTATTTAAATTTGTCATCTTTGGTTATTTCTGCCAGTTTTTTCATACTTATAATGCTATCCTTATTTTCTTTTCCGTCCTAAAATATTCCAGTCTTCTGGTTAAGCTCTCAATGTCCTACTGATTTGACCCTTGAACTTCTTGACATTTTTTTGCCTACTTGTATTGATTTACCCTATGGCATCCGACCACGCGTCTAAATACAGTTTTGTCCTTTTCCTTGTCTCTTTGGTACCAACCTGGCCTTTTAAATTGAATCCCTCGGCTTGCACCATCAGCCTGCAGCCAGTGACCCTTGCAGCAAAGGCCAGATACTTGTATAAGCGTTAAAGGTTAAAGGCCAGAGAGCTTCGGGATCTGGCTAAGATCCTCGCGCTAAATCTGCTCTTGGATATCTTCCTTGAGTTAATGCGTTTTTACAATAATAAAAGTCAATGACCAAAATAGGACATTGTTTTATATTACAATTGTTTACCTGGTAAAGAATGTGTAGTTTCATACATTTACAATATTCAGATGTTTTAGTTATATATAGTACAATTGTATTTTCAATACTTACAACAAGAACGCAAATGTTCCTCTCTATACCTCAAGGACCTTTTGTATTCTTTATCAGACAGAAGATTTCCGTGTGTTGTTATTGTTGCCAAAGTTTACAGACCTAGCAGTCTCTTAATTTCCCTGCAGATATTTTCCAAACAGTCTTTCCTCTCTAGTGAACATTTATAAGACTTTTTACATCTCCGAGTTACCATCCGGAGACACATGCTGATTTCTGTTTCCAAAAACAAGTCTACTTTGTCCGGTAGATTCCACCCCGCCTCCACGTCTTTCCATGAATACCTCACCTTCACTGTATATTCTCTTCTCTCAACATATTTTCTCCCCCTGCTGGGAAGCGCTTTGTAGAATTTGATTCTCCTGTTCACAGAAGCAGCACACTTATCTGTCATTTTACTATCATACAAACACAGATGTTACTATGGCAGCTGATTCCAAGTAAGCAATGAAGAAACATCATATTTGCACCAAATTATGATTTGTAAGAAGGATTACTAATAATTAAAATACTATAAAGGTTATATCGTCTTATTTTCTATTTGGAAACAAAAAAAGACAAAAGAGTGCTCCTGTTACAATGATCGATGACATACAATAAGGCCCTTATTGGACCGGATTCACCAGATAGGGTTGTGCACCCCTGCACAACCCCAGTATTCACTTTGTTTTCAACTGGCAGGTCACTCAGGGAAACAGCTCCTCTTCAACACACTCACGGTTCATGTCAGTATAAGGAAGGGAGAGGAGAATAGAAGCATTGCTGAATATTCAATTCAAGGTATACTAATGGGCCCCATAAGGACTGTACTCATCAAAGGAGGAGTGCACCCTTGCACAACTCCGGTGTCAGCTCCGAGATCAGGTCCGTGAGGCTCTCCTGCTGGCAGGTTAGGATGACTGCTTGAATGTGACTGAGTACTAGGTCAGTCTCAGCTGATCCTTGGGGCAGAAAACTATTAGTCCTTCACTGCTGACCACTGCACCTACCACAACCTTGTCAGAGACAATGATTAATCAGATATAGCAAGACAAAATAAAAAATGCAGTATTAACAGGTGCTGAAAGCAGAAGGGCTAGAAAAAATACATTGAACTGTCATTTATTTCACACATGTTTCTGAGGCTGCTGCCTCCTTGATCAGGATCACCTGATGAAGGAGGCAGCAGTCTCAGAAACATCTTGCCTCTCTGCTTTCAGCACCCGTTAATACAGAATTTTTTATTTGTTCTCTCTATATTTGGACTTAAAGGGAAGCATCGGGTCCCATATGCCTTAGAACCCAGCAGCACTGATACCTGTATGACAAAATTCCCTGCCTAACCAACTCTATATAACGCTATTCACTAATATGAATGTTTAAAAAAACAACTTAAAAACAGTGTTTTTCCTATGCTAATCAAGGTCTTGACTAGTCGCAGGGGTGTTGTTTCCCCACACTAGTTGCCATTCTTTCTTTGTTACATGCCCGTGTGGGCATGATAACATGATTTTCATGAGTCGGTGTCACTGCCAGGTGATGGAAACTTTGCGCATGTGTGCATCTCATTTTGACCTTGCTAGTGCACCTTTGGAGCCGGGTGTACACTTCCCACCATCATTAGGTGCACTGTACATGACTGAAAGTTGAGAAATAATAAAATAAAATAAATCTTTATATAGCACTAATATATTCCGCAGCGCTTCACATACATCAGGAATGCTGTCCCCATTGGGGCTCACAATCTAAATTCCCTATCTGTATGTCTTTGGAGTGTGGGATGGAAACCGGAGTACCCAGAGGAAACCCACTCAAACACAGGGAGAACATACAAACTCCTTGCAGATGTTGTCCTTGGTGGGATTCAAACCCAGGTCCTCAGCGCTGCAGGACTGCAGTGCTAACCACCGAGCCACCGTGAAGACATGTATGAGAGCTGACTTCTGAACTTCTTGTCATGTGCAGTGGGCCTAATGTGGGTTAAAAGGTACACAGATGAAATGAGCTGAGCGCATGTGCGAGATTTTTAGGAGCTGCTTGTGACGCCGATTCATGGAAATCCTGTTATTACTCCCACAGGGGCATGATAAAATGGAAAGAGGGCTAACTAGTCTGGGGAAACAATGCCCCATCAACTAGTCAAGGCTCTAATTAGTATAGGAGCAGTAGAGTTTAAAAGTTGTTTTTTTTTTAAACAATCATAACATTGAATAGCTTTATACAGGGCTGGTTAGGTAGGGAATTTGGGCATACAGGTATGAATGCCGCTAGGTTGGAGGGCAGAGGGGAGCCAACTTTAATGGAAGAGTAACTAAGCTATTTTACATTGCTTTGTATTTTATAGGCACTTTACATGGATGTAGACCGGTGGCGATCTGGGTCTTGAGTCTCACACTGGATTATTCAAAAATTGGCAAAAGATTGCACAGCGTGGTAGACAGGTGTGCACAACTCCGGCCTAAGTAAACCCACAGAATGGTGGAGAGTCCCATCTATTGTAAATGTATGGAATATCCTGTTTATATGCCATAAATGGACTTCATATATAAGGAGAAACAGGTGCAAACTTATTGTGCAGAGCTGACCAAAAAATAGACATATTACAGTATACACAGAGATCCAAGACAAGAAAAAGTCATCCAGCAACCAATTCCCTTTTTTAAAAAAAAAATTGATTTCTTCTTTATTATAAAGATTAAAACAACTCAATTTCCAGTGGTAAAAAACAATGCATTGTGAGCAAACGTACAGGTTACGCGTTTCAGATGTTACACATCCTTAATCTGAAACATCACAGTATTACAGTGTACACATTGAGATATTAAACGCACACTTAAAAGACAGTACATTTTTTAAATGTTTGATTTTCTGATTGTAGATATTTTTTGGATTTTATTTTCTGTAGATAACTTTGAGCGCTTACATCTTGCCTCAGATGCTGTTGAACACCATGTTGATATTTTGTTTTCAGCAGTCCCATGCAATATTGGAAATAATAGCATATATGTGACTTTATTGTGTGGGAAAGTTTTCAATATATGTTCTGTCATCTGCAAAGAGGTCATTGGGCAAGGAGCAGGAAAGAGGGAAAAGAAGGAAAGGAGTACTTTTTTATATTTCTGTGTTGTCTACCTGTTTTGTGGTAGAGTTGCGCAGACAGTAAAATGCTCAGGTGTTCGGTCCTTGAATTGAGCAGGTAAGAGGCTCTGAAAGTGTTCAACTCAATTAACAAGTATAACGGAAGACATTGATAGGGCAGTTTGTCTCTCCTCCCACATACAGCCAGCCCTTATCGGAGCATTTTCCGGGGAGGTTGTTTTTTCGTTTTACACACTACATTCAAAAACGTTGCTTTAACCCTAGTTAGAACCATTCAGGGAATGTAAATGGCTCTTCCTGGGGTGCATTCTCACATCATGCAGTGAAGCAAGCCTGGGCATCGGGGTCTTTGTTTCATGGCCAAGCTCTGTTAGTACCTGAGAACCTGATGCTCGATTGAGTAATGAGCATTGTTAAGTAAGCTTGCTCATCACTAGTTGCTATCTATCATTGCAATATGATGATAATGAGTATCATGAGTATCAGATTATTGTGAGGCTAAATTGAAAATTTTGGGATAACTAGAAAGAACACTACATTTTTTAAAAAGGTTTAACCTGGTTTACTACACCGTAAAACCTCTTCATGGCATTGCCCCAATGGCCTCTGTCCTGATGGAGAACTAAGGCTGGAATTGAAGGTGGAATAGAGGACTATGTTGTTCAGCGACGAGTCCGTATTCGTCTTGCATACAAGGGTAGTCTAAAAATAGTCTGTAGACCATGTCAATAAAGCCTTCATGAGGAAAAGTCACACTGGTCCCACTTTCTGGATAATGGTATTGGGTAACCTAATGGACAGTAGCTGGACACCTCTTGTTTTCATTTTAAGCACACTAATAGCTCATTGCATTGATTTGGTGGTGCAATCACTGGTATGGTCATTTCTCCAATGTGTCCAAAGCCACTTTTCAACATGACACCACCAGGTCAAATCTTACTGAGAGAAGTCTGCATGGCTTAAACATGCTACCATGGCCAGCAGCAGCTCCAGACTTTTTTCTAGAGCACCATTGATTCCATGGTGCTGTACATGAGAAGGGGTTACATACAGAATACATACACAGGTTACAGTAGACAGACTAGTACAGAGGGAAGAGGGCCCTACCCTTGCGGGCTTACAATCTATAACATACGAAGGCAAATAACTCTGTAGATTTCTGTGTGATACATAAACTCAATAGTGAATAAACT
Source organism: Anomaloglossus baeobatrachus (assembly GCF_048569485.1). Lineage (NCBI taxonomy): Eukaryota > Metazoa > Chordata > Amphibia > Anura > Aromobatidae > Anomaloglossus > Anomaloglossus baeobatrachus. The sequence continues at coordinate 74,060,458 of NC_134354.1, forward strand.
GAGATATATTGTTTTTGTTTCTATCTATTCTTAATTTGCATCTCATTAACATATCAATCAAGCATGTAACTTGCATAATTTCCTGACTTTTTCGTCCTTGGTTTTGCAATTTAATTGTTGAGAAGTATATACTGTATTAAAGACATGATCAGAGTGATTGATCTTCAGTAGAAAAATGCTATAATTACAAGGTAAACCTTCATTTAATCAATATATAATGAACACCTTTCCATTTCACATCTATATCTGAATTCAATATAATTATTATTTCTAGTAATTTATTTTCTTGCTGGAGCCCTGATGATAGGTTACAATTGGAATTTATCTTTTAGGTATCAAGACTTAGGGGTACTTTATACGCTGCAACATCACTAGCAATTGCTAGCGATGTCGAGCGCGATAGCACCTGCCCCGTCATTTCAGCGATATGTGATGATCGCTGCCATAGCGAACACTATCGCTACGGCAGCGTCACATGCACATACCTTGTCAGCGACGTCGCTATGACCACCAAACAATCCCTACCTCAAGGGGAGGTGCATTTGGCGTCATAGCGACGTCAAATGGTAATTTATTTTCTTGCTGGAGCCCTGATGATAGGTTACAATTGGAATTTATCTTTTAGGTATCAAGACTTAGGGGTACTTTATACGCTGCAACATCACTAGCAATTGCTAGCGATGTCGAGCGCGATAGCACCTGCCCCGTCATTTCAGCGATATGTGATGATCACTGCCATAGCGAACACTATCGCTACGGCAGCGTCACATGCACATACCTTGTCAGCGACGTCGCTATGACCACCAAACAATCCCTACCTCAAGGGGAGGTGCATTTGGCGTCATAGCGACGTCACTGCGGCATCACTAAGCGGCCGGCCAATAGAAGCGGAGGGGCGGAGATGAGCGTAACGTAACATCCTGCCCACCTCCTTCCTTTCGCATTGCCGGTGGAGGCAGGTAAGGAGATGTTCGTCGCTCCTGCGGTGTCACACATAGCGATGTGTGATGACACAGGACCGACGAACAACATCGCTACATACGAGACAACGATTTTTGGTGTTTGGACGACCTCTCCAAAACCAACAATTTTTGTCTCTTTTTTGTGATCGTTTCATGTCGCTCATACGTGTTACACGCTGCGATGCCGCTAACAACGCCGGATGTGCGTCACAAACACCGTGACCCCGATGATAAATCCTTAGCGATATTGCAGCGTTTAAAGTACCCTTTAGAGTGTTCTAATGATCTAAAGAAAAAAAATATTCTGAAAGATACTACATATTTCTGTAAATATAATAAGTTACATTCATGTAGAAGCTTTTTTATATATGAGATTAAGAGATCCCATCAATGTCGACACCTTTTTCAGGGTTCAGTCACATCTGCATAAATAAAATCGCTCCAAAGTTCATGCTGAAAAGTTGCCAGTTTCATCTCTATGTCATTCTATCTGACATACGATTGTTATACGAGTATGCGATTTATTTTTCTCCTAGCATCCATATAAAATGGATTTTGTGTTTTTAACATAACATTTTACATACTATAATACTTTATATACATTAAAGATAATTGTCATAAGTAATAAAAAATCTTATATAAAAATACAGATATAGATAATTTCTCTTGAGTACACGGATACACCATCTGTGGTGTAAAACTGCTGTTTAAGTGCACAGCAGGGCTCGGAAGGGAAGGAGTATCACTTTACTTTTGGAACGCAAAATTTACTGGAATTGACAGTGAATGCCATTACAAATTTGCACAGCCCTGTTGTGCCTAAATAGTGCAAACACCACTATTGACCCCATTTTAGAAAGTAGACCCCTCGAGGAATTTATCAAGATGTATGATGACCCCCTTGCACCTTCAACTGTTTAATTAATTTTATAAAGTTAAGCTGTGGAAATAAGAAAAGACATTTTTGCCACAAAAAAATGCTTCTTTAGTAACAAATATTGGATTTTATCAAGGTTTACAGGAAGAAATGGACCGTGAAATTTGTTATGTAAATTCTCCTGAATACACTGACACCCCATATGTGGTGGAAAACTATTGCTTGTGTGCACTGCATGGCTGGGAAGGGAAGGAGACACCACTAGATCCTAGAAGAGATTGGGTCAAAGGTGATACCTTCTGCCTCATTATAGTAAATAATCTGTGAGGACTATTGTCTGCATCACGAATTTCAGGGAATAAAACCCAAGTGTAAGCTTTCACCATAGAGGGCAGGATAAATGTGAGCCACACCGCCGTACTGTGATCTTTTGAAGGAAGAATGATGAAATCAGCAGCAGGTCAAGAATTGGCTTCATTTGTTTTTTTACCCTGCTCAATGTCTGGTATAAGTGATTATATGAGTTTATTCTTCGAGTCGGTGTGATTTCAGAGTTACCAGATTTTTTTTTTTTAATATATGGCTATTGTCACACACTAAAAAGAAGCATTTTTTTTTTTTTGTAGGAAAAAGGTTTTTAGATCACCGTATTTTGAAAGCTAAACTTTTTATGCATGTCTTCTACAGATTAACGTGAATGCTTTTTTTTTTGCGGGATTAGTTTACATTTATATATCATTTAACGTAACATTTTTTAATCTCTTTCTATTCCAGTTTTTGGGCAACAGAATAATCATACAACAGCAACTCAGAAATTGGGTTTTTTTATGCCATTTACCTTGTGGTAAAATTAATAAGACAATTTTACTCATTGGGTTAGGGCTATTACACTAATACCATACTTATGTTGTTTTTTATGTTTTCCTGCTTTTACAGAATAAAAACTATTTTGTAGAAAAATAATTGTTTTCACATCACTATTTTCTTAGAGCTACAGCTTTTTTATTTTTCCGCAGACTGAGCGGCATGGGGACTTGTTTTTGCGGGAGAAGATGACATTTTTAGAGATACCATTTTTTTCATGCAACTTTTTGATCAAATTTTATTGAACTTTTTTCAGTGGCATGTTGAAAAAGCATTCCTTTTAGCGACATTACTGAACAGTTATGACTTCCTACAAGCCTAAAAGGAAAAAAACTGTCATAACTTTACGCTTGTTGATTCCAATTTCTAACAATCCCCCAATACCATGGGTCTTTAATAGCATTAGTCTTTTTATGTGGCCAAAGGGGCCGTATTGTTTTCATAGTCTCCAGAGCCGGGAAGGATTTCAATTCCTGTCTCCAGTGTTTTATGCCCCTGACCTAAAAGACTATTTATCCTTTCAAAGTAATCAATATAAATCAATATAAATTCTTGTTGAGGATAAATTAAAAACTGTAAAGAATTAATATGGAAAGTTAATTGTTAAACTGTAATACTCATTATTTGCATAAACCGTCCAATGTTTGTCACTTGACCCTTTATCGTTAAGATAGTGTAGCTCATTTCAGTTTATTGTCTGGTCTTAAACATATGTTCATTATTTTTACAATTAATTATAACAAAAAACTTTGAATTCAAATGAAAAAAATACCAGAAGTTTGTTCAAATTAATAATGTAAGATATTAAAAAAAAAATTGTATTCTCTTTGGACACTGTAATTAATGTTCTTGTTCTATTTCAGCTATTTGTGAAGAAATAGCATTCCATACAAACAATAGAGATCTAGATAACCGGTTGATGCTAACATAGAAACAGAAATATGAAATTTATCTCCATAGCAACAGAATCATGTCATGTAGTTTTGGAAGCAGTAATTAATATTTTGAAGTGACAACTTACATTAACTCTTTGTAGTATATTACTTGCTTGTACTGTAAGTTTCAAAACAAATACTCGCAATCATAGTTTTATGAACGTTATATTATAGTTTCTTCTTAGCACCAGAAGTGTACTTGGAAGGTCCTGGGCACAAAAGTAGGGTCTCCTCCTATGACATATCTTTCCTTCCTTACCTTTGCTCTTGGCTCAACAGATATTGAGATTGTGGCTCTAAATGCATTGTCCCTGTACAGGATGACTCAGTCATTGTGATGTGAAGCTCTCAGGTTTTCATATCACATTTTCATAATGTATAATGTTGTTGAGCCTTTCTTCATATTTATCTGTGTACTTTTTGGTAGACTCGCAGTGCACCACCAAGTTTCTTTAAATACCAAAAAGTTTGACACCTTGAGGATTCAAATAGTTGCATTCACTAGTATTAGAGATGCATGGACCCATGAAGTTCGAGTTCTGCGGATTTAGCCAAACTTTAAAGTTCTGCTGTGGACCCAAACTTAAACTGAACCTCATTATAAGTAACTGATTGATCAATTTGGCATACACCCAGCCATAAACAGAGCACCTTTTGGGTGAGAGAGGGCAGGGTGTTTTCATATTTTCATTTTTATTGTACACACTACATCCAATTACGCGGATTTTACTCCCAGTGACTTGCACTAGGCCAATCAACGAGTGTACCTGAGTACAGCGATGCTCACTCGAGTGGTTAGCATATGTGAAGCACCCGAACTTGAACACTGATTTTTTTGTAAAGTCTGTATTTGGAACGAACATCGAAATTTAAAGTTTGAGTTCACTCATTTCTACTTAGCACCCAAATACCTATGTAATATTTTTAAAAATTGTTAATGGTTAGCTGATACAGTTGGCTGAGGCTGAGGCCCTTCTGATTACATGGGTATGATGTCAGCAAGGAAAGCCACCATGATTTATAGCCACAACCTTCTATAATGGAATTATCATACATCATAAATGAAGGAAGCAGACAGGCTGGGGGGCGGGAATCACTATCAAATCCCACCTCAGCTATTAGCTATTCAACATCTGCTGTCAATCAAAAAACTGTTCATTTTACAAACTTTACTTGTTTGTGTTTCAAAAGCTATTCTTACTAGCTGACAACTAAAGGTCTGTAAAGAATCAGAATCATAGTGCCATTATAGCACTGGCTTTAGGTTATATAGATAAATCCTGGTGATTGGTGCTCTTTAATTATATCCAATTAACAAAATATTTCACTATTAGGGCTTGTGCAGATGACGGTATAACTTTCGCGAGTGCTATCCATCATTTTAACGTATAACACTCATACCCATTTTATTCTCTGCGTTTGTGCACATGTGCAATGTTTTCCTTAGACAGAGTCAGGCTGAGTCAAAAGTCACAGCAGGCATGATTTACCTCTGAGAATCAGATTGTATTAACCCATTTAACTATACGAGGCCCTAAAAAAATTGGACTTAACTTTGATGGCATCCGAGTGAGATCTGATTTTCATGAACTTACATGACAGGGAAATTAAGCAAACTTTTTTTACCCTTTTACTATAAAATTGGATCACACTCTAATCAAACACTAAACAAACTTTGAACAAAGTCTTATCAGAGTCTGATTAACTTAATCATACCGATTTTCTCGGATGTGTAGCCTTAAGGTCCAATCATACATAACGAGATCGTGAACGGAATTGCTACTACGTCACAGTTCCCGGATCGTTGCTGAGTCGTTGGTGAAATCGTATGTGAGGTGTCACACACACCAACTTTAGGAACGAGCATGCGACCTATATAACGATCTTGTAAATCATCGGGACCCTGTCACACAACAGCTGTGGTAACAATTCCGATATCGAATCACTCATCTAGGTCGTTAACGAAATCGTTAGCTAGGTGTCAAACATACAGATCCATCCTGCCCAGCAGGACTCCAAGGAGCCAAAAATGGCCCAGGCTGTTCAGCATCGACCAATGATTTCACAGCAGGGGGCGGATCATTGGTACATGTAAAACATGACGAGATCGCTAGTGAAGTCATTGTTGCGTCACAAAAACTGTGACGTAGCAATGATCTCATTCACAATCTCGTTATGTGTGAAGTGGCCTTTAGGCATTTGGCACAGCCTCCGTTAAGTATGTGCTGAAAAGTTACTGCCATGAAAAATAATGGAGGCTATTACTGAAATGTGAACATACTTTTAAAGAGAATCTGTCAGGTGCAATATGCACTTAGGACCACAAGCAGTTCTGGGTGCATAATAGTAATTCCTGCCTAAATGTCCCAGTATACATTAGCATACATAAAGAAATCTTTAGAAAAATGATTTTTAAAGATAATTTCTTATATGCTAATGAGGCCAGGGACTAGTTGCAAGGGCGTTACTTCCCTTAGTTAGTTGGTCCACATAGTATACTAGCATGCCCCTATGGGCTTACTAGGATGTTACTGAATGTGCAGCGACCCTGCACATACCTCACTGTTCATGGCGGACGGCGGAGGATGGATGCGCACTGGGCATGATCCTGAGTCTTCAGCACTTCCAGTTATGTGCACTGTACCTCACTGAAGCCAGGAAGCTTACACCCGGTATCAGTTTAGTGTGCATGATTGGAAGCCCTGGGTACTCCGGATCATGGGTAGTGTGCATCCATCCTCCACCGTCTGCCATCAAGAGTGAGGTATGAATGCATCGCTGCGCATTCATTAGCATGTTAGTACGCCCACAGGGGTGCGCTAACATGCTATGTGGGCTGACCAGCCAAGGGAACTCAAGCCCTTGCGACTAGTCATTGGCCTCATTAGCATATAATAAACAAAATAAATACTTTTGCTTAAGATCTCTTTATCTATGCTACTAGATACAAGGACAGTTAGGCAGAGATTAGCAATATGCACCCAAAACTGCTCAGGGTTTTGGGTGCCTATTGCACTTGACAGGTTCACTTTAATAAATGTTTTGCATTCATCATGGCAGTAACAAGGCAAAATCAAATCAATAAGGCAAATATTAAAATAGTAATCTATTTTGTACACTAGTGAGCAAAAGAAGAAATTCCAATATTTCTCCATTTGCAGTACCTTTTCGATACATATTTAAAAAGACAGATAAAAGAGATAGATGGATAGATGATAGAGCGATAGATATATGAAAGAGATAGATAACTATTTGATAGCTAGAGGGATAGATAGAGATAGATGCATGATAGAGAGATAAATACATGGGAGAAAGATAAAGAAATAGAGATAGATATATAGATGATAGTTGGATAGAAATAGCGGTATAGATATATGCTAGAGATAGATAAATATATAATAGATAGACAGAAAAGCACAAAGATAGTTAGATCAATATTTGCTCTATTTGTTGTTTGAAAATTTCAAACAAAAAATTGAATTTGCAATTAAACAATTTTTTTTTTTACGTTTTGATTTGCTGAAATCCAATGATTTTTACGCCCAAGAAAGGAATACCAAATAAAAACAAATGATCGTCGCCTTACCCATCAGATATCCCTGTGCTGTAGCCGCCTGCCTTGTCATCTGCTTGGGATGTGTCATGATGTGGAAGTGGCTTAGTCAGTGCCAAAGATGCCACAGAGTATGGAATGAAAAGAATCCTGAAGGAAGAGGCAGCAGAGTATTCCGTGGGGAGCCACAGCAGGGTGACACGTGCGGTATTGAGGTGAACAAATATATAATTTTTGTATTTTTTAACTCTTCCATTTATTATGCATTACATTTTTGAGAGACCTCAAAACAGAATATTTTTTTTTTTACAGCAATTGGTGCACATTCGATTCACATCAAATAATTTTAATGCAAATCAATGTCCCTGCGAACTTTGCGCCAATCTGCTGCTCTTGAATTTCATCAGATTTGATCATTATTAATAAAGTAGCTGTAGTACCCGGCATTGCCCGGGATAGTAACTGTCTCTCTGTCTCTCTCCCAGTCTCTGTCTGTCTCTCTCTGTCTGTGTCTGTCTGTCTGTCTCTCTCTCAGTCTTTTTCCTTGTCTGTCTGTCTCTTTCCTTATCTGTCTCTCTATCTCTTTCCCTGTCTGTCTCTCTATCTCTTTCTCCATCTGTCTCTTTCCCTTTCTGTTTCTTTGTTTGTCTCTTTCCCTTTGTCTGTCTCTTTCCCTGTCTGTCTCTTTCCCTGTCTGTCTTTCTCTTTCCCTGTCTGTTTGTCTGTCTCTTTGTCTGTCTCTCTGTCTCTGCCTGTCTCTTTCCCTGGCTGCATTGTGACACGCCAACATTCCATTTATGGACGTTGCTGCGCATTCTTTTGAAGTTCTGGCTGCATTGTGGCTCCCAGCTGCATTGTGGCTCCATTAACTTTAATGGAAGCAGGTTTTTTGGAAAATAACGGTAAAGTGTGGGGTTAAAATTTCCCCTCAAAACATAGTCTATGACGCTCCCTGAGTCAAATGGGGTGTCTGTGCAAAATATCGTGATTGTACATGCGGTGGTGCGAATTCCTTTAGCGTACATACATACATACATACATACATAAAAACACTCAGCTTTATATCTTAGATAGACATTAGTTAGGTGTTAATGAATTTAGAAAAAAAGGGAAATACGGTCATATTTTCTTTTTGTCACATCATTTTTGCCTCTTTTGAAAAATGAACACAAACAAATATACAAAATACAAAAGTATGTACTAAATAGTGATTGCCTCTGATACACGAGACATACCAGGTGTATAGCACACACACAGTGACTGTAATAAAACACAATTATCTAAAGCTATTTCTTCCTGGTATTATGCAGCCAAGATAATTGCTGCCTCTGAAAGCCATTTTGGTTCTCGGAACATTTACACCAACTTTGAACTTGCAGGGATCCAAAATAGACCAATGTTTGTTAAAATACATGTTTTTTGTACACTTTAATACTTTGATTTTTCTTTTATATTAAGAAGAGAAAGAGGCATTCACTTGCACAGAGAATCCAGTGGAGTGTAGGTCCGCCCGCCCCTGTCAAATTGATAGAGTGAAGATGTTGAACTAGATAATGGAAACTTTCTATTCAGTAAGGGTTGGAATAAAGAAACCGTTTCTAGTCATTCATCAGCATTGATTGCCTTACTACTTGAGGCTTAGATCAGAACTTACTCTTTACAAAAAGGGAATAAAACCAGCATGTGATCCACTGCAGAAAATGTGGTTAGGCAAAGCTTATCATTTTGTGCTAAAAGTAATCACAGCAATGTTTAACAACTTAGGATCTTACTCAATGAATCACATGTGGATTGCTACATTGGTACTTTATTCTAGCAGCATCATTCTGCAAATAAGAAGACAGTTTGGAAAATCTTTTTTTGCAGTCTGTTTTTTTGAATTATCTATAAATTAGCTTACAACTATTCAGCCTCTTTCTTATTTTTTACAGTTACATAGTTACAATCGCAAAGGTTGAAAAAAAGACTCAGGTCCGCCAAGTCTATCCTTTCTCAACTGGTTATACATTGTCTAAAATATTTATCACTAGCGATGATCAAATATCTCAAATATTCAGCTTCGCGAATATCCGACGAATAGGTTGCCGCTATACGAATATTCGATGCGCAATGTAAGTCTATGTGAATCCCGAATAGTTCCGAATAGTTGTTATTCGGGTTTCCCATAGATTTGCGAACATTCGATGTGCAATGTAAGTCTATGGGAAACCCGAATAACAACTATTCGGAACTATTCAGGCTTCCCATAGACTTACATTGCGCATCGAATATTCGCATAGCGGCAACCTATTCGTCGGATATTCGCGAAGCCGAATATTTGAGGTATTCGATCATCCCTATTTATAACCCATAATGCTATTTGCTATTTGCTGCAGGAAAAAACTCTAAATGTTGCTTCCTATCTGCCTCATTCCACAGTCTTTGCTTTTCTTTTCAGAACCGTATCCTATTTAGTAGCTTGAGTTGCCACTCGCATGTAGTGAATGTTCCTTGATCCTTAGTATTGTTTTAGGAGAGAATAAATCATGTAGCCATCATTTGTGTTGACCTCACATGTATTTATGCATATACAGTCATAACCGAAAGTGTTGGCAGTTGTTCCAGAAGGGTTTCTACCAGAAATTATTGCAATTAAACATATCTGGCTATACACGTTTACTTCCATTGTGTATATTTGAAACAGCACAAAAAAACAGGCACAAAAAGGCAAACTGGACATCATTTCACACGAAAACCTCAAAATGGGCCTGACAAAATTGTTGAAATCTTTCCAAAATTGTGGGTAAACAACTTTGTTTCAAGCATATCATGCTCTTTGAAACTCATCTCTGGCAAGTAAGGCTGCTTTCACACTTGCGTTCAGCGCAATTCGCCACTATGGAGAATAGCGCAGTCCGTTAACAGACTGTGCTATTCTGCATTGACTTGTATTGACGACGCAGTGTAACGCAAGTGTCTGCGTTTCATCCACTGGACGACGCTGAGTCATTATTTTAAAGCAGCGTCGGGTGGAGGGAATGCTACATGTACCGTTTTTTGGGTCGTTAAAATAACACACCTTGACGGATTCCATTAGAATCCACCAAGGTGTCTAATGATTGTCTATGGTGGCGGATTCCGCCACAATGTGCTAAGCGGCGGAATCCGCTCATGGATTCTGTCACGTTCTGCTGAGCATTCTCAGCATGTCCAGCAGAACGATCTAAATCGTTAAAATTACTCCTGGTCTCTCTATATCTCTCTGTCGGTAGGTCTCTCCCTCTCACCTCCTTTCTCATACTCATCGATCACGGGCGCGGCGCTGCACAGCTCTCACACTGCTCTGGTGGCTTCTCCTCTTTTGAAAATGCCGGCCGCTCATTATTCCATCTCGTATTCCCTTCTTCCCCGTTCACTGGCGCCTATGATTGGTTGCAGTCAGACCCGCCCCCATGCTTAGTGACAGCTGTCTCACTGTAACCAATCACAGCCGCCGGTGGGCTGGTCTATATCGTGCAGTACAATAAATAAATAAATAATTAAAAAAAATCGCGTGCAGTCCCCCCAATTTTGATACCAGCCAAGGTAAAGCCACATGACTGGAGGCTGGTATTCTCAGGATGGGGAGCCACATGATATGGGGAGCCTCCAGCCTAAAAATATCAGCCAGCAGCCACCCAGAATTGCCGCATTCATTAGATGTAACAGTCCTGGGACTCTACCCGGGTCATCCTGAATTGCCCTGGTGTGGTGGCAATCAGGGTAATAAAGAGTTAATGGCAGCTCATAGCTGCCACTATGTCCTAGGTTAATCATTGCATGCGTCTATGAGACACCCCAAATGATTGACCTGTAAGTGAAAGTAAATAAACACATATACCCGAAAAAATACTTTATTTGGAATAAAAGACAAAAAAATACCCTCTTTCACCATTTTATTAATCCCCAAATACCCCTACAGGTTTGATGTAATCCAAACGAGGTCCCATGACACTTTCAGCTCTGCTATATTAAGCATATAGGAGCGGCCACAGACCATGATCGCTCTCTGTCAGCTCCACCCAGCAACTAAAGAGAATTGCACTGTCAGCGGGGACATCACTGAGGTAGTGTGTGCAGTGATGATTAGTGCGGTAGTTCTGGTGTATGTGCGGTGATGATGAGTGTGGTAGTGCATGCGTGCGTGCGGTGATGATGGGTGCGGTACTGCAGGTGTGTGCGCGGTGATGAGGAGTGCGGTAGTGCTTGCGTGTGTGCGGTGATAATGAGTGCAGTAGTGCCTGCGTGTGCTCGGGGATGATGGGTGTGGTAGTGCCGGTATGTGTGCGGTGATGATGAGTGCGGTAGTGCCGGGGTGTGCAGTGATGATGATGGGGGCAGTAGTGCCGGTGTGTGCGGTGATAATGGATGCGGTAGTGCTGGGGTGTGTGAAGTGATGATGGGGGTGGTAGTGCCGGTGTGTGTGTGGTGATGGGTGCGATAGTGATGGGGTGTGTGCGGTGATGATGAGTGCGGTAGTGCCGGTGTGTGCAGTGATGATGAGTGCGGTAGTGCTGGGGTGTGTGCAGTGATGATGAGTGCGGTAGTGCTGGGGTGTGTGCAGTGATGATGATGGGGGCGGTAGTGCCGGTGTGTGTGGTGATGATGGGGGCGCGTTCTCTCTCGGCTTAACGCATTGCATTATTTTACAGGAATCCATTGCCTTTATATCACACTATTTACAATGCATCTGTTACATGCGTCACACAACGCATTGTGACGGATGCCAAAATGACGCAAGTGTGAAAGTAGCCTAACAGGTTTGGGCAATATGAAAATCATACCTCAAACCAGATTAAAAATGGATGAAGTTGACTCAATCTGTGCATTGTGTGCCTGTGCATGCCACACAAAGCATTGAGAACAGAAAGAGGACTTGAGATCCAAAATTGTTGAAAAATATCAACTATCTCAAGATTAAAAGTCCATATCTAGAGATTCTGATGTTCCTTTGTCCATGGTGGACAACATAAACAAGAAGTTTACAACCCTTGGCACTGTAGCTATTCTTCCTGGACGTGGATGGCAAAGAAGACGTGATGAAAAGTTAGTATGCAGGATAGTCCGGATGGTGGAAAAGCAGCTCCAATCAAGCTTAAAAAAAAAATCAAGCTGTCCTGGAGGCTCATGGTGCAAACTAACTGTTGAAATTTGAATGAAATTAAATGCTCAGGAGCTTTGTACTTATTAAGAGCAGTTGGTTGCTCAGATGGGCATGACTCAAGTACCTGAGCATAATACAAGTCACTGGGGGACTCAAACATTTTTCATGGAAATCGTCCAGAAAAATTATCAAGTTCACCCTTGACTACAATTATACTTGAGTGCTTGATTCACGCCCATCCGAGCATCTAACTGCTCTTAAAGAGTACCGAGCACGTGAGAATGGTCCTGCTCACTCATCACTAGACATGACTTATCTTCATGAATCCATGTTAGTTATCAGTTATATTATTCTCTGTAAGATATTTTTGTTTTTGCTTGTTTTCTCTTATAATGCCCTAAAAAAAATTGTGTACCACTGATTTCAATCTTATGGTATGGTAGTAAATTAGATCCTATTATATAGACCAAAAAAGCAAGCCCCTTAAAATTCAAATTTTATTCATGCAGTTAAAACAACCCCAAACAAACAAAACACATATCTGGGACAACCAATCCCAAATTCGCCAATATACAAGGAGACCCCTCTGTAATAAGGAGGTCACAATAGCGAAAGAGGGAGAACTAAACTGTCCCTTTCAAACAAACGGTTAATACTGTCTATTAAATAATCAAGCAATGTGAATGAGTACCAAAGTCAATATTAATCAGTGCAACCAGGGTATGGCCACTGGATCCCTATAGTGGCCCTGCCTTACCGCGGAGGTTGGCACCCTAGACCTAAGCGCAGTGGCACCCCCGCTCAACGAGGACTCACCCTGCTTTCCCTTCGCTAATCTATTGTGCAGCTGATCTGGGAAAGGAGGGGGTGAGGGAAGGTTGCACTTGTGGAAGACACTCAACCAAGGATCTCATACAAACATAGTAATAGAACAGTAGAGGTTCAGTGATTAATAGTGTTAAAGATGGACCCTATCAGCAGAATTATTACTTTCCAAGAAATAGGCACATAATTAATCATTGAGTGCTTAATCGTTCCACTCATATATGTCTGCACATGCCCAAATGGAATCTAATTAAACAAATAAGTATACAAAAGTGCATAAATGCCTTACTCATATCTCTTGGAATACATGAAAATATTCAATGAACACCTCCTGTGTACAGACAAAAATGGAGACAATGGGAAATTTTCTTGGCATCAAACCAAGGTAAATGTTACCCTAAATATATAAAGTCTCCCAGAGACTCAATAGTCCCATAGCAATCCTCCCCAAAGATATATGGGGAGACGTCAGACCGTACACGTTATTGAACAGTAGGTGCACACTTCACAGAAGGCAGAAAAATCATACACTTTCACAGAAGGCAGAATGAGCTTCACAGAAGATGGTATATACAGTGGAATATGATAAAGTTGATAAGGTCCAAATAACCATAATAGAAATCTCCAAATGTAAACATAGTACTTAGTTTATTTTAGAAGTCCTATGAATGATGTAAATACACCAGGGTCCAGATCGACACCTCAAAACATTGCCCAACGCGTTTCCCCCCGATTAAGAGTCACATCGGGGTTCATCAGGGGCTCCCTATTAGGGTAAGAGACACTGGCTACAATCCGCCACGTGTGGAGCTTGGTCACCGTCACCATCTCCCAGGAAGATGCAATATTTATTATTTTCAGAGTGATTTAAAGAATCACAAAACGGACCTAACGGCATAACAATAGCCATATTGATATATGGACAGATTTGGCTGGTGACCCTGGTTCCATTTCATTTAAGGTCATTGAGGTGATCCCGCTATCAGTCCGCTTGGGAGACTGGGACAAGAAACTCTTGCAGAGGGAGACTCGCTGGATTTTCTGGCTAGATTCAGTCAATCCCAGCGGTCTCAACGAACAAATGGTCTTTTCTAGTTTTATCTAGCCAGCCAAATCTGTCCTTTCCCATTACCTACCCCCCTCACCCCCCCTTTTTTTCCCTTATCCTTTTTGACCCATGTCCGGGGTCCTCCGATTTTGGACTAGAGCCTTTTATATATTATGGTCATTTTTTCCTGAGTTGAGACAGCCATGGCTCATTAATGATTCTCTCATGAGCACCTAATTATCTGTGATATAATTTTCATGGATTCTAATATGGGTCAATATTATTACTGATCCTATATGCATTTCCTTTGTCATTTAATTACACAATATCCTCAAACCAGTGTAACCATAATTGTTTTTAGGTTACCATACCACTTCTGATGGTGAGGTTATTACCACTATATATCAATATTGCTATTGTTATGCCGTTAGGTCCGTTTTGTGATTCTTTAAATCACTCTGAAAATAATAAATATTGCATCTTCCTGGGAGATAAAGGGAGACACCTGAAGGAATTGATTGAGCTCGATACATATGGTAATCCCTTGGGACGATTTTACTTGCGTTCTGTCCTGTATGGGCGGAACGTATTGTCAGCGCTATTTATCTTCAGGGAGGCTTACTGTGGTCGTGCACGTTACTTCCCCTATTGATATATAGATCTGGAACGCATGATGCGTTCCAGGACGTGCGCAACACAAACAGCGCTCCGATATGAAGCCCGCTGACATCACTTCCTGTGACGTTGGCCTTTACCAGCGTCACTTCCGGGGATTTTCCATATTGCCAGCGCTCCATATTTGGACCTTCTAACCAACGTCATTTCCTATGACGATGGTGTAGTAACCTCACTTCCGGTTCTCCGGAGTTGTGGGCGGCGTCTGGCGCCATTTTTAAACACGGGCGCCGTCTATACAGCCCGGGACGACGGTGACGGTGACCAAGCTCCACACGTGGCGGATTGTAGCCAGTGTCTCTTACCCTAATAGGGAGCCCCTGATGAACCCAGATGTGACTCTTAATCGGGGGGAAACGCGTTGGGCAATGTTTTGAGGTGTCGATCTGGACCCTGGTGTATTTACATCATTCATAGGACTTCTAAAATAAGCTAAGTACTATGTTTACATTTGGAGATTTCTATTATGGTTATTTGGACCTTATCAACTTTATCATATTCCACTGTATATACCATCTTCTGTGAAGCTCATTCTGCCTTCTGTGAAAGTGTATGATTTTTCTGCCTTCTGTGAAGTGTGCACCTACTGTTCAATAACGTGTACGGTCTGACGTCTCCCAATATATCTTTGGGGAGGATTGCTATGGGACTATTGAGTCTCTGGGAGACTTTATATATTTAGGGTAACATTTACCTTGGTTTGATGCCAAGAAAATTTCCCATTGTCTCCATTTTTGTCTGTACACAGGAGGTGTTCATTGAATATTTTCATGTATTCCAAGAGATATGATTAAGGCATTTATGCACTTTTGTATACTTATTTGTTTAATTAGATTCCATTTGAGCATGTGCAGACATATATGAGTGGAACGATTAAGCACTCAATGATTAATTATGTGCCTATTTCTTGGAAAGTAATAATTCTGCTGATATGGTCCATCTTTAACACTATAAATCACTGAACCTCTACTGTTCTATTACTATGTTTGTATGAGATCCTTGGTTGAGTGTCTTCCACAAGTGCAACCTTCCCTCACCCCCTCCTTTCCCAGATCAGCTGCACAATAGATTAGCGATGGGAAAGTAGGGTGAGTCCTCGTTGAGCGGGGGCGCCACTGCGCTTAGGTCTAGGGTGCCAACCTCCGCGGTAAGGCAGGGCCACTATAGGGATCCAGTGGCCATACCCTGGTTGCACTGATTAATATTGACTTTGGTACTCATTCACATTGCTTGATTATTTAATAGACAGTATTAACCGTTTGTTTGAAAGGGACAGTTTAGTTCTCCCTCTTTCGTTATTGTGACCTCCTTATTACAGAGGGGTCTCCTTGTATATTGGCGAATTTGGGATTGGTTGTCCCAGATATGTGTTTTGTTTGTTTGGGGTTGTTTTAACTGCATGAATAAAATTTGAATTTTAAGGGGCTTGCTTTTTTGGTCTATATAATTGAATTCCCCCTATATTAAGTTTCTATGGTCTTTTTTAGTAAATTAGATCCACCTTCTTACCTTTCTTACCTTTAGTTCTCAGCATTTTATTTTAAATATTGATTTTTTTACAGCCGCTATGTGGTTTCTAGCCCAAAACAAAAATTACCTAACTTTTATTAAGTTATTTCTACACACAGTATTTTTTTTGTAAGAATATCACTATAGTTTTTGATGATTTTTTTAGTCAAATCCAGAAGTTGATTCAGGAGGAAGGAGCAGTATCAATCCACATTTTATTTTCCCCATTCCTTTTCAATCCACTCCTGATTTTGTATAAAAAAAACTGTTCAAAAAATGTAGTGATATTCTTTCCATCAAGTCTCGCTTTTTAGAATCCTTAAAATAACTAAGGCAAGAGTTTTTTTAATTGTTCTTTACTACAGGTATTCTATTTTTTTTGCATTTCTTAAATCCTATATAAAAGCCAATGAGAAAAATTCAATAAAAAATGCTATATCTAGCGCATGTTGTGTTAAAAAAAATATAAAAAATGCTACAGATTTGCAGCTGTTTTTATGTAGTGCCTTTAACAATGAAATTTAAATTTTAAAATAATGCATCTAAAAATAGAATAAAATAAATTGCTGCTAAAACCTTGCAAAAAATGCTCAAAAACACTGAATGTGAAATTATATTACGGTCTTTCCAGCTGTATCCAGCCCCAAAATTAGCTTTTAATTAAGATAAAACTGATACACTGTATTCTGTCCTGTGCAGGGTATGGTGGGATAGGACATGACATAGTTATAATTTCTTTGATGTTCTTCCATATATGTGTCATGTAAATTCCTTAAGACCCTGCACTAAGCAAAACTTAGTTTATTAGTTTTGCCTCGTTATTTTAAAGATTCAGCTATTGAACCAAAGTTAAGTTTAGATTCCAAACTCTTAACTTGCCTGTGATGTGCCATTACTCAATTTTTGTAAGATATTGTACAATTTCATGAAATATGATGGTGTCAGGTAAAGGAATTAGTGAATTGTAATGTGCCAAAATTAAAAATGTAGATGTTACGCTACTCACACAGTGGAGTGAGATACTAGTCACTATGGGGTGTAGTATAGCGTTTGCAACTAGATGGCGCAGTGAGCATGAGTGTGCTGCAAAAGCAGAAGGGAAGTCAGACAGACCGAGGTCAGTCCTGAAAGGACATGAGAAAACACTGGAAGTAGACAGCAACGAGGTCGGAAATTCAGGCCAGGGGTCAGGTAACCAGGAGAGTATGTATAGCACACAAGGGACATGCAAAGAAATAGTCAGGAAGAGGTCAGAGGTCAGATGCCTGACATGAAGGACAAGGTTAGTGGGACAGGCAGAGCAAAGTCAGAAGACAATCCAAGGTCGAGTAGCCAAGATCAAGTCACAAGACAAACCAGGAGCCAGGCACTTATTGCAACAAACCAGGAAATATGACTGGTGTCACTGCGGCCAAGAATGCTCCCTGATAAATTAGAGCAATTACCTGGAATGTGGGCAAGCCCCTCCCATCACCAGTGAAAGAACCAGTGCAGGGAAACAGCCAGTCACAGGAATACAGAACAGCACCGAGACCCCGGTGGGATGTTCCGTGCAGCACACAGGAAGATACCAGCTCCATAGGAAGGCACAACAGAAGTCACAGTACAGAAGATGCACCACCAGTAAGGACAGTGACAGTAGAGTCCTTACTTAAGCAAGTCATGCTGGAACTGCACTTTGCGTGTGTCATGTCCAATCTGGTTAGATTGGCACGTCCTCAATGCACTTCCAATCTAATTTGCATATGGTTTCTACAGTTAATTTATAGTTTATTTAATTATCAGTTAATTTGTCATTACTGATACATTGGATCTACAATTTAACATTATCTTGTCTACGTTCACGCCATATAATTATTGGCCTAAGACTCTCATTCACATTAGACCAATATGGCTAATCCCACCGATATTGATGTGTGCAGTATTTATGGTTAGCTTTACCTTGTGCCAGATATGTGCGCCACTATTATGGTGCATTTATTTGACACATTGTGTGGCATGTTAAGCCATACCTCTTCCCCATAACCCAACCCATTTTCATTAGGCCACACCACCTAGTCAGATAAGTTATGATAAATGGTTAAATCACATCATACTTATAATGCATGTCATGGAATCAAGTTTTTTTTGTGCAAAATATGCCAGAATTCATCACATTAAGCTTGATAAATATGCCCCCGAGTCCTAATAAAAAATGAGTGCAGCTGTATCATTATTTAGTCCAAGTGAATTCCTAACAGAAATGGCAGCAAGTCATCTCAATACTAATTAACCATTGAAACCTAACATTGAAGATTCTGAAAATATCTGTATGTCAAGCAATCAAGCCTGAATCTTGATGACCCTAAGCACCAGATCTGACAAATGGTCTATTAACTCATCCCATCTGTGTCCATGAAAGAAACTGTTTTCTCTTCTGTCATATCTTCAGTAATCTTGTACATTGAAGAAAATCCAAATTTATATTTAATGCACCCTGTTATTTAAATATTTATTTATTTTTCCAGTATGCCTATACTTTGCATCTAATTATATTGTTTTGTTTTTTTACTTTCCTATATAAAAGTAAATAATATAGTAAAAAGTTGTGCTGTAAAATATATCTTGCTGTTGTAATTATTGTAGTGGTTGATGATTACAGATCTTACAGGTTTTAGTTTGTTAGTAAAGTGAATTTCTATGTTATTACAACACATTTTTGTGTGAAGTGTACAGTGTCATGATTCCCTGCGTCTCCTATGTTGGTGGAAAGTCACATAATGCAGTCACATGCAGACTAGACTTCTGTACTTCTCTCAATTCTTCTAATGTGAGAAACCAGGTGAGACTATTCAGCATGTGACAAAAAAATTAAAATCACAAATATGCGGTGCATTCTTTAACCAAGAATAAGCAAAAACATTAGCGCATGCCGTCATCATATCCCGCTTTGACTACTGCAACCTCCTGCTCTGTGGCCTCCCTTCCAACACTCTTGCACTCCTCCAATCTATCCTAAACTCAGCGGCCGAAGTAATTCATCTCTCCCCTCGCTGTTCCCTGGCCTTGCCACTCTGCCAATCACTTCACTGGCTTCCCATTGCCCAAAGACTCCAGTTCAAAGCATTAACCCTGACATACAAAGCCATCCACAACCTGTCTCCTCCTTACATCTGTGACCTAGACTCCCGGTACCTACCTGCATGCAACCTCAGAGCCTCACAAGATCTCCTTCTCTACTCCTCTCTTGTCTCCTCTTCCCACAATCGCATACAATCGCGCCTCCCACATACTCTGGATCTCACTACCTCAGCATATCAGACTCTCACCTACCTTGGAAAGCTTCAAAAAAACCTGAAGACCCACCGCTTCCAACAAGCCTACAGCCTACAATAATCCTCAGACCAGTACACCACTACGCAACCAGCTCTGCCCTCATCTACTGTATCCTCACCCATCCGCTGAAGACTGTGAGCCCTCATGTGCAGGGTCTTCTCCTCCTGTACCAGTCTGTTTTTGTAATTTTCATGATTTCTGTACTTGTTTTTATGTATATCCTTTTCACAGAAAGTGCCATGGAACAAATGACGCTATAATAATAAATAATAATAATATGTGGTCAAATGATCGTCCACCCTCAAATACATCGCACACTGTCATGATCTGCCAGTTTACGTAAAGTGATTTCAGACTTTTCTTCTGAAACCAGACAACCCTTTAAAACTCTAAGTAGTTTTTCTAGTTCAGAGCTCCAAAATACCCTGTATAAATATAAAGCTAAATGACTGGCTGGCGCATCATGCATAAATCAGTCTGTAGAAGATCTTTGTGCTCCCTCTATTTAGGCTGAACACAGTGTCACGTTTGTGATAGGTTCTGGGTCAGATCCTCACTTTACCTTGTGAGCATCTGTTGATTGAATGGATTCCACCTTGAGAGTCCGGAGGCCTCTCATAAAAGGAGGGGGGGATTACTGTCACGGTCTTCTTTCTGTTGTGAAGTTTTGTGACAGGTTTTGGGTCAGAGTCTCACTTTACCTTGTGAGACTCTGCTGATTAAAATGGATTCCCCTTCCTTTTGGGAGGGGAGGAATAATATCAGTTTAGCTGCTCCTGACTCCTGGTCAGGTATTTTCGGTTTGGACCATGCCCAGATCCTATATATACCCTCTACCTCCAGCAGAGGGTTCCGGTTATTTTCATTCATTCGGAATCTTGGCCAGGAGAAGAAAGGAGCTGGAGAAACCCTCTTTGTGACTTTCCTTGTTGGCTGCAGCACTGGTGCAGGCTGCAGCAGTTTGTGGAGTGCTGGTTGTATGGTTTAGAAGTTACCCTGTAGTCTTTTTACTTCCTCCCTTTTAATAATTTTTTGTTCACTGCCTGATTTTTATCAGGGCACCTGAAATTGTTTAAATCTGATTTATTTATTAGAAAAATAAGTGGTTCGCTGCTTATTTGGTATAATATTTAAATTGTATCGCTTTAGAAGTTATTTGTGTTATCTTTTTACATCAGGTAAGAAATAATTGGCAGACGGGCTAAAATATTAAGTGTATATAGAAACCTACAAGACCTGTGGTATGTGAGCTCTGGGATGAATTTATTGTGTCTGTCTAATTATATTGTATTTTTTTCTATGTGGAAAGAAGCATAAAAATGTTGGGGTCTTGGATAGAAATAATTGAATCTGATTAGAATTCACCAATCATTCAGCGTTTACACGGTAATTGGATACTCAGTTATTCAATGCAAATTGAATATTCGTCTTTTATGCTCTGGGGTCTCTCCACATAAAGCCCAAGCTTCCTCGACCTCTTCAGTAGAGGACATATAGGAAAAATAAAAAGAGGAGGAAGGGCACTCCCTAGTGTATTATTGAAAGTGATAAGAAAAAAGTAAATGTAGTGGATGTCCCCTCACGTGTTCAAGTTGGAGTGTGAGTGAAAAATCATTAAAGAATTGTCAAAAGTATTTTCAAAAGTACTCCATTTCCACTCTTCACTTTTGCAGAAGTAATCCAAGTCTCAGGTGGCACTAGGAGTTTTGCACAAACTCACCAATTGTCATAGTGGCATCAGACACTTCACATTTACAGATTCTAACACTTTACCCTATGGTTTCTCTGGTGGTTCTGAGCTACACAAGCAGGTTTGGGCATTGAGCAGCTGTGGGCTCATTCATGATCAGGCTAGTAATAGTTAACTGCTTGTTATGTTTGGATCACATGTTGTTGGAAGCCTATCACATTAACTCATGTCCTATTTAAGATGGTGGAATCTGTTCTCTCACGCCAATTATAGTTTATTGCTGTGTTGGGCTGTGTGCTGTTATGTCACAGTCTTGCTGATGATTGTATTGTGTTGTGCTTGGAGTTGTTGTGGAGTTCTCCCATTCTCTTGTTGTTTCCTCCCTTCTCCTATTTTCCTCCTATGCACTTATTGTCTTATACCTCTGTGCATATGTG
Organism: Anomaloglossus baeobatrachus; assembly: GCF_048569485.1. Taxonomy (NCBI): domain Eukaryota; kingdom Metazoa; phylum Chordata; class Amphibia; order Anura; family Aromobatidae; genus Anomaloglossus; species Anomaloglossus baeobatrachus. The sequence continues at coordinate 74,082,270 of NC_134354.1, forward strand.
CCGAGAGATAGAGTTTTGATATATCCTGTTTGCCTATTTCTGTTGGCTTCATCACTCCTGTCCTGGTCCTCACCAGGGGTTGGGAGGAGGGGTATAACATCAGGGCTGGGTAGCAGCATGACCAGGAAGGTGGCTCAGACATCCATGCCTTCAGAGGTAACTCTGAGATCAGGCATACCCCTAGGGCCAGTCTAGGAGCTCTTATCCCTTGCTTTCTACCCAATCACTATGACATAAAGATAGGTTAGAGAAGAAAACAGATAAGTAAAACCAACAATTACTGCAATGGATGTCTGAGTTTGGTGTTCATCAGGAGGATTAAACAATCATGAAAAAGATGAGTTTCTAGAGTTTAAAGCTTTATTAGGATAAAATTGTAATACATTTAGATTTGAAGGCCATTAATCTCCCATAGGCAAAAATTACATCTGTTCGATCCCAATATATAATCCAACTAATCCCTCACATGTGTTTTGGGGTGTTTGCCCGTTTTCAGTATAATGTCTCCATCCTCTGATTCTGCACTTAAAAGAGGGTCAAATATACTGAAAGATGTGTCAGGGATCATTTAGTTTATGCTTAAAATCAAACTGATGATTTTTTTATTTGACTAAGGAACATTCAGGAGTTTGGAATCAAAACGTGTTGCAGTTTTACCCCAATAAAGCATCAAGTTCTATATGCTTACCTTGGCATCATATTCCGGACGAAGACTAAACTTAGACGCACATGGCAGTTGGTGCTGGTTGCACCTACATATTAATCCATCACTACAGATGAGCGAACCCAAACAGTAAAGTTCAGTGTTCATACCAAACACAGAATTTACAAAAAAATCATTGTTCAAGCTTTAAGTTTGCGTGCTGTATGTATGCAACCCACTCGAGGGAGTATCGGTGTGCTCCGGTATGCTCTGCGATCAGCCTAGTGTTTAAATGGCTCACACTGGGGGTTAAATCAGTGTTATTGGATATAGTGTGTACAAAAAAAATGAAAAAGCCCTACCTTCTCTCCCCGGAAGTGCTCTGTTTATGGCTGGCTGTATTTAGGCAGAGAGCCAAAATGCCCACTTAATGACTTCGAATTGGATTCAGGTCAAGTCCAAGTCCAGAACTGAACTTTATCTAAAGTCGAGCTGAACACACCAAATTTGTATTACAATGGTTTGGCTCATATCTATCAATCATTCCAAGCAGCATTGGACTGCCTACCGGAGGATTCTCTAGTAATGCCAGGCCTGGACTCAGGTACCTGCATCGCACTCCGGAGCTCTCACCTGAGCTCCGGAGTGCAGCCTAGACTGTACCACGAGCGCTGAGTGATTGATTCCCCGGTGCTTATGGTTCAGTTCATGACAGCTGCAGACAGGCCGGGCTAATCTCCGGAGTTCAGGTGAGAGCACCGGAGATCACCCCGGCCTGTCTGCAGCTGACATGAACTTAACCGCAAGCGCCGGGGAATCAATCACTCGGCGCTCGCGGTACAGTCTCGGCTGCAATCTGGAACTCAGGTGAGAGCTCCGGAGTGCAATGCAGGTACCTGAATCCAGGCCTGGCATTACTGGAGATTCCTCCGGTAGCCAGTCTGACACTGATTCCAAGTCATGGCTATCAACTTGACAAGGCTGTTGTGACATAGCGCTCAGTGGCCACGGCCTGGAGTAAAAATGCCAAAGAGGATGCATGAAATAAGGGTAAGGGAAAATGAGGTGCAGATGATCAGACAGCGTGAAGCAAGGACAGCTGGAGAGTTGAGCAATGAAGTGAGTATTATTAAGGCTGCTTTACACGGTACGATCGATTGTGCAATTTCACAATCGATCGTACCCGCCCCCGTCCTTTTTGCATCATGGGCAAATCGCTGCCCGTGGCGCACAAAGTCGGTAACCCCCGTCACACATACTTACCTCTCGTGCGACCTCGCTGTGGGCGGCGAACGTCCACTTCCTGAAGTGGGAGGGACGTTCGGGGTCACAGCGACGTCACGCGGCCGTTGGCCAATGGAAGCGGAGGGGCGGAGATGAGCGGGACGTAAACATCCCGCCCACCTCCTTCCTTCACATAGCCGGCGGCGGCCGCGTGACGCAGGTGAGCTGCTGTTCATCGTTCCCGGGGTGTCAAATGGAGCGGCGTGTGCTACCACAGAAACGATGAACAACTAAATTAAACGATATTATGGAACCTAGTGACCAGTACACGACTCACAATTTGTGAGCGATACTGTGTCGCTAGGAGCTGTCACACAGGCCGGCATCGCCAGCAATGCCGGATGTGCGTCACAAAATCCGTGACCCCGACGATCTATCGCACGATAGATTGTTTGGTGTAAAGCAGCCTTTACTATTTTGTTAACTATTTGCCTCGATCTCCACCCTTCAGCATGGCTGCCCTTATTCTGAATTCACACAGAGCAAATTGCAAAAAGTTTGTATTGTGTAGAACATACACGTTTGTAAAATTTGAGGATAATTATATTCTACTTGAAATTAGCTTATCTATTGGAATTTATTAAAAAAGTGCAAAAAATGTTTAATCTTAAAGCCTTAAAACTGGTAGGTTCTTAAGGGGTTAAACATTTGTCTTTCTTTTCCAATAGAGAAAAAAAATAAAAACTCTTTATGTCACAATAACCTTCAAATACATTATCTCTAAGCTGAGTTAATGGTTTCAGATGGTTACCAGAGACCTTTTGGGAAAAAACAAGCAAAAGAGGATTAGTTTACTTATAATTAGCTTCTTCGTTGTGCTTGAATCCAAATAAAATATTTGATACAGTAAAGTAAACATTCAGAAGAAGAGTTGGTTTTAGAATACTAATGAATGTCTTTACAGAAGGAACACGCCGGTGTAAAGGTGCACACGAGATACACGTCTTGTTACACTGTGAGAAGGAATTACGAGAGAAAAGTTTGTTAATGATTTGCACTTGCCATTCTTCTTTGTTTGGCACTTGTAATCCTGTGATTTTCTAGAAAATAGGCTCAAATGATACTTAATTCATTATTTGATTTCTTGTTTCTGGGAAAAATCTAGTTTTATTGTTATTTTTCTATTTTCAAAATCTCTTTCAGCTTTGATTGGGTTTTTTTTGTTTGGACAATAACTTAAGGATTGTCTATTGATTACTAGATGACATTGGTAAGGGTCTATTGCTCTGAATACCCATGCTTGTCTCAAAAGAAAATGGTCCTGACATTCACTGAATCACCAGAATCCATTAAATGTTGTTCAGGTTTTTCTGTTTCTCTGGAGACCTAATGTGTTTACTTCCCTTATAAGCAAATACTGCTTGGTATTTTAGTTGATTGGTACACTGTGGATTCTTGGGCACGAAACTGGAAGAGCGTATCATCGCAAAGAGGATGCCAGCTAGGTTCATCTATTTTTGTTAGAAGGGTATCCCGATGATAATCTGATCACTGAGTGCGCGGTGACTTCTAAGAATGAACTGTAATCTGTGTTGGAATTTGGCAGAAAGTGTTGTGCCGATGAAGGTCAATCGAAGAATGGCACAGTTCTCATTTAAATTATTGAACCAACATAATACTGGTAAAGAAGGTTATCTAGAGTGACAGGCACTTCTAGTAGCTGGTTCTTGTTCTATCTAATTGATGAGAAATGTAAACGATGGAATTTATTATATAAAGCTGAGTGTATGTATGTATGCATGTCCGCTAAAGGAATTCACACCGCCGCATGTACAATCACGAACTTTTGCAGACACTGCATTTGACTCAGGGAATGACTATGTTTTGAGGGAAAATTGTTATCCTGTGCTTTACAGTTATTCACCAAAAAACCTGCCTCCATTAAAGACAATGGAGCTGGGAGTCACAGTACTGTCAGAACTTCAGAAGAATGCGCAGCCACGCCCTTGAGTGGAATGTTGGAGTGTCACAATGCAGCCGGGTAACAGAGAGCACAAGAGAGAGGTGTTCAATGCCGCGCCAATAGATCACTTCAGAAGATGTTCAGATCAGTGTCACTTTATTGTCATTCAGGTCGACGCGTTTCTGGGTCATCTGCCCCCTTCATCAGGACCACCAGAAAAAGAAATAACATCCAATCTGTCAAGTTTAGACAGTGCATACAATATATAGACATAGTGACGTCATAGGAACATCCCTCAAGAAAAAAAACGAGCGGGAAAGGATGCCACGTTGCAGGTTGTGACGTCCTATCTACCCTTAACATGAAAATACAAAAAATCATCTGAATGTAGCATATATTAGTTGATGATGAACACATATTTCCTTGTAAAAAGACACAAACTATTTTTCATATTTATACAAAAAGAAAAGAAAAAAAGAAAAAAAAAAAAACCAGTGTGTAAAAAACAATTGCCTCTATACGTGAGAATCACATTTCTGTACGTATAGACCCGTGAGAATCTAACTCGCTTCATGTGCCGGACAAGTAAGCTATCTCCCAGAGAAGGGAGAAGAACCCTCAACCTTATATGTTTATTTCACATCATATGTAGTGAAGACACGGCATTATAACCTGCCGCCACAAGTGATTGTGTATCTTTCACCCGAAAAATGAAAATACAGGTGCTGTGCAATAAAGAAAAAATGGAACATTATGAAGAACCGCTTCTGATCAGTGAATTCAGACCACAGTTCAACCAAGGGCAAGACCGTGGGAAAAAATAGAAAGGAGCATGCGCCGGAGCCCAGTCCAGATAATGAGCCGGCACAAGTTCACGGGAGGGCAAGAGCGTGGGAACAAAACCCACTACGCATGCTCGGCCCCTATGGGTCTCTGTAACACCGCACCAACAGATTACACCCATATGACCCTAGCCATTTGAATAAACCGAGAACATGATCCTGATCACACAATGATCAGACTAAAGTATGATTACCGCCACAGATCCCAATAGTGATTAGACATACAACGAAGCCGAGACGTGTATCAGGGCCACCCGTGTGAGACGAACAGGCAGAAGTAAAAACCTTCAAACCTAATCCTTAAATATATAAATATATAAATATATAAATAGAAGGAGCATTACACACACCCCTACTCAGGACTTAAAGCAGATACAAGGGAAGTACATGCATACCAAAATACATAAAAGAACAGTGAACCCACCAAAGACACAAATTAACCAAGTACAGACTAGTCCCAAACCCAGGGCCAAGCAAGAAAACAGGACAAAAAAAGTACCCCCGCTGAACTCCACCCGACAATTACAATAACGGGGAAGACCAGGGGTGTAAAGGGGACGCTCATTTGTATATATACTCGGGGAAGCAAAGGCACGATCAGTGATATATCCAACATCGACAAACGCTATTTCGCCCACCGGGGAAGCTCACTCCACACCGGTGTAATGAAAAATCGGTCCCCACAAAAGGCACCAAATCCAGCAGCGTGTATAAATATAAAGCATGAAGCCCACGTTATATTGAAATTCTGTCCAACCGGACAAAACACATATGTAGAAATTATATATATATCTGTACACACATATACATGGTGCAGGTCAGGTGACCTAATTAAAACTCGCAATACATAAGCCATAAATATAACCCATTACAACAATAAAACCAATAAATAACTGTAAATATAATTATAAATATACAGTAAAATTAACCAATAAAAAAAAAAAATTAAAAACATATATATATAAAAAATCAGTGGAACAAATCAGTGACCTCATTAAGGCCATGGGGTTTTAAAGTATTAAGTTTATAAATCCAGTATGTTTCTTTTTTGTTGAGGGTCTCCATCCTATTCGTAGCAAACAACGGTATATGCTCAATCGGTTTAACCTTCAAGGCAATTTTCTTATCATGACAAATAGTGGTATGCCGGGATAAACCATGGAGCATGTACCCTATTCTAATGTTGTGCCTATGAGAGTTAATACGATTATGAAGGGCTTGTGTGGTCCTCCCTACATATCGTTTGTCGCAGTCACATTCAATCAGATAGATGACATAATCTGATTGGCACGTAAGGTGTCCTCGTATAACAAATTCCATACTTCCAGGACTACATCCGAAGCTAACCCGCCCATGCTGGATCGACCTGCAGCACAGGCAATTTTTGGTCAAACACTTGTAGGACCCCATGGGTTTATTGGTCCCTACACAGCTCGGTGGACCCCTTAACCTACTAGGAGCCAGCTGGTTTTTTATCGTCATGGCCCTACGAAAGGTGACCCCTGGACGGGATGGCAACACTCCCTTAAGGTATGGGTCATTACATATTATTGGCCAGTGTTTCCTTAAAATCCCCTTGATGGCCTCTCCGTCACAGCTAAAAGTGGTTAAAAAATTGGATGAAAAACTCCCATTGGTGGTGGTGGACACCGTTCTATCAGACCTATTATTATCAGTACTAGAGCTCACATTTCGCCCTTGAAGTCTAGCATCTCGATATGCCTTCTTTACCACCGTAAGCGGATACTTTTTATCCAAAAACCTCTCTTTTAGAATCTTCGCTTGGTCCTTAAAGTCATTGTCTAGCGTGCAATTCCTCCTTACCCTTTGATATTGATTTTTAGGGACATTAAGTAACCACTTATCATAATGGTTACTATTGAAGTTGATATACCCGTTACTGTGAACTTTCTTAAAAAAGGTTTTCGTGAGGAGAGAGCCCTCTGCATGTGAGATGGTGAGATCTAAGAAGTTAATAGAGGCCTTTTCCACAGTAGGGGCGAATTTAAGGCCCCAGCTATTATTTTCTATCCCTTCCAGGAAACTTAGATAGTTGTTTTCAGTGTTGTCCCAAATAATGAATAGGTCATCTATATACCTTTTATAGACAACTACATGTTTAAACAGTTTAGAGGAGTAAATATGTTGTATCTCAAAAAGTCCCATTACCAAATTTGCAAAGGTTGGTGCTGCCTTGGAACCCATAGCAACGCCACAGCGTTGATGGTACATATTGTCCTGGAACATAAAATAGTTATTTTTAGAGATAAATTCCATACTGTCTAAAACAAAACTTTTGTGTGTCGCAGGTAAGCGGTCATCCATCTCTAAATACTGTTTGACACACTCAAGCCCTAGATTATGCGAAATGTTGGTGTACAGAGACGCAATATCTAGAGTCACAAACAGAAATGACTCCTTCCAAGCGACCTCCTTTAGGATACTAATGAGGTGGGGCGAGTCTCTCAGGAAACTCCTTAGATTTGTCACATGTATTCTTAAAATGGAGTCAACATATGCCGCCAAATTCTCGGTCAAGGACCCAATACCTGAGATAATAGGTCTCCCAGGGGGGTCAATCAAGCTTTTATGAATCTTTGGTAGATGGTAGTAAAAAGCTGTTCTAGGGTTTTTAATATCCAAAAATTTGTATTCATTTTGATTGAGAATACCCCTGTCAGAAGCATTCTTTATTAGAATACGGTATGCACCAATAGATTCTTGGTATGCAGAAACCTGCACCACCTCATAGTGTGTTTTATTGGACAGCATTCTTAAAGCTTCCTGTACATAACTGTTCCTATCCTGTAGGACAATGCCACCTCCTTTGTCCGCACTGCGGATGACAAGGTTGTGGTTATTCTTCAGAGATGCCAGTGCCATTTTTTCTTCCCCAGTTAGATTGGCCTTAGGAGGCACTCTATTCTTTTGGATTCTCTTGAAATCCTCCAGAACTAGATCATTAAAGGTCTTGATATGGTGACCTACACTATGTATGGGATAAAAATTGGATTTCACCTTAAAGTCAGTATGTAGGAAACCATCAGTAATACCACCTATGGGAGTAGGTACAGTTTTATTGATCTGAAAGTGTCTAGTGAGTGTAAGTTTTCTAATGAATTTCTGAAAATCCAGAAAAAGTTCAAAATCGTTGGACGATCTTGCCGGGCAAAAGGAGAGGCCTTTTTTCAGGACCTTAAGCTCACTCTTAGATAAAATGTGGCTAGAGAGGTTAAAAATACCAGAGGAGAAATCCTTAATCACGTGCTCTTTTTCCCTTTTTTGCTTGAGCCTGCGCCCGGCCCTGGTTCCCCTACAATGCTTTTTCTTTTCCCTGTCCTTGGTGTTAAAAAATCCGTGATAGGCACCTGTGTGTTCCTGGTTGGCGGTAAAAAAGGCACACAACCATTTTCCCTATGTGTGTTGTCAATTGTAACAATCTCATCCCCACAACCTCCTAATGCAGGGACAGAAGAAGGAGGGATAGGGTTACAATCAAGGGTCACGGATGTAGTGGGGAGAGGTAAATAGTCATCATGTACCGATAACTCTATGGAATAATATATATTATTATTATATATTATTATAATATATAATTCTATGGAATTGGTTTCTGCCACAGCTGTCACAGCGGAGGCAGCTGCAAAAACCTCATCCGTGTTAACATCAATGGTACATGTAGGCGGTGGATGAACCGTCACTGCTCGGGACACAGATGCCACCTGAGAAACCAATTCCATGGAGTTAGATCCCACTATACCTATTGTCTCTGGACTACCCCAGCCTGGGGAATCCATTGACTTTGAGGATACTAGGAAGCAGTTGGAATCTTTAAGGTCGCAGATCGAGAGAATTCGCAGAAAAAGGGACTCCTTGTCCTTTTTGGAGGTTGACAGGACTCTCCCACCGGGGGCTGAACAGCTGGATGAGGATGTTATTGATCTTTTAGAGTTATCGGTACATGATGACTATTTACCTCTCCCCACTACATCCGTGACCCTTGATTGTAACCCTATCCCTCCTTCTTCTGTCCCTGCATTAGGAGGTTGTGGGGATGAGATTGTTACAATTGACAACACACATAGGGAAAATGGTTGTGTGCCTTTTTTACCGCCGGCCAGGAACACACAGGTGCCTATCACGGATTTTTTAACACCAAGGACAGGGAAAAGAAAAAGCATTGTAGGGGAACCAGGGCCGGGCGCAGGCTCAAGCAAAAAAGGGAAAAAGAGCACGTGATTAAGGATTTCTCCTCTGGTATTTTTAACCTCTCTAGCCACATTTTATCTAAGAGTGAGCTTAAGGTCCTGAAAAAAGGCCTCTCCTTTTGCCCGGCAAGATCGTCCAACGATTTTGAACTTTTTCTGGATTTTCAGAAATTCATTAGAAAACTTACACTCACTAGACACTTTCAGATCAATAAAACTGTACCTACTCCCATAGGTGGTATTACTGATGGTTTCCTACATACTGACTTTAAGGTGAAATCCAATTTTTATCCCATACATAGTGTAGGTCACCATATCAAGACCTTTAATGATCTAGTTCTGGAGGATTTCAAGAGAATCCAAAAGAATAGAGTGCCTCCTAAGGCCAATCTAACTGGGGAAGAAAAAATGGCACTGGCGTCTCTGAAGAATAACCACAACCTTGTCATCCGCAGTGCGGACAAAGGAGGTGGCATTGTCCTACAGGATAGGAACAGTTATGTACAGGAAGCTTTAAGAATGCTGTCCAATAAAACACACTATGAGGTGGTGCAGGTTTCTGCATACCAGGAATCTATTGGTGCATACCGTATTCTAATAAAGAATGCTTCTGACAGGGGTATTCTCAATCAAAATGAATACAAATTTTTGGATATTAAAAACCCTAGAACAGCTTTTTACTACCATCTACCAAAGATTCATAAAAGCTTGATTGACCCCCCTGGGAGACCTATTATCTCAGGTATTGGGTCCTTGACCGAGAATTTGGCGGCATATGTTGACTCCATTTTAAGAATACATGTGACAAATCTAAGGAGTTTCCTGAGAGACTCGCCCCACCTCATTAGTATCCTAAAGGAGGTCGCTTGGAAGGAGTCATTTCTGTTTGTGACTCTAGATATTGCGTCTCTGTACACCAACATTTCGCATAATCTAGGGCTTGAGTGTGTCAAACAGTATTTAGAGATGGATGACCGCTTACCTGCGACACAAAAAAGTTTTGTTTTAGACAGTATGGAATTTATCTCTAAAAATAACTATTTTATGTTCCAGGACAATATGTACCATCAACGCTGTGGCGTTGCTATGGGTTCCAAGGCAGCACCAACCTTTGCAAATTTGGTAATGGGACTTTTTGAGATACAACAATGTTACGAGGGGGACCCGGGGAAGCGTGCCAAGATGGGGAATGGACAGCTTCCGCCGGTCAAGGTCCACTGTGCGGTGTAAGGGACCGCTGCTATGGTGGGTGAAGAGTGAGCGGGTTGCTGCTAGCAATCGTCTGGAATGTCACAGACGATCTATGTACACCGGTCTGCCCTAACCCGTGTGGGTTGTATGGCAGGGATCACACGGCTCGGTGTACCTGTTGCACGGGGAAGCACAGAGGTGCCCACGCACGTGTGCCAGTGGAAGTCACGAGAATATGGCACGAGGGTAGCACAGAGGTGCCCACGCACGTGTGCTTTCAATAACCAGGTGAGTCCAGTGGAGACTCGAGGAGCTCACCTGGGACAGGAACACGGCCTGTAGAAGGAGCTACTGCCGGAGCAGCAAGGCAGGGACACGGCCTGCAAACCAGGTGCTGCCTAAGCAGAAAGGGCCAAGACCACAGAAGAAGATAATGCCTGAGCAGTGGCGTGGCAGCACGCTGCCAGACATCCAAACATAGAAGGACGGTCGCGCGCCGCCATGATGGCAGGAGGAGCTTTTAAGGAGGTGTAGCTCCAGCCAAGGGCGGGCGCGAGGCAGAGATGACGGACTTGACCCAATCAGGATCCACGACATCCCAGCCTGGCCAGTCAGGATTCACCACGTCACCAGCCTTGTCATCAAGCCGTGTGACGTCAGTGGGCGAATCAGGATCCACCAAGCATAGCACATGCTCACCCTCCTGCCTCTGGGAAATAGAGGCGGGATCCTCGGTCTCACAATGTGTAGAGATAACGGGAGTCTCACTGCTTCCCTGAGCAGCAAATCTCTGCACATTGCGCAACCTCACAGACCTTCGAGGCTGCTGAGCAGGAGGAGCTGTGGCAGGCAAGGAATGGGAGACTGCCTCATTTCTTGCAACAGGAGTACCACTAGGTGTCACCCTTGTGCTGCCTCTCTGAGGAGGTTTCTCCTGCACTCTGCGCAGTCTGGCAGACCTTCGGCGCTGCGGAGCAGGAGCGCTCGTGGCAGGCAAGGAGACTGTCTCATTCCTTGCCACAGGAGAGCCACGAGGTGTAACACAACATATTTACTCCTCTAAACTGTTTAAACATGTAGTTGTCTATAAAAGGTATATAGATGACCTATTCATCATTTGGGACAACACTGAAAACAACTATCTAAGTTTCCTGGAAGGGATAGAAAATAATAGCTGGGGCCTTAACTTCGCCCCTACTGTGGAAAAGGCCTCTATTAACTTCTTAGATCTCACCATCTCACATGCAGAGGGCTCTCTCCTCACGAAAACCTTTTTTAAGAAAGTTCACAGTAACGGGTATATCAACTTCAATAGTAACCATTATGATAAGTGGTTACTTAATGTCCCTAAAAATCAATATCAAAGGGTAAGGAGGAATTGCACGCTAGACAATGACTTTAAGGACCAAGCGAAGATTCTAAAAGAGAGGTTTTTGGATAAAAAGTATCCGCTTACGGTGGTAAAGAAGGCATATCGAGATGCTAGACTTCAAGGGCGAAATGTGAGCTCTAGTACTGATAATAATAGGTCTGATAGAACGGTGTCCACCACCACCAATGGGAGTTTTTCATCCAATTTTTTAACCACTTTTAGCTGTGACGGAGAGGCCATCAAGGGGATTTTAAGGAAACACTGGCCAATAATATGTAATGACCCATACCTTAAGGGAGTGTTGCCATCCCGTCCGGGGGTCACCTTTCGTAGGGCCATGACGATAAAAAACCAGCTGGCTCCTAGTAGGTTAAGGGGTCCACCGAGCTGTGTAGGGACCAATAAACCCATGGGGTCCTACAAGTGTTTGACCAAAAATTGCCTGTGCTGCAGGTCGATCCAGCATGGGCGGGTTAGCTTCGGATGTAGTCCTGGAAGTATGGAATTTGTTATACGAGGACACCTTACGTGCCAATCAGATTATGTCATCTATATGATTGAATGTGACTGCGACAAACGATATGTAGGGAGGACCACACAAGCCCTTTATAATCGTATTAACTCTCATAGGCACAACATTAGAATAGGGTACATGCTCCATGGTTTATCCCGGCATACCACTATTTGTCATGATAAGAAAATTGCCTTGAAGGTTACCCCGATTGAGCATATACCGTTGTTTGCTACGAATAGGATGGAGACCCTCAACAAAAAAGAAACATACTGGATTTATAAACTTAATACTTTAAAACCCCATGGCCTTAATGAGGTCACTGATTTGTTCCACTGATTTTTTATATATATATGTTTTTAATTTTTTATATTTTTTATTGGTTAATTTTACTGTATATTTATAATTATATTTACAGTTATTTATTGGTTTTATTGTTGTAATGGGTTATATTTATGGCTTATGTATTGCGAGTTTTAATTAGGTCACCTGACCTGCACCATGTATATGTGTGTACAGATATATATATAATTTCTACATATGTGTTTTGTCCGGTTGGACAGAATTTCAATATAACGTGGGCTTCATGCTTTATATTTATACACGCTGCTGGATTTGGTGCCTTTTGTGGGGACCGATTTTTCATTACACCGGTGTGGAGTGAGCTTCCCCGGTGGGCGAAATAGCGTTTGTCGATGTTGGATATATCACTGATCGTGCCTTTGCTTCCCCGAGTCTATATACGAATGAGCGTCCCCTTTACACCCCTGGTCTTCCCCGTTATTGTAATTGTCGGGTGGAGTTCAGCGGGGGTACTTTTTTTGTCCTGTTTTCTTGCTTGGCCCTGGGTTTGGGACTAGTCTGTACTTGGTTAATTTGTGTCTTTGGTGGGTTCACTGTTCTTTTATGTATTTTGGTATGCATGTACTTCCCTTGTATCTGCTTTAAGTCCTGAGTAGGGGTGTGTGTAATGCTCCTTCTATTTATATATTTATATATTTATATATTTAAGGATTAGGTTTGAAGGTTTTTACTTCTGCCTGTTCGTCTCACACGGGTGGCCCTGATACACGTCTCGGCTTCGTTGTGTGTCTAATCACTATTGGGATCTGTGGCGGTAATCATACTTTAGTCTGATAATTGTGTGATCAGGATCATGTTCTCGGTTTATTCAAATGGCTAGGGTCATATGGGTGTAATCTGTTGGTGCGGTGTTACAGAGACCCATAGGGGCCGAGCATGCGTAGTGGGTTTTGTTCCCACGCTCTTGCCCTCCCGTGAACTTGTGCCGGCTCATTATCTGGACTGGGCTCCGGCGCATGCTCCTTTCTATTTTTTCCCACGGTCTTGCCCTTGGTTAAACTGCGGTCTGAATTCACTGATCAGAAGCGGTTCTTCATAATGTTCCATTTTTTCTTTATTGCACAGCACCTGTATTTTCATTTTTCGGGTGAAAGATACACAATCACTTGTGGCGGCAGGTTATAATGCCGTGTCTTCACTACATATGATGTGAAATAAACATATAAGGTTGAGGGTTCTTCTCCCTTCTCTGGGAGATAGCTTACTTGTCCGGCACATGAAGCGAGTTAGATTCTCACGGGTCTATACGTACAGAAATGTGATTCTCACGTATAGAGGCAATTGTTTTTTACACACTGGTTTGTTTTTTTTTCTTTTTTTCTTTTCTTTTTGTATAAATATGAAAAATAGTTTGTGCCCTTTTACAAGGAAATATGTGTTCATCATCAACTAATATATGCTACATTCAGATGATTTTTTGTATTTTCATGTTAAGGGTAGATAGGACGTCACAACCTGCAACGTGGCATCCTTTCCCGCTCGTTTTTTTTTCTTGAGGGATGTTCCTATGACCTCACTATGTCTATATATTGTATGCACTGTCTAAACTGGACAGATTGGATGTTATTTCTTTTTCTGGTGGTCCTGATGAAGGGGGCAGATGCCCCAGAAACGCGTCGACCTGAATGACAATAAAGTGACACTGATCTGAACATCTTCTGAAGTGATCTATTGGCGCGGCATTGAACACCTCTCTCTTGTGCTCTCTGTTATCTACCATATTGGTGGCTGCAGCCCTGGATCAGTTGATATATGCGATTATAGTAGTTGTGGCTTCTCACAACTACATTTGGTGAGTAGTTTGACTCCCCTATCCCCACCCCTTACATATTGGGGTAAGACCCTATTGCGCTTGTTTTTCCACAGCTATCTTTTCTACAATGCAGCCGGGGAAAGAGACAGACAGAGAAAGAGACAGATAGACAAAGAGACTGACAAATACAGGGAAAGAGACAGACAGAGAAAGAGACAGGGAAAGAGACAGATAAAGACAGGGAAAGAAACAAAGATACAGGGATAGAGACAGACAGGGAAAGAGACAGACAGGGAAAGAGACAGACAAGGAAAGAGATAGAGACATAGACAGGAAAAAAGATCGAAAGACAGACAGGTAAAGAGACAGACAGACAAGGAAAGAGACAGACAGAAAGACAGACAAGGAAAGAGACAGACAAAGAGATAGAGACAGTCAGACACAGACAGAAAGAGACAGATGGAGACTGGGAGATAAACAAAGAGACAGTTACTATCCGGGGGCCATGCCGTGTGGAAAGTTCATCTTAACCAAAAAAACACTTTATATTAGTTTTCTTTTATCTTCTTTGGTTTGGGGGTAGTGCTTATATTTTTTACCACATGTGTCCATGCTTGCCTTTCCCCATGGCTGGATATCACAAAAGTAGAGATAAATAGATTAGATAAAAATTTGAATTCCCCTGTTTGCAAATTGTTTTCCCAGGAAATTTGCAGAGAAGTTATTCTTCATGAATATAATGACACTTATTATGGTCTGAGATCTCTTCAGACCCCAGAACATAATAAATGTAAGGACCTGTCCAGTCCTTTCTATGTTTTTAGATCACCGTCGCTGGCGCTGAAATGCTGAACTGTGATTTCTGGCTTTAATAGTGCCCTGGAGTGTTCTACAAATCCATGCTCAAGGTCGCAGAACATGCCATGGCATCAAGACACTGTGATCTTTTGCGTTCTTTCACAGAGGCTCAGGAATTTCAGTGCAAGCAGAGGTTGTCTTAAAAAGTGATGAGGACTAGATGGGTAAGGCTGGAGGCTTCATTCCTTATTTTTTAACAATTTGAAGTGCTGGTCAAAAAATGTCAGACAGTAGTCGTGGAGCAAATTAGAGAAAAAAATACATTTTGTCAATTGTGGATTCTTGTAAAATTCAAGTAGAATTCAATTCCACTCAAATGTATTCATTCACCTCTACCTAGATCAAATGAATTTTGATTACCAGCACTGAAAAAAAACAAAATTTAGTAGTATTTATGCCATGAGTCCCTATATGTGACAACCCAGTGGTTGTGATGTGAGTTGTAGTCTGTAGAAAGTGTGCTAGTGTGTTGTGAAAATATAAGAATTTTATTAGAGAGAAATTGAGGTCATTTGCATTTTGGTCTTCAAAAATGGAAGAGTGTCCCTTGCCAGTTACGCCTTGGAGGTTTTGTCATGCCTGGCAGTCAGCGTTCTCTCAGAACATGTCTTTGGCAATGCTGGTGGTGTCCAGGTGCATAAGCACATACATTTGTCCCCTAAAAGTGTAGATCACCTAACTTTCATCAAGATGAACAAGTCATGGATCGCCAATGACTTTTCTACTCCATTCACAGACTCTGCAGTCTGACACTTAGGTCGTGGTTTGTGCGGCTGCTGTTACTACTGCTTATGATGTTATTAACAAGTGCCTTAGTGGCACAACAATTAATGAGTGTGTCCACTGATGGGACTTTTATATTATTGCTTTTAGATAGTGATAGCACTCTTAAAATTGTTCCTGAAAATGAAAGTATTTCTCCCCGAAAAATAATTGCCATTACACATGTTTATTTTCTTTGTGCATATTGGATCAACATAAAAAAACTGAGGGAAAAAAAGGCAAATTGGACATAATTTTGCACAAAACCACCAAAATAGGCTGGACAAAATTATTGTCACCTTTCCAAAATTGTGGGTGAATAACTTTGTGTCAAGCATATAATGCTCATGCAAACTCACCTGTGGCAAGTAACAGATGTGGGCAATATGAAAATGACACCTGAAACCAGATAAAAATGGAGAAGTTGACTCAATCTTCTCATTACATGTCTGTGTGTGCCACATTAAGCACGGACAACAGAAAGAAGAGAAGAGAACTGAGGACTTGGGAACCATGTTACTGTAGCTAATCTCCCTGAATGTAGATGGCAAAGCAGAATTTCTGAAATTTTACAATGCAGGATAGTCAGGAAGGTAAATAATCAGCCCTAATCAAGTTCTAAAGAAATTCAAGCTATCCTGCAGGCTCCTGGTGCATCAGTGCCAGTGCAAACTATCTGTTGACATTTGAATGAAATTAAATGCTTACAGGAGACCCAGGAGGATTCAGCTGCTAACATAGAAACAAGAAAAATCTAGATTAGTTATTATGCTTTCCTTTTTTACAATGGCGAGTTTTCTCTGCCCTCCCTAAGACTGAACATGCGTTTTTCCAATGGCGAGTTTTCTCTGCCCTCCCTGAGACCGAACATGCTTTTTTCCAATGATGAGTATTCTCTGACCTCCCTGAGACTGAACATGCTTTTTTCAAATGGTGTGATTTCTCTGCCCTCCCTGAGACTGAACATGCTTTTTCCATGGTGTGATTTCTCTGACCTCCATGAGACTGAACATGCTTTTTTCCAATGGCGAGTTTTCTCTGACCTCCCGAGACTGAACATGCTTTTTTCCAATGGCGAGTTTTCTCTGACCTCCCTGAGACTGAACATGCTTTTTTTCAAACAGTGTGATTTCTATGCCCTCCCTGAGACTGAACATGCTTTTTTCCATGGTGTGATTTCTCTGGCCTCCCTAAGACTGAACATGCTTTTTCTCCACTTCACACTGCAATTCACTGTGGCTATCTGGTATACAATAAGCATATGGAGCCATCAGGAACTTATGATCTGAAAAGTTTGCAATATTTTTGCACATCGCATCAGATAACTAACACTCTTTTTTTTAAAATGCCTACATTTGGACTAAAAATAATATTAATAGTTGGTTTTCATACAAAAAAAATGCACTGTTTGCCTTTCATAGTCTTCTGGCCACAAAAGGAGGTAACTGAGAATCCCCCCAGTGATTTAATTCTGATCATCTGATGGGAAAGTTAGTAACTCTTTTAATTGTCCTATTTTTGATCCCCTCTCAGTTGTTTCATACAAGCAGACCACATCAAAGTTTAATGTGCAAAGGGAAAAAAAGCCTGTAAATGACAATCAGTTCAAAGTTTAACTGTATTGCAAAAAATAGTTTTTGCTCCCAATATTTCTATTAAAATAAAAAAAAAAAATGCCCAGAGTTGAACTACCACTTTAAGTTTTGAAGTTCCATAAAAATGCACAGACTTTACCTTTCATGTAGGCTGTCGTAAGAGGTGAATAAAATGGGGTTGTAAGCCGGCCGTAAAGAGTGTTTAAAATAAAATGATGTGAATGAGAATAGAGAATGTTTGGCATTCTCCAAAATAATTATGACCTTTGCAGTAAAGCTTTATCCCATATTAAATAGAAATCCTTGATGTAATGTAAAATATAAAGGTTGATGGATTAGTAAGTCACAATGCTACATAATTACATAGTTACATAGGTTGAAAAAATACCTAGGTCCATCTAGTTTAACCTTCCTCCAAAAATTATACATTTCGCTACTAAACCATTTATAACCGAGAATATATTGTGTATTAAGGAAACCATGCAATCCTTTTTCAAAAAGCTATAATAGTGTCTGCCATTACCACCTCATGTGGTAG
The DNA here is from genome assembly GCF_048569485.1 of Anomaloglossus baeobatrachus. Lineage (NCBI taxonomy): Eukaryota > Metazoa > Chordata > Amphibia > Anura > Aromobatidae > Anomaloglossus > Anomaloglossus baeobatrachus. Next base: position 74,100,093 of record NC_134354.1, read on the forward strand.
GGCATTCCCCAATCTGACTGCTCTAACTGTAAAGAACCCTTTCCTATTCAGGTGCTGGAATTTTCTTTCTTCCACATTTAGTGAGTGCCACTTGGTCCTTCAAAACATCTTTCGAAGGAATAACTTATGTTTCAGTCCTTTGTAATGACCATACATGTATGTTTACATATAAATGAGATCTCCCCTGAGACGTCTTTTTTCTGAGCTAAACAAATCCAACTTTTTCAGCCTCTCATCATATGTGAGCCCTTCCATTCCTTGCAATAATCTAGTAGCCCGCCTTTGAAATGACTCTAACTTCTGAATATCCTTTTTAAAATTGGAGCTAAAAACTGGATCCCATATTCTGGATGTGACCTTACAAGTGATTTATAGAAGGATAACAATAATTTGGGATCACAGGACATAATCTCTCTTTTTATACACCCTAAAGTCTTGTTTGCTTTTGCAGCTGCTGTTTGACATTGAGTCCTGCTGCTCATCTTACTTGTAACTAGAATCCAATTCTTTCTCCTTTTCTGTAGTCTCGAGTTTACTTCCGTTTAATGTATATGCAGCAATGAAATTACTCCATCCTAGGTGCATTACTCTACATTTATCAACATTAAATCTCATTTGACAAGAGTCTAGCCAATCCAATATCTTATCCAGATTGTTTTGTAACATTGTACTACCAAGGTCAGTTTTTAATATCCTACATAGTTTGGTGTCATCAGCAAAGACTGACACTTTACTACCAATCCCATCCGGAAGGTCATAATAAAGAGATTAAAAAGTATTGGTCCTCGTACAGATCACTGCAGTCCCCACTGCTGATTATAGCCCAATTAGAGAATGTACCATTTCTGACTACTCTTTGTTTCCTATCTTTTAGCCATTCTTTTCTGCTTATAGTTTCCCCTGGTCATTGCTTCTTGAGCTTCATTATAAGACTATTACTGTATGTGTACAGTATCAAATGCCTTTGCAAATTCCAAATAAATCACATTTCCTGTATTACCAATATCCAGAATTACACTTACCCCTTCATAGAAATCCAAGGTAAGACACGCCTTAACTTTCATGAATCCATGCTAGTTGTCAGTGATTATACTATTCTCTGTAATATATTGTTGCATGCCATCTCTTAAAATGCCCTCAAAATCCTTGCACACCACTAAGGTCAGACTTCCTGGATGGTAGTTGCCCGGATCTACCCTCTTACCTTTCTGAAATATTGGTATCCTGTCAGCTATTTTCAAGTTCTGAGGTAACAACCCTGTTACAATGGAGTCTAATAAAATAAGATACAGCAATTTGTCAATTACTGACAATTACTGAGCTCAATTCCCTTAATAACAGTGGATGAATGCCATCTCGCATGGGGGATTTATCAATATGTAATTTACTCAGACACAGGCATACTAATTCTTGTGTTAAAGTTGTTATATCATGAGTGGACTTTGATTTTTGCCTTGTTCAATGATCCCTGGAAGAGTCTGTTCCTTGTGAACACCGATGAAAAGTGCCTATTTAATATCTCAGCCTTTTTTTTACCTCTTTAGTTATCCTGTTATAATTTTTTATGGAGCTGATACCATCTTTTTCTTTCCTTTTGGCATTGATGTATTTATAAAATGTTGCTAGCCTGATTTATTTTTTACATTTCCTATCGAGAAATTTATACTTCTGAAATGCTATTTCTGTATTCTCAGCCTTCAATATTTTGAATGCCCTTTGTTTTTATTTTATAATACTCTGTACTGTCTTATTTATCCATAGTGGTTTTTTTTTTATTCCTGCACATTTTATTACCAGCGGGTATAAGTTTTTTACACAAATCTAGCAGTATATCTTTAAACTTGCTCCATTTATGTTCCGTATCCCCAGTTAGCATAACATTGCCCCAATCTACATGATTAAGCTCTTCTCTTAATTTGTTAAATCAACTTCAATAAAGTTCCAGGTTTTAGCATTTCCCCTTTCTAATGTTCTATTGAATATTACTTTGAAGCTTACCATATTAAGATCGCTGGTGCTCAAGTGCTCCCGGACCTGTATATCTAAAAATTAAATCTAGTCTATTTGACATGACCAAATCTAGTAAATTATCTCCCCTGGTCAGTTCATCTACCAACTGAGAAAGCTAATTGTCTTGAATTGTAAATAAGAACTTGAAGCTTTTAGCACAACCCAAAGGATCTATGGCCTATTGAATGTCTAGATAGTTGAAATCCCCCATAATAAGAATCAATTATTAATATCATTTGCTGCCTTTTTCAATTTGTTGCAGCATTTCACCCTCTACCTGTTCAGGTATGTTAGGAGTAGAGATGAGCGATGTTCGAGGTTCGAGGTTCGCCAATTTCATGTTCGAGTGATTTTGGGGGTGTTCGAAATCAAACTCGAACTCAAGCTTTTTGCTAAAAGCTCGACAGTTTGAGTTACGTTTGAGAACGGTTCGATCACCAAAAGCAGGGCTTTTTACAGCTACAGTGTGCAGGGAGACAGCACTGGCAGCCTGCGGTAAGCTGGTAACCAATGTAAATATCGGGTATCCAAGCAAAGCGCTTTGGTTAGTAACCCGATATTTACCCTGGTTACGTGTGCAGAGAGCCGACACTTCCCCGCTCGGCTCCGCCCCCTCCTGCACTCGGCATGTACACACAAACACACACTCACACTCACCTGTCCCCAGCCATGCAGTCCCCGGCACTGACGTCCTCAGCGCCACATGGCCCCGCTAGGCTCCACCCACTTTGCACTCCGTTGCCTGCACACATGTCCCCGCTAGGCTCCACCCACCTCGCACTCCGCAAACATGATCTCGCTCGGCTCCACCCACCTCACACTCCGCACATATTACCCTGCTTGGCTCCACCCCCTCACACTTTGCACACATTACCCCACTTGGCTCCACCCACCTCGCACTATGCACACATTACCCCACTAGGTTCCACCCACCTCACACTACGCACACATTACCCCGCTTGGCTCCACCCACCTCACACTCCGCACACATTACTCCGCTAGGTTCCACCCACCTTGCACTCCGCACACATTACCCCGCTTGGCTCCACCACCTTGCACTCCGCACACATTACCCTGCTTGGCTCCACCCACTTCGCACTCCGCACACATTGCCCCGCTTGGCTCCATCCACCTCACACTCTGCACATATTACCTTGCTTGGCTCCACCCACCTCGCACTCCAAACACATTATCTTGCTTGGCTCCACCCAGCTCGCACTCCACACACATTGCCTCGCTTAGCTCCACCCACCTCGCACTCTGCACACATTACCCCACTTGGCTCCACCCACCTCGCACTCCGCACACATTACCCTGCTTGGCTCCACCCACTTCGCACTCCGCACACATTGCCTTGCTTGGCTCCACCCACCTCACACTCTGCACACATGGCCCTGCTTGGCTCCACCCACCTCACACTCTGCACATAATACATCGCTTGGCTCCACCCACCTCGCACTCCGCACACATTATCTTGCTTGGCTCCACCCACCTCGCACTCCGCACACATTGCCTCTCTGTGCTCCACCCACCTCACACTCCGCACACATTACCTCGCTTGGCTCCACCCACCTCACACTCTGCACACATTACCCTGCTTGGCTCTACCCACCTCACACTCCGCACACATTACCCTGCTTGGCTTACCTGCGGTGATGAAGTCCCGCCCTCCGACCTCAGTGTTGTCACTGTCCTCCATGGCCACCGCTTGTCACATCTCCTCCTCTCACTGCCGACCCGAGAATGTGACTAGCGGTGACGTCACAGGCTCCCGCGATACTCGGCTGTGAAGGCGGCGGTCATTGAAGTCAGTGACAGCTCTGCTATCAGCAGTGCAGGGATCGTCACCACAGGTAATGTACCTCTAACCTGACAGCAGCACTTGTTATGCCCTACAGTGACCTGGGCTGACCTATTGATGCTAGCTCAGGTCACTGCATTGCTCTCCCAGCTAATGGAAAACATTCTGTTCTTCATTGACTGGGACAGTGACTATGGTATGGATTGTCATGGGAAACCCTTGGATTACAGCAGACCTGGATTTGTTTTTCTTTCTAATAAATTGGTGAAAGAGGGAATGTGTTGGGAAGTGTTTTTTCAAATAAAAATGTGTTTGTCGTCTATTTTTTTTATTATTACTGACTGAGTAGGTGATGTCGGGTATCTGATAGACGCCTGACCTCACAAACCCCAGGGCTTGATGCCAGGTGACATTACACATCTGGTATTAACCGCATATATTACCCCGTTTGCCACTGCAGCAGGGCACAGGATGAGCTGGGGAGAGGCACCAGGATTGGCGCATCTAATGGATGTGCCACTTCTGGGGAGGCTGCGGCCTGCTATGTTTAGGCTGGGGAGAGTCCAATAACCATGGACCTCCCTAGTCTGAGAATATCAGACCTCAGCTGTCCGCTTTACCTTGGCTGGTGATTCAATTTTGGGGGGACCCACATGTGTTTCCTTTTTTTTAATTATTTATTTAATTTAAAATAACAGCGTGGGATGCCCTCAGTTTTGGATTACCAGCCAAGGTGAAGCTGCCAGCTGTGGTCTGCAGGCTGCAGCCGTCTGCTTTACCATTTAATTTACTGCTTTACCATTTAATCATGCAGAGGTAATCACCGCTGGCTGCTGCGTTAAGCCTGCACCGATCCCCGCACATTTCTGCTAATTTGTACAGCAGACATGTGTGCCTCACTCCTGTTAACTCCATAAATCGCGCTGTCAAAATGTGAAAGCATGATTTAAATGCTTGGAGCGGGAAACGCGTACTTGCCCGCTACCATTGGAAGCCTGGTGATGTGATTATGGGGAGCCGATGGTTGTCATGGTAGCACAGGGTCATGTGATGACTCCTGTGCTATTATGACTCACTTCCTTTTTCTGCCGGCAGAGAGCTGGCTGTTACAGAAGAGGAGCATTTCTCCTAGTCTGAGTTGTGCAGCTCTGATCAAGAGCAATGAATGAGCGATTAGACTTATGAACCTTAAAGTCCCCTAGGGAGACTTGGAAAACAAAACAAAAAGTAAAAAAAAGTTTTAAAAAATAAAAAAAACCTCAGAGTTAAAATGACCCCCGATTCACCCCATTGAAAATTAAAGGGTTAAAAAAATAAAAAAAACACACACATTTGGTATTGCCGTGTTCATAAATGCCCAACCTATCAAAATATAACATCAATTAACCTGATTGGTAAACGTTGTAGTGGCAAAAAAATTCCAAATGGCAAAATTACGTTTTTTGGTTGTTGCAAATTTTATAAAAAATGCAATACAGGCGATAGAAAAGTCGCATCTGCATAAAAACAGTATCATTAAAAACGTAAGCTCCAGATGCAAAAAATAAGCCAACACTGAGCCCCAGATCCTGAAAAATGAGAATGGTACAGGTCGCGGAAAATGGCACAAAATGTGTGCCACTTTTTTTGGACAAACTTCTGAATTTTTTAACCCCTTAGATAAAAGTAAACCTATACATATTTAGTGTCTGCGAACTCGTACCAACCTGAAGCAACACAACAAGATATCAGTTTTACCATATAGGGAACACGGTGAATAAAATAACCCAAAACAATTATGCAATCTCACTTTTTTGCAATGTTTCCGCACTTGGAATCTTTTAGCATTTTTTCAGTACAGTATATGCTAAAACGTATGGTTTCCTTTAAAAATACAACTCATCTTGCAAAAAAACAAGCCCTTATATGGCAAGATTGATGGAAAAATAAAACAGTCACGGCTCTTGGAAGAAGGGGAGCAAAAAAACCCCAAAAAACGGAAAATTGCCCGGAGTGAAGGGGATAATACTATTATCCTATTTCTTATTCCTAGTGTCCCTAATTTCCTTGCATGTCTCTGTCTCGCTAAACCCACCTCGACCCCCTACTGTCTCAATCTCTCTGTCTACTCTCTCTATTCTTTTTTTGCACAACTCGTGGTTTAGTTGTATGGCTTCTAAAGGATGACCCATATATCAGGGACAGCAAAAAATTTTAATGAAAGAACAGAAGAATTCTCTTAGCAAACACATTTAAAACCCTTTCTTCTATGTAAGACGGGAATAAGAATGGATAAGGCAGAAGTATTACCGTAGAAGCACGGACCCTATAGATATATTGAATATATGTATCATAAAGCTCCACCAACTGACCGCATTTTACATTAGATGCTTCATTATACATGATGGTTATCTGCTATATTAATATGGTTTCAATTACAGATGAACACTTTGCATTCAAATTGAACAGTATCTAATGGTTTTTTCTAGTGATTCCTCTGGGTAATCAACAATTTTATTACTTTAATATTGCTAGAGTTACCATTTACAGGGAAATAGAAAAGGGAAAAAAGCAATTCTGGATCAATGATTTGACACTTCAGGTCACCCTTAAGGAAGTGAAATGAGTGAGCCCCTTTAATGAAATTTCCTGTCTTTTACTGGGTTAAAGGAGAGCCACGCATTAACATTTACGCATCATTTTTTTTTCAGGCTCCAAGATCTTTCCAGATTCTTTGTAAGTTACTGGGAATGTATCGCCAAAGAGACTAACAGTAGTTAAAGGGCATTTTATAATTTCATTTAAGGTTGCAAATGCATAATGTAGTTTCCCTGCTTTATTCATTATTCCCTGTGGTTTTAGAACTCATAGTATTATCTTTAGCTGTCCTTGTATAAGCAAACTTAAAGTTTGGCTGCTGTCATTTAGCTACAGCAAAACTTTTTACTATAACCTAATTGTAAAATTGCAGTTGCGGAAAAAAAAAGCAAGGTAGATTGACATGTGGAAATAAGGTGGGCCATATAACTTAGTCTTTTGGAGTAGATGTATTCAGCATCCTCAATGAAAAAAATCAAAATATAAAACATTTTATGTTTTTTGGGAAACGGTTAAGGCTATGTGCGCACTAGAAAATCGAATTTTCTTAAGAAAATTCTGGACCCTCTGAAGGATTCCCGCACCTGCGGCAAAAAAACGCACCAAAATCCGCTTGCGGATTTGCCGCGGTTTGGTGCGTTTTTGGTGCGGATTTGACGCGGTTTGGTCCCTGCGGGTTTTTACCATTATCTATGGAAAAACCACAGGTAATTGCGGAAATTAAGTGACATGCACATTAATTCCGCAGCGGAAATTCCGCGGCAAAATCCGCAGGTACAAAAAAACACAGTGTGCGCACAGCATTTTTTAAGTCCCATAGATTTTGCTGGAGAATGACTGGAGAAATGTTCTAAACATTTACTGCAGGATTCCTTGAGCAAAATCTGCCGCAATTCCGTAGTTAAATCCACAGCGTGCGCACAGGGCCTAAAGGAGAAACATAAAAAGCAAATGTAGATGGTCTACGTGTTTCGAGATCATAAGCTTTTTGTAGAACAAGAGCTTATCAGCTCGAAATGCGTAGACCTTTTAGAGTTCTTTTTTTAACCATTACCCAAAAAACGTGATGTTTTAAGTATATGGATTTTTTTCATTGTGGGTGCTGAATACATCTACTTCACTCTGTATTTGGAATCTTCATCCAGATTGTCGGAATCCGTGAACCACTTTTTATGATGCAACCTGAAAACATCCATAGTCAGCTCACCTTAGAGACTGCTCTTCTACATCTGTTCTGCTCGGACATATCTGAGTGGAGTACTCAATGACTGAAAAAAGCTGTGAGTCCAGCGATGCAGACAAAAGACCCAATCCAAGGATGTTGTAAAACCTCAAGTTTATTTGCAAAAAAAAAAAAATTACATGGATGTCTAAAAAAGGTCCACTGATCCTTTTCACACAGGGGTAAACCTACGTGTTTCGGTTTACTTGGCCTTAATCATGGCAATGTTTTTATTTTTTGCAAATAAACGTGAAGTTTTACAACATCCGTGGATTGGGTCTTTCCATTTGCATCGCTGGGCTCACAGCTTTTTATGATGGTGTCTTTGGAGTTGTTGAGATGATGAACGCTCTTTCCTCTTTGCTAGTTTTTTGTGCCAAGGCAGCATTATTTTATCACTCAGCCTTGGAAAGCAAAGAAGTGTTCCCTACTGCAGTCATGTATCACTAGAAATCTCACTACTAGGACCTCCACTTTTTAGTAGTTATCCCTCCATACCAAAGTAAGGGAGCTTTGAATAGAGCTGTGCAACGTAATCCTAAGTTTAAGCGGCTGACATATATGGCTGATGTCCTTGGAGCACCTGCTGAGTGTGTGAGCTGTGAATATGAGGGATAGTGAAGCCTTCTGTTAGTGTTGAGATCTGGGCTTAGCTATGCATGAATATTCTCACTATTGCCCTTCAGAAAAGAGACTGGGTGATAATTTAAATTTTAGAAGCAGAAGAGTTTTTCTGGTTGCAGAGTGAGACAGCAGGAGTTAGCGGGATCCTTGAATGTGTCCCTTGGTAGTACATTAAGAGACCTACTGAAGTCAATGAGTCTGAATGTCAGTTGGAAGGGAATCAGTGGCCACTATTATCATAATAAACATTATAAAAGTGCCTTAGGCCATTCGATTTCCAGAATGAAGAGAGACTGTGGTGGGATTGGAAGAAGAAGGAATTTGTTTACATGTGACCAGTAAGTGCAGTTATTCTTCAAGTAAGGAAAGTTGCAAGTTGTCAGAATAGAGCTTAAAGTTACTATCAAGTTGAACTCTATGATACTAAACAAGTTAAGGAGATACTCTTAAACATACATTATCACAAGCATTTGGATAATAAATCATACTTACTTGCACCAGTAATTCTTCAACACTTTACTGACTTCATAATCATTGTCCCTATAGGGTCTCACAATCTAAATTCTCTATCAGTATATCAGTAGTGCGGGAGGAATCCCATATAAACACAGGGAGACCATACAAACTCAGTGAAGCTGTTGTCCTTAGTGAAATTTGAATCAAAGACCTCTGCAAGGCAATAGGGCTAACCACTGAACTACTATGCTGCCCACTGACTATACACTTGGGCTATGTAATGAATGGTCATGGATTTATGCTACAAAGTACACATACATAGTCCACAGGGGAATTATGAAAATTATTATTATTTATTATTATGGCGCCATTTATTCCATGGCACTTTACATGTGAAAAAGGATATACACTATCGTTCAAAAGTTTGGGGTCACCCAGACAATTTTGTCTTTTCCATGAAAAATCATACTTTTATTTGTCAAATGAGTTGCGCAATGAATAGAAAATATAGTCCAGATATTGACGAGGTTAGAAATAATGATTTTTACTTGAAATAATAATTTTTCTCCTTCAAACTTTGCTTTCGTCACAGAATGCGCCTTTGCAGCAATTCCAGCTTTGCAGACATTTGGCATTCTAGCTGTTAATTTGTGGAGGTAATCTGGAGACATTTCACCCCATGCTTCCAGAAACCCCTCCCACAAGTTGGATTGGCTTGATTGGCACTTTTTGTGTACCATACGGTCAAGCTTCTCTCACAACAGCTCAATAGGGTTGAGATCTGGTGACTGGGCAGGCCACTTCATTAGGCCTCTGCCACACTCACGTGGAAATCACGGAGAACCGGTAATTTGCATACTCACGTGGTCCTCGCTGCTGTCCAGGGTTCTGATCTTTGGCTCCAGCCACGCCCACTCCCTGCTGATGCTGCTTCCAGCCAAGCAGAGGGGCAGAGATTATGCTCGTGACAGCACGCCCACCTTCTTAACACACTCATAATGTGCGGCGGCCGGCAGCAACTGTTTACAGCGGAAGATTCTGCAGGGCTGGTGGAGGTGAGTATGTGTTTTTTTATTTTAAAATAATGACACGTGTTTCTCCGGTGCGTGTCACACGGGACATCATCCACACTACATTCATGTGGTACGGGTGCGGGCCGTGTGACACCCGTGCTTCCAGAGAAAACGTTGACATGTCAGCGTGAGGAACACACGGTCACACGGAAGTACGGAAAAGACACATGTTCCGTTCCAAAATACTTATGTGCGTTCAAACCATTATGAAATCATATGTCCACGTGTGTACATGCCTCCGGTACGTAAAAAAACTGCCAAACACGTACCGGAGGCACGAACGTTTGACAGAGGCCTTACAGATAGAGCACCAGTTGCCTGCTTCTTCCCTAAATAGTTCAGGCATAATTAATTTGGAGGTGTGCTTTAGGTCATTGTCCTGTTGTAGGATGAAGTTGGCTCCAATCAAGCACTGTCCACAGGGTATGGCATGACGTTGCAAAATGAAGTGATATGAAGTGATAGCCTTCCTTATTCAAAGTCCCTTTTACCTTGTACAAATCTCCCACTTTGCCAGCACCAGAGCAACCCCAGACCATCACATTACCTCCACCATGCTTGACAGATGGCGTCAGGAACTCTTCCAGCATCTTTTCAGTTCTGCGTCCCACAAATGTTCTTCTGTTTGTGATCCAAACACCTCAAACTTCGATTTGTCTGTCCATAACACTTTTTTCCAATCTTCTTCTGCCCACTGTCTGTGTTCTTTTGCCCATATTAATCTTTTCCTTTTATTAGCCAGTCTCAGATATGGCTTTTTCTTTGCCACTCTGCCCTAAAGTCCAGCATCTCGGAGTCGCCTCTTCACTGTAGACGTTGACCCTGGTGTTTTGCAGATATTATTTAATGAAGCTGCCAGTTGAGGACCTATGAGGCATCGATTTCTCAAACTGGAGACTCTAATGTACTTGTTTTGTTTCTCAGTTGTGCAGCGAGGCCTCACACTTCTCTTTCTACTCTGGTTAGAGCCTGTTTGTGCTCTCCTCTGAAGGGAGTACTACACACCGTTGTAGGAAATCTTCAGTTTATTGGCAATTTCTCGCATGGAATATCCTTCATTTCTAAGAACAAGAATAGACAGTCGAGTTTCACATGAAAGTTCTTTTTTTCTGGCCATTTTGAGAGTTTAATGCAACCAAAAAATCTACTGCTCCAGATTCTCAACTAGCTCAAAGGAAGGTCAGTTTTATAGCTTCTCTAATCAGCAAAACTGTTTTCATCTGTGCTAACATACTTGCACAAGGGTTTTGAAGGGATTTCTAAACATCCATTAGCCTTCTAACACAGTTGGCAAACACAATGTACCATTAGAACACTGGAGTGGTGGTTGTTGGAAATGGGCCTCTATACACCTATGTAGATATTGAATTAAAAACCAGTCATTTGCAGCTAGAATAGTCATTTACCACATTAACAATCTATAAAGTTTATTTCTGTTTAATTTAATGTTAACTTCATTGAAAAAATATGTGCTTTTCTTTCAAAAATACAGAATATCTAAGTGACCCCAAATATTTGAACAGTAGTGGGGGTCCTCTCTCCTCCTATACCAGTCTGTCTTGTACTGTTAATGATTGTTGTACGTATACCCTCTTTCACTTGTAAAGCGCCATGGAATAAATGGCGCTATAATAATAAATAATAATAATAATAATAATAGGAGCAAGTACAATAATCATAAACAAAACAAAGCACAGACTGGTACAGAAGAAGAGAGGACCCTGCCCACAAAGGCTCAGAGTGTACAAGGGATGGGTGAGGATACAGTAAGTGAGGGTGGAGTTGGTCGTGCAACGCTATAGTGTAAATGGCCCATGGCCTAAAAGCTGCAGAGAAAAGTAACATGGCATACGTACATATATGCCTGTTGCAACCATGGAAATTATAACTCAGGTAAAAAACTATAGTACTGAGAATTTTTTTTTTTATGTATTGTGTCAGGTTGTTTTGTATAAAAGCCATCAGCCATCTTGGGGCACAACTTGACCACTAGGACTTACAGCACCATTCCGGCAATTTTTTTTTCTGTGCTGGAGTGGTGCTTTTAACCCAAGTCCTTTACATCGGGAACTTGTAAACATCCTCCAGTGTTTTCCCCTACTTTTGGCATTGAAAAGTAACAAGCAGACGAAAATGCTGGAGGATGAGTATAAGACCGGGAGCAGGGGACAGAGATTTTAAAGCACAACTCCAAAACTAAAATAAAAGACGTGCTGGAGTGGTGATTTATCCAATACTTGTGTAATATTGCTACAATCTACCTTTAACTTTTGTGCTGTTAAAAAGATTATGCCAACAAAGTGTGAGAGTAACCACCAAGCTTTGTACCTTACATAAAGATGATAACCATTGTCTGACAATTAAAGTGGCAGATAACTCTGTCTCAAGCCTTAGTTCTACTTGTGCATAGCTTGTGATGTGAGAGCATCGGAAGCGATATGCTAGTGACCCTCTGCTGCTAGTGTCAGCTGAGGGTCATGCGACTGTGATGCGATCTTGTGATCGGGTCACAGCTGCGGAGAACAGGGAAGGAGCCCTTTCTCCTCATCTAATCTGCTGCCTGTCTCTGTGCACATCACATTGCATATGGATGACATGCTAGTGCAGTGCAATGTTTCACATAATCCCATAGACTTGTATAGGGGTGCGTGAGACGAGAATCGCTGCCAAATGCAGCATACTGCCGTTCATTTCTCAGGCCAATATAGCATGAGAAATCATTCGCATATGGACACTGCCCTATAGTTTTGCACTGGTGTGTGTCCAATCTCTTATCAGGTTGCACTTGTCTGTGAAAAACGCAAGTGGAACCGTACCCTCATTGTGATAAACATAATTACTCTCATTGCACCCCTTTCAAAACTTGATAAAAAGTTTACTTTTTCAGTATTTAAAGTCTAAGCACTTTCCACACTTTACTTTTTTTTTTTTATTCTGGAGACTGCAGCACAATAAATTAAACTGGCCTTAAATTATCTTGAACTTTAAAGAGAAAAAATATTTTACAAAGCTCATTAGTTCTTTTCTTTTAAATTCTTTATGTGGGCACTAAAATATCGACCCATGTTTTTGTATTCCACTTGATAGACCTTTTGCAAACTTGAACAATTCTCTAGCCCATTCCCTGCCAGGCAGTCCTGTAATGCATTGCTGAGCCATACATTATTGTCCCCTCTGGCAGTGAGCTGGGTTAAAGCAGCGGATATGTAACAACAATGTGAAATAAATTAATGGTCTTCACCATAAACAAAGAACTGTTCATTTGTTTACAAGAGCAATCAAATCTATTGCTTACCGCAGCATATAACATCACCACCTTCCAATATAGGATGGGATTCTCGGCCACTTTACTCACAAACGACTAATGCGTAAAAGACATTACAATAGGCACAGTCCTGTGAGACACAAACTACACTGCTCTACAGCCAAATCGGTTCAGAGACGAAAACAGTTGGACTTAGCTAATATTGTGGTGCTGAAAATAAATATGATGCTTAAATTTACTGATTGGCTCAAATTCTCAAGATTCAGAGGAGGTTGTCATTACGTATGACATTTTTCACCTTAAAAGGTTCGTGGAGCCTCTGTTAGGAGTCTCGACACAGAGACTCCTAACAGGCTTACATTAGGCTTTTAGAAAAATTGTGTCTTTATTATTTCATCATCATTGCATTGTTAGTAGCTAGACTGTTACATCATCTATTAAGTCTATTGAGCATTCTGTATTCTATCATCTTACGATGACCAATCAAAAAACTCCAACTCAGCTGCGATGACGTAATCCAAATTACAGTTGTATTACCTACTTATATAAATACTCTCTTGTAAGGTTTGCAGTTTTAAGATTTGTTAGCTTAGATTCTTAGCATATTGGGATGTTTTCAGATATACCTTATTCTTGCATTAACAAAGTGGATAGCTTTTGCTACATATGCGAAGAAGTCATTTTTGCATCACAAAGGCAAAACTTGACTTCCATGATAAGGAAAGTCTACAACCTGTATTTTAGCTGCAGAATAGGAGATCAGGATAAGAGTAAAGGGGGCTTTACGCGCTACAACATCGCTAATGCGAACTCGTTGGGGTCACGGAATTAGTGACGCACATCCGGCCGCATTAGCGATGCCGTTGCGTGTGACACCTATGAGCGATTTTGCATCGTTGCAAAAACGTGCAAAATCGCTCATCGGTGACATGGGGGTCCATTCTCAAAAATCGTTACTGCAGCAGTAACGAGGTTGTTCCTCGTTCCTGCAGCAGCACACATCGCTCCGTGTGACGGTACAGGAACGAGGAACCTCTCCTTACCTGCCTCCCGGCCGCTATGCGGAAGGAAGGAGGTGGGTGGGATGTTACGTCCCACTCATCTCCACCCCTCCGCTTCTATTGGGCGGTGGTTCAGTGACGCAGCTGTGACGTCGCTGTGACGCTGAACGAACCGCCCCCTTAGAAAGGAGGTGGTTCGCCGGTCACAGCGACGTTGCCAGACAGGTAAGTAGTGTGACGGGTCTGGGCGGTGTTGTGCGGCACGGGCAGCGATTTGCCCGTGTCGCACAACAGATGGGGGCGGGTACCCACGCTAGCGATATCGGTACCTATATCGCAGTGTGTAAAGCAGCCTTAAGGCTCCACACATCTGCTCCAATAGATTTGCATCATTTCTTACCAAGTGGTTGTGTCACGACGATTCCTCTGGGCAGAGGATTTTGGAGATGCTCTGCTGCACTTTCCTGTGTCACTAGCTAGAAGTGTGTTTGACAGCACAGGAGTCCATGTTGGTGCTGATTACCTTCCTGGTAATTGCTCAGGCTTCTTTATTGAGCATGCTCACCTAGGACATCACCAGTTATATTTTTCAGTTTGGCAGTTGTGCTGTTGGTTTGTGTCTTTGTTCTGATCTTTACTCTCTGACCATTATTTGACCTCTCACTGCCCGCTCCCTGTTCCTGTCGTGACCTCCTGCCTGTATGACCTCGGACCGTTACCTGACTACATCTCTGCTTTCTCCCTGAACTTATCACGTGCTCTCCTGGACTTCTCACCCTCAGATATTGCCCTGACTATGCCACTGTTTTTTCTTTGTGCTTATACATGTCCTTCTCTTAACAGACCCTGGCTTTCCTGACTACGCTCCTGCCCACACTCCCCGTAATTAGTGGTTAGCATCACAGGTTACATGAGAAGAGGAAATCTATGCCATTTGCAATCTTAATTGTCTTGAGACAGCCAACCAATCACACTACCAATTGCTTCTGCATGATGGCTTTCAATAGAAAAGGAGTTTCAAGGACAAAGAACTGGACTTTACAGTATCCAAATCTTCCATCTGCAATACCCCCTTACCACATACAGAAGAACTGCTGCACTTGGTGGCATGAAGCATTTTCCTCTCACAAACAAGACGTTCTGTCAGAATCCTCTACTGAACCTCACTTTATTACAAAACACAACTGAATTATCTTGATAGAGATTTGAATCTTCCAAAGAGTAAGGGGTACTTTGCACACTACGACATCACAGGTGCGATGTCGGTGGGGTCAAATCGAAAGTGACGCACATCCGGCGTCGCTGTCAACATCGGAGTATGTGAATCCTTTTTACTACGATTAATGAGCGCAAAAGCGTCGAAATCGTATGATCGGTGTAGCGTCGGTCATTTCCATAATTTCGGAAGGACAGATGTTACGATGTTGTTCCTCGTTCCTGCGGCAGCACACATTGCTGTGTGTGAAGCCGCAGGAGCAAGGAACATCACCTTACCTGCGTCCTGGCTGCAATGAGGAAGGAAGAAGGTGGGCGGGATGTTTACGTCCCGCTCATCTCCGCCCCACTGCTTCTATTGGCTACCTGCCGTGTGACATTGCTGTGACGCCGCACGACCCGCCCCCTTAGGAAGGAGGTGGTTTGCCGTCCAGAGCGACGTCGCAGGGCAGGTATGGGCATGTGACGCTACCGTAGTGATAATTTTTGCTATGGCAGCTATCACAAGACATCGCAGCTGCAACGGGGGCAGGGACTATCGCGCTAGGCATCGTTACCATCTGCTTGCAATGTCGTAGTGTGCAAAGTACCCCTAAGGCTCAGTTTTTAATTTCCAGGCTACTGCAGTGAAATTTCCCAGTCGGCGATGTTCAGATTTCTTTGTTTTGCCACTGTGAAAAAGATTTTGTCCAACACTTCTCCATGGAGGGGAATCTAGTGGCATGCAAAAACATCTAAAGGTTAATGGAAGCTGTGAATTTAAGTCATAATCCAGCGGAATGGAGACTGTTCATTGATTCATCCAAAATAAGCCTAAAAGCCATCATTTTATGTACTGGCAAAACGCTACCTTCAATTCCAGGTGGTTATGCAGCCCATATGAAAGAAACCTATAACATTATGACAAAGTTGCAGAGGTGCCTGAACTATAACAAACATTTGTGGAACATCTGTCGTGGTTAAAAGGTGGTTGCACTCTTACTTGGTCCCCATGGTGGATACAGAAAGTACTACTGTTTTCTGTGTGAGTGGGATAGTCGTGCAAGAGAATACCACTAAAATAAAACAAACAGGCTTCTCCGACATTCAGTTTAGTCAGGGAGTATAAATGCCTTGCATCCAAGACCCACATAATATTACACCCACATTATTGACCCACATAATATTTTGTTACCACCATTGCTTATCAAGTTGGGCCTAATAAAGAACTTTATAAAGGTAATGGTTGAAAATGCCAAAAAAATTCTTGTATCTCATTGATAAATTTTAAAGATTGGGTAAAGCAAAGATCAAGGGGTCCTTATTGGACCTTTGATTTGTAACTTAGTCAAGATGAGAACTTTCTCAGTTTCTTGCATGGTATGTAAAAAAGGCTGCATGGGTATCATTCACAATAGTGGTTGCTTATTTTTTGGGAAACTCAGGAGTAGATAACTGTGAAGAGTTGGTAGAGAATCTCCTCAAAACATATAAGGATCTTGGCTATAACATGTCTTAAAAATTAATTTCTTACATTCGCATCTAAACTCTTTTCCTCCAAATTGTAGAACACTAAGACAAGAGCAAAGTGTGAGAGTACACCAAAATACTGCAATGATGGAAAAAAGATATAAAGGGAATGGAATTCATCAATACTTGCAGATTAGTGTTTGACAATTTTAAGAGATAAAAGAGTATACAAGAATATCAAGAGACAAGTAAAAAAAGAGTTGTCACTGAGTGAAGACCAAATTTGTAGTGCAGTTTTTGGAACTGTTAATAGTTCTCATTAGTGTTAAGACATGTTTTAGCTTTGGAATTGTTGCTAAGTTTCGATAAATAAACATCAGATAATTGTCAGAACAAAATATTTCACATCTTTATATTTGCAAAAATAATAATGTTTCAAATTACTGAAACTTTATGCATTAATTATATGTAACAGTAAAAGTAAAACTCTTTGATATAGAAACAAGAGCCAACTAAAAATTTTCATTGTCAGATTTCATTGTCAGAAGGTCAAAATCATTAAGAAATGGCTCATTTCATAACTGAACCTGACAACTTTTGTAAGTATGTAGAACAGTGTTATTACATGCTTATTAGGGATGATCGAATACCTCAAATATTCAGCTTCGCGAATATTTTCTGAATAGGTCGCCACTAGTCGATTATTCGCGAATATTCGATGCACGATATAAGTCTATGAGAAACCCAGAATAACAACTATTCTGTACTATTCGGGCTTCCCATAGACTTACATTGCACATCGAATATTCGCATAGCGGCGACCTATTCGGAAAATATTCGTGAAGCCGAATATTTGAGGTATTCGATCATCCCTAATGCTTATTTATTATTAGGGAGACCAAGTGCGATATGATGTACTAAGTAATAAAAGTACTGGGATGGTGTACTAAGTAATAAAAGTACACAAAGCAAATGGGAGACTTTTATGAGCATCCTGAATAGGGCTTGTGCAGAAAATATACCCTATGGGAACAAACATGCTAGAAATAGGAGGAAACCCCTATGGCTAAATAAAGCTGTAAGGGAAGCAATAAAAGAAAAACAGAAAGCCTTAAAAGAATTAAAGAGGGTAGGTAGTGATGAGGCATTATATAATTATAGAAAATTAAATAAAATATGTAAAAAGCAAATTAAGTTAGCTAAGTTTGAGACAGAGAGACTCATTGCTAGAGAAAGTAAAAATAATCCTAAAATATTATTTAACTACATAAACAGTAAAAAACTGAAAAGCGATAGTGTTGGCCCCCTTAAAAATAGTCTTGGTGAAATGGTGGAAGGGGATGAGGGTAAAGCCAACCTGCTGAATGACTTTTTTTCTACGGTTTTTATACAAGAAAATGCCATGGCAGATGACATGACCAGTGATACTATAAATTCACCCTTGAATATTACCTGCTTAACCCAGCAGGAAGTACGCCGCCGCCTCGAAATCACTAAGGTTGACAAATCTCCGGGCCCGGATGGCATACACCCCAGAGTACTACAGGAATTGAGTTCTGTAATAGATAGACCATTATTTTTAATCTTCTCAGATTCCTTAATAACAGGGTCGGTACCGCAGGACTGGCGCATAGCAAATGTGGTGCCAATATACAAAAAGGGGACAAAAACTGAGCCGGGAAATTATAGGCCGGTAAGTTTAACCTCTACGGTTGGTAAAATCCTTGAGGGTTTCTTGAGAGATGCTATACTGGAGTATCTCAAGAAAAATAACCTTATGACAGAGTATCAACATGGGTTTATAAGGGATCGATCCTGTCAAACTAATTTGATCAGCTTCTATGAAGAGGTAAGTTCAAGTCTGGACCAGGGAAATGCAGTGGATGTTGTGTATATGGACTTTTCTAAAGCTTTTGATACGGTGCCACACAAAAGGTTGGTACATAAAATGAGAATAATGGGGATAGGGGAAAATATGTGTAACTGGGTTAAAAACTGGCTCAGTGATAGGAAACAAAGGGTGGTTATTAGTGATGAGCGAGCATGCTTGTCACTACTCGGTACTCGCACGAGTATCGCTGTACTCGGGCTGCTCGGCGGGGACCGAGTAATCTCGCGATACTCGTGCTGTACTCGTGGTCTTCATTTCTGCATGTTGGCGCTCTTTTGAGAGCCAGCCCTCATGCAGGGATTGGCTGGCAGACCACTGCAATGCCACAGCCCTGTTAGTTGTGGAATTGCAGTGATTGGCCGGCCTGCACAGCGTGACCGAGCCTTTATATCGGCCGGCGCGCTGTGCTCTGCTCACAGCTATTTAGACAGTCAGTGTAGGGAGAGTGTCGCTGATTCAGGGAAAGCTTTGCGGCCCTTTATAGCTTTTTCAGTTGCAGGGCTGCAAACAGTGTGACCAAAAGTCCTTCTCAGGACTATTCTAGTTGTATACAGGCAGGCAGGGTATAGCCAGGTCGGAGTACAGTAGCAGAGTCCTTCTCAGGACTATTGTTGCTATATACAGGCAGGGTATAGCCAGGTCTGAATACAGGCTAGTGACCAAAAGAGTCCTTGTCAGGACTATTGTACCAGTATACAGGCAGGCAGGCAGGCAGGGTAGTGGTGACCGTATACCAGCCTTCATCATATCTGGGGCTGGTGTACACAGTGTAAAACAGTCCAGATAGTGTCTGACTTGTCTGTAATTGTCGCTCCCCAAAAAAACCTGTTAGGTTATTATTGCGTCCGTGCTTGGTTTTTAAAACCGCACGTGTGTGCCTGTTGGTGGCAGCGTACAGGTGCACTTGTGTGCAATTTCCACACACTTTGATATAACGCACAAGTAGTGAATATACACGTCAGCAGTGCACAGCATTGCAAAATGCGCAAGGGCATTGGCAAGGAACAAGGAAGTGGACGTGATGGTGGTGCAGGCAGAGGCCGAGGTCGTGGGCAAGCTCTAATTTCGCCACAACAAAGGGCCACATCTAGTCGCTCGCACGTCCTGTCCCAAATTCTTGGGGACCGCAGCAGTACACCGCTCTTGAACCAAGACCAGTGTCAACAGGTTGTTAGTTGGATAGCAGATAATGCTTCCAGTCAGATTGGCACCACCACAAACACTCTGTCTTCCACACGGTCAAGTGTCAGTAGCCGTGATACTGCACCGCACATTTCTGAACCTGATCCTCCTTCCTACCACCAGGCTGAGTACACGTCCTCCTCGGACATTAATGATCCCACACTTGGACACTCGGAAGAGCTGTTCACGTTTCCATTCACACATTCTGGCCTCTCGCCAGCTCATATTGAAGTGGGTCATGAGGAGATCGTCTGTACAGATGGCCAAATATTTGAGCAGCCACGTTCTCACGAAGTTGGCAACGTGTCTCAACAAGTGGTGGACGATGATGAGACACAATTGTCAGCAAGTCAGGAGGAGGAGCAGGGTGCGGAAGAGGAAGACGACGTGGTGGATGATCCAGTAACTGACCCAACCTGGCAGGAGGAAATGCAGAGCGAGGACAGCAGTGCACAGGGGGAGGGAGGCGTAGCATCACAACAGGCAGTAAGAAGCAGGGTGGTGGCCCCAGGCAGAAGTCAGGCAACCGTTCCCCGGAACAACACGACGACACAAGGTGCCTGTACAAATGTTAGGTCTTCCCGAGTCTGGCAGTTTTTTAAGTTGGATCCAGATGATTCAAAAAAGGCCATTTGCAACACCTGCCGTGCCAGCATCAGCAGGGGTACCAAAACTAGCAGCCTGACCACCACCAGCATGATCAGGCACATGTCAGCCAAGCACCCGACTTTGTGGGAAGTACAACAGAGTCGAGGAGCAGTGCTTGCTGATGTCACTGCTACGTCTTCGCTGGTTGTGCATGCGAGCCAATCCTCTGTCCATGCTGCCTGCGAACAAGCCTCCTCCACTCCTGCACCTGCAGTTGCCTACGCAGAAAGAACACCATCATCAAGCACGTCCTTGTCCCAGCGCAGCGTTCAGTTATCCATTCAGCAAACCTTTGAACGCAGGCGCAAATACACTGCCAACACCCCACATGCCACAGTTCTAAATGCTAACATTTCGCGACTGCTTGCGCTGGAAATGTTGCCTTTTAGGCTGGTGGAGACTGAAGCATTCCGTGACCTGATGGCGGCAGCTGTCCCACGTTACTCGGTCCCCAGCCGCCACTATTTCTCCCGGTGTGCCGTCCCCGCGTTGCATAACCACGTGTCACAAAACATCACACGTGCCCTGAACAACGCTGTTTCACCCAAGGTCCACCTAACCACAGACACGTGGACAAGTGCTTGTGGGCAAGGCCGCTACATCTCGTTGACGGCACACTGGGTTAATATTGTGGAAGCTGGGACCCAGTCTGAGCGAGGGACGGAACACGTCCTTCCCACACCAAGGTTTGCAGGCCCTACCTCAGTCAGTGTTTCACCCACACTCTACAGCTCCGGAATGTCATGCTCTTCAGCCTCCTCCTCCTCCTGCGCATCCTCATCTACTGTGCCCTCCACACCAGTCACAAGCTGGAAGCACTGCAGCACTGCCTCGGCGAAGCGGCAACAGGCTGTGCTGAAGCTAATCTGCATAGGTGACAAACCCCACAATGCAGAAGAGCTGTGGACAGCTCTGAAACAGCAGGCAGATCACTGGCTCACACCTCTGAACCTAAAGCCAGGAAAGGTCGTGTGTGACAATGGCCGGAACCTGGTGGCGGCTTTGAGGCGAGGCCAGCTGACACATGTTCCATGCGTGGCCCATGTGCTCAACCTCGTGGTTCAGCGGTTTATAAAGTCATACCCAGAGCTGTCTGATCTGCTGGTAAAAGTTCGCCGCCTGTCTGCACATTTTCGAAAGTCACCTACTGCTTCAGCCGGCCTTGCCGGCTTTCAGCGCCGTTTGCATCTTCCGGCTCACAGACTGGTGTGTGATGTCCCCACGCGTTGGAATTCAACTCTGCACATGTTGGTCAGGATATGTGAGCAGAAGAGGGCAGTTGTTGAGTACCTGCATCACCTAAGCCGTCGGGAAATGGGTCAAACTCCACACATAACACCTGAGGAGTGGAGATGGATGTCAGACCTATGTACCATCCTCCAAAACTTTGAGGACTCCACCAAGATGGTGAGTGGTGATGACGCCATTATTAGCGTCACCATACCGCTACTCTGCCTTCTAAAACGGTCTCTGCTGAAAAACAAACATGATGCATTGCAGGCGGAGCGCGATGAGTTGCAGCAAGAAACAGTAGTGGGTGTGGGTGATAACACACAGCCCAGCCTCGTCTCATCACAACGTGCAGTGGAGGACTATGACGAGGAGGAGGATGAAGACATGGAGCAACTCTCCGGCCAAATTGAGGATATGACATGCACACCAGTCATATCCTCGGTTCAGCGTGGCTGGCCAGAGGACAGGGTAGATGAGGAGGAGGAGGAGGAGGAGGAGGAGGACAGCATGTTCAGTCATCTTGTTGGTCAGGCTACTGAAGTCCTGGCTGTTAAGAGTCTGGCGCACATGGCTGACTTTATGGTAAGCTGCCTGTCTCGTGACCCTCGCGTTAAGAACATCTTGGCCGACAATCATTACTGGTTGGTAACACTGTTAGACCCACGCTACAAGGAGAACTTTTTGTCTCTTATTCCCGTGGAGGAGAGGTCAACCAAAATGCAGCAGTTTCGGAAGGCCATACTCACGGAAGTAGGCAAAGCATTCCCCTCACAAAACGCTAGCGGCATAGGTCATGAATCAGTGGACAACCGAGGCGTACAGCCGAGAGAGGCACAAGTCCAATCCGCCAGAGGTAGGGGAACAGTCTTTAAGATGTGGGACAGTTTTCTCAGCCCCTCACGTACCACAGCCCCTGAGGTGCGGGGTAGTGCCACAAGAAATCCTAAGTTTGCCCAGATGCTGAAGGAGTACCTTGCAGATCGAACAACTGTACTCCGACATTCCTCTGTGCCTTACAATTATTGGGTATACAAGCTGGACACGTGGCATGAATTGGCTCTCTACGCCTTGGAAATCCTGGCCTGCCCTGCTGCTAGCGTTTTGTCAGAGCGTGTTTTTAGTGCCGCAGGTGGAATCATTACAGATAAACGCACCCGCCTGTCAACTGAAAATGCTGACAGGCTGACTCTGATCAAGATGAACAAGGGTTGGATTGGGCCAGACTTCACCACACCACCAGCAAATGAGAGCGGAATTTAAAGTTTGCCATGTACCTCCACTCACCCATGGGTACACACTTCTGGACTTTGGATAATCGCTGGACTGCTCCTCCTTCTCCTCATGCGCCACCATGATGATGACCGTTACAAATTGCAATACTTAGGCCTTTGTTTCAGGTATACCCCCAGTGGTAAATTTTTTCGCCCATTCTTTGCAGAATGGACATTACAACGACAGGAGACCCGCTCCTTTGCAATGGGAACAATGTTTTGAGGCCCTCATGCACGTCTCTACCCAGGGACAACGTGGAGCCTCCCAATTTTTGGCTGCCCTGCCTAAGGGCTATACTATAATACACCCACTTCCTTAAAATGGACACTTAATGTTTTGAGGCCCTCGTGCACGTCTCTACCCAGGGACAACGTGGAGCCTCCCAATTTTTGGCTGCCCTGGCAAAGGGCTATACTGAAATAGACCCACTTCCTTACAATGGGCACTTCAGGTTTAAAGGCCATCATGCACGTCTCTATCCAGGGACAACGTGGAGCCTCCCAATTTTTGGCTGCCCTGCCTAAGGGCTATACTATAATACACCCACTTCCTTAAAATGGACACTTAATGTTTTGAGGCCCTCATGCACGTCTCTACCCAGGGACAACGTGGAGCCTCCCAATTTTTGGCTGCCCTGCCTAAGGGCTATACTATAATACACCCACTTCCTTAAAATGGACACTTAATGTTTTGAGGCCCTCATGCACGTCTCTACCCAGGGACAACGTGGAGCCTCCCAATTTTTGGCTGCCCTGGCAAAGGGCTATACTGAAATAGACCCACTTCCTTACAATGGGCACTTCAGGTTTACAGGCCATCATGCACGTCTCTATCCAGGGACAATGTGGAGCCTCCCAATTTTTGGCTGCCCTGGCAAAGGGCTATACTGAAATAGACCCACTTCCTTACAATGGGCACTTCAGGTTTACAGGCCATCATGCACGTCTCTATCCAGGGACAATGTGGAGCCTCCCAATTTTTGGCTGCCCTGGCAAAGGGCTATACTGAAATAGACCCACTTCCTTACAATGGGCACTTCAGGTTTACAGGCCATCATGCACGTCTCTATCCAGGGACAATGTGGAGCCTCCCAATTTTTGGCTGCCCTGGCAAAGGGCTATACTGAAATAGACCCACTTCCTTACAATGGGCACTTCAGGTTTAAAGGCCATCATGCACGTCTCTATCCAGGGACAACGTGGAGCCTCCCAATTTTTGGCTGCCCTGCCTAAGGGCTATATTATAATACACCCACTTCCTTAAAATGGACACTTAATGTTTTGAGGCCCTCATGCACGTCTCTACCCAGGGACAACGTGGAGCCTCCCAATTTTTGGCTGCCCTGCCTAAGGGCTATACTATAATACACCCACTTCCTTAAAATGGACACTTAATGTTTTGAGGCCCTCATGCACGTCTCTACCCAGGGACAACGTGGAGCCTCCCAATTTTTGGCTGCCCTGGCAAAGGGCTATACTGAAATAGACCCACTTCCTTACAATGGGCACTTCAGGTTTACAGGCCATCATGCACGCCTCTATCCAGGGACAATGTGGAGCCTCCCAATTTTTGGCTGCCCTGGCAAAGGGCTATACTGAAATAGACCCACTTCCTTACAATGGGCACTTCAGGTTTACAGGCCATCATGCACGTCTCTATCCAGGGGCATTGGTGAACCTCACAATTTTGGACTGCCCTGGCAAAGGAAAATACTACAAAGACTCACTTCCTCAAAATGGGCACATTAGACTCAAGAGGCCTTCATGTACGTCTCTTCTCAGGGACATCGGAGTGCCACACAATGTTTTCACGTAAAATCTTTCATGTATTAATCTCAAAAAGTAACATACACCAGCTCTATCTCACTATTGGGTATGTGCCCTTAACATTTCCGCCATGAAAAATCATTTTGGGGTCATTTTGGAAGGTTTTCTGGTGAGTCCGTAAAAATGGCGTAAAACGCGGACAAAATTGTTCACAGCTGTGACTTTTCAGTGATAAATGCTTCAAGGGGTCTTCCCCATGCTGTTGCCATGTCATTTGAGCACTCTTCTGAGACTTTTGTGACATTTTTAGGGTTTCTCCATGCTGCCGGGGGGTCATTTCACAAAAATACTCGGGTCTCCCATAGGATAACATTGGGCTAGTTGCTCGGCCCGAGTACACGAGTATCTTGGGAGGCTCGGCCCGAGCTTCGAGCACCCGAGCTTTTTAGTACTCGCTCATCACTAGTGGTTATTAATGGTACGTACTCGGACTGGGTCTCAGTTCATAGTGGGGTACCACAGGGGTCAGTATTGGGCCCGCTTCTTTTCAACATATTTATAAATGACCTTGTTGGGGGCATGCAGAGTAGAATTTCAATATTTGCAGATGATACTAAACTCTGCAGGGTAATCAATACAGAGGAGGATAATTTTATATTACAGGGAGATTTATGTAAATTGGAGGATTGGGCTGAGAAGTGGCAATTGAAGTTTAATGTAGATAAATGTAAGGTCATGCACTTGGGTAGAGGAAATAACATTTATGATTATGTACTTTATTGTAGAACACTGGGTAAAACAGACACAGAAAAAGACTTGGGTGTATGGGTGGATGGTAAACTTCACTTTAGTGGCCAGTGTCAGGCAGCTGCTGCCAGGGCTAATAAAATAATGGGATGTATTAAAAGAGGTATAAGTGTTCATGAAAAAAATATAGTTCTACCTCTGTACAAGTCACTAGTGCGACCGCACTTAGAATACTGTGTACAATTCTGGTCACCGATATATAAGAAGGACATAGCTGAAATGGAGAAGGTGCAGAGAAGAGCGACCAAGATTATTAGAGGAATGGGTGGGCTGCAATACCAAGACAGGTTATTAAACTTGGGGTTATTTAGTTTGGAAAAACGAAGGCTTAGGGGGGATCTAATCACAATGTATAAATATATGAGGGGACAGTACAGAGACCTTTCCAAAGATCTTTTTACACCTAGGCCTGCGACTGGAACACGGGGGCATCCGCTACGTCTTGAGGAAAGAAGGTTTAATCATAATCACAGACGAGGATTCTTTACTGTACGAGCAGTGAGACTGTGGAACTCTCTGCCGCATGATGTTGTAATGAGTGATTCACTACTAACATTTAAGCAGAGCCTGGATGCCTTTCTTGAAAAATTTAATATTACCAGTTATGTTTATTAGATTTTATGGCAGGGTATTGATCCAGGGAACTAGTCTGATTGCCGGATGTGGAGTCAGGAAGGAAATTTTTTCCCCATTGGAACTTGTTTGCCACATTGGGGTTTTTTTTGCCTTCCTCTGGATCAACATGTTAGGCTACGGGTTGAACTAGATGGACTTAGAGTCTCCCTTCAACCTTAAAAACTATGATACTATGATACTATGATACTATGATAAGGCTCTCCATTTGGTTTCCACACATATTTCCAGTATTTCAGATGAGCATTGCAGACTGTACTAAACTTACTGTCACAAATACCAGTTTCCCAATAACCCTCATTAAATCATTGGTTTCATCATTGTATCTTTGAATCTGAACAAGGTCAAGGTTCAATTGTAACTGAAGGTAATAAAAACTGTGTGGGAGTCTAAACCCCACTAGAATCCAGCAGCCACTGCTTCAAATCATTTTATCTTATACTTGTATAAATTACATACTGTAAAATATTACTTTTAAAGGCTATTGTTTGATCCTTTAATTTCCAATTATCATAGCGTAGTTTTATTTTATTAATTCTTATCCATTCATGTTACCATTAGTGATGATCAAACCCGTGGATGTTTGAGTTTGCCGAAACAGAACAAATTTAAATAAAATTGGGTTCGGCAACAGAACTTGATTCGAAGCTTGACCCTGGATGCCGAACCCCAAATACGTCTAAGGGGCCCTAACGTATGTGTTATAAAATGGTGTCAGTAAGTGCTGGGGGGGCTGCAAAAGAAAGAAAATGAAGAATGCAGCAGGATAATTATACTTACCAACTTTCCCTACAGCTGTAACATGGTTTTTGGGTCCGATCATTAGCACTCATACATATTCCTTGCTTCCCCTGCTCACCATCAGTCCCGGTGTCTGTGATTGGTTGCAGTCACACCGCGCGCCCCCACTCTCCGTGACATGATCTGTGATTGGATGGAATCACACATGTCTGCATTCCTATAGTGGTGTAAACATAAATAAATAAAAAATGACATAGGGTCCCGCCTATATTGATACCCAGGGCAGATAAAGCAAATGGCTACAAGTTGCAGGCTAAAGCTGTGCATATTATCTTGGCTGTGTATCAAAATATGATGGACCCCATATGGCTTTTCTAAATCTATTTAAATAAATAATTTTAAAAAATAACAGGAGCCCAGACAGATGCAGTATAGAGTAGGACCCAGCATGAGAGGTTGCCATGACATGGTTGCTGGGCAGGTAATAAAATATCCAATCTAATATGCAAAACACCTCTAAATGTTTTAATATTAGTATTTTATTACTTTGCCATTACAGTGTGTGACTATTTTTCTCTAAGTTATATTATTTATTATGAACAGATACGCACCTGTTCACACTTTTGAAAGTGCTGCCAGTCTTCTCTTTTTTTGTTATATATATATATATATATATATATATATATATATATATATATATAAAAAGGAGTGATGTCCTTTAGACAGGCCTTGCACCCCATCCCCCACCTTACCCATTAGCCTCATGTGTTTTTAACTTCCACGATTACTTGCTGATCTTATATGTAGGTTTTTAGGACCCCAGACAGATGCAGTGTAGAGTAGGACCCAGCAAAGGAGGCTGCCGTGACGTGGCTGCTGGGCAGGTATTATAATGGCCATTCTAATATGCCAAACACCTCTAGATGTTTTAATATTAGTTTTTTATTAGTTTGCCATTACAGTTTGCGACTGGTTTTCTCTTAGTTATGTTAAGCATTATGAACAGATACACACCTATTCACA